>NW_022589712.1:32250958-32839179 GCF_004348235.1 Phoca vitulina
CTTTCTTTCTTTCTTTCTTTCTTTCTTTCTTTCTTTCTTTCTTTCTTCTTTCTTTCTTTTTTCCTTCCTGGCAGATTTGTAAAAAAAAAAAAATTAATGCTATGAAACCAGCTATTTCTTTTCAAAAGATAGATCCTCCCCTACCCCACCCTTTTTTTTTTCCAATATAGAACTTTGGTATTGCTCAAAAGGATATGGGCATGTCAGGTGGCCTTTACAAAATCCTTTTGATAGAAAGAAAAAAATAATCTAGACAGACAGGAAATCACCAGAATTCCTTTAACTCTTAATAATTACTGGAACTGAGAGAGGAGCTTAGAGTATGGTTAACATTCCCCTAAGGAAATGTCAAACTCTCATCAGCAGAGAAGTCTTTTATCAACATCTAGGACTCCAAGGTATGGAGGGACATGAGGAATTTCATAAGCTATTCCAGTTACTTAAAGTTTTGTCAGGCAAACTGAGCCAATTCTAAACATGTGGGTTATGGGTGCAGCCGGTGCCCCCCCATCCCCCAGATCCCTGTCATCTGGCTGCAGGGACCATGCCCCAGCCGGTAGGAGTGTTGGCCTCTGATGGTTCACACCTGCCCCTGTCACAAGCGCAGCGCCCTCAGCTGTATGAGAGTCTCCTGCCTGCAAGGTCACGCCCTGCCCCAGGGAATACCTGACCACAGAGGTACAAAAGGCTGGCCTCTCCTGCGGGGAGACAAATTCTGTGGCACAGTTGTGGCCCAGAGTGTCCCCTGTGGGGCCTGGCTGAAGCCAGGCTACAGCTCATCCTTGCTTAGCTTTTCTCCTCAGTCAGACATCTTGCTTTCCCAACTTTCTTTCTCCAGAGAGCATTCCTTCAACAAACCTCTTCCACAGGAATCTTGGCGGAGGCTCTGCTTCTCAGAAAACCGACCTAAGACAGGGCAACTAGATAAAATGAGACTCTCTTACGTCATTTCCTCCATCCCCTTTCTGTCCTTTTCCTCTCTGCCAGCCAATATTCACATTTTTCACATTTTCGTCTTTTTTTTTTTTAAATCAAAATCTTCCCTCAGAAAAAGATCTGACAGCTTCAGCCTCATACACATTTATGACGTATGAGGCTTAAGGGTCTCTCTCCTGGGGCAGTGGCATTTTAACATAACACAGAGAACATTACTGGAATTAAGGAATTCATTACTGGTGGCTCAAGAGTTTTGAGGGGATGGAGTTAACTTTTCAGCACCTAAGCCAACACATCACAGGTCAGGGCATACTCTGCCTAAACATGTTTCATCTTAATTAGAAAGTGCTGATGTCATTTGTTTTTGCAAAATTATAACCCCTGACATCGCCATGAGTACTCCAAGGGGCCTACCAAGCTCTCTCCATTTTTGGGTAGGCATGAGGGGATTCTGGAAGCAGGAGCCAAGTGTCTCTTTCCCCACTCCTATCTCATGGCCTCATTCCTTCCCTGGAATTAATGAGAATTAGACCTGCTAGTTCAGCATTTCCCAAAGGATTCTGTGTTCAAGCACCTTTGAAAAGTTATCATTTATCTTATCCCCATTTAGGGGGGATTCACAATATCATTAATATATTAAATCTAAGAAATAAGATTTAATATATTAAATAAGTCTAAATGTATTAAATCAAGAATCCTCTAACTTACTGAGCCCAGACTTTTCTAAACTTATCCATAGAATCCAATTTTTCTGGCTCTCAGTTTAGGAAATACCCATCTGTTCCAATTTCCTTATTTTACACATAAGAACCTGAGGCCCCCAGAGTTTAGCTTCTCTGATTTTCCAACTCCCTGGGTGACAGGCAGCTTCAGCTCTGCAATGATGTGACACATCCTGGAGGCGGAGCAGTGGGCCGGGCCGGCGCTGGATGCTGCGCGCCTTTCCTAGTCCACACGGGCTGGCTACACAGTCCGCCTTCGTAGGGTCACTTTATATGGTTAACAATTCAGTGTTTGAAATGTGAGCTTCAGACCTCCTGTTGTATCTGTATAAACAGACAAAACTGTCCCAGACCCAAGCTGACCAAACAAGTGACCTGTTTCCTTTTATTGGGTGTGTCTCTGGGGCTGAAACACGCCTTGGAGGTCTTGGGATTCACCTGTTTTAATTCACGGTCATTCTCTGGTCCAGCGGATCTCAATGACTTTGACGATTCCGGTTTTCTGGGTTTTATCAATGATTTTTTTTTTTTTTACAAAGTGGTTCATATTTTTTTTTTTAAGATTTTATTTATTTATTTGACAGAGACAGAGATAGCGAGAGCAGGAACACAGGCAGCAGGAGTGGGAGAGGGAGAAGCAGGCTTCCCCCTGAGGAGGGAGCCCGATGCGGGACTCGATCCAAGGACCCTGGGATCATGACCTGAGCCGAAGGCAGACGCTTAACGACTGAGCCACCCAGGCGCCCTGATTCATATTTTTTTTAACACTTGGCAATTCTCTATACTTTTACCTTCTGGTTTACATTATCTACAATCACTGTTTAATAACATTTTGGCTTTTTGATCAATGAAGTCAAATGGAAAGGCTCTTGTTCTATGAAAAATCAAAGAGTTTACACTCAAAATAACTTAGGCTTGTTTTTCAGCTCCGAGCACGAGAAGAGGACTCGAGTTTCTTCAGCGGTATGTCACAAAGCCTGCATATTTATAAATAAATTTGAGCCGTGGTGTGTGCGTGTGTGTGTGTGTGTGTGCGTGTGTTCAGAAATAAATCCTCAGGCTTCCTGCTCCCTTTTCAGCTCAGCGGAGGAAACTAGCAAAAGCTGCTATAGCTGGAAAGAAAATCAGCCATTTGATACCCTGTTCCGTATTCAGCCTTTTATCTGTGTCTAAACACGTTTATAAAGAGACCATTAGCACAGCTTGCTTTTGCGCCACAGCAATTGCCGCCGCTGCAGGAGTGGACACACCACGGAGAACCTAACCAGGCGGGGCTGGCGCAGCCACGCCCCCATTCCCTAAGTTCATGCGCAAGTTCAAGGAGGGCAGCCACGCGCCGTCCTCACTGCCCTCTGCATCCTTGCCGCTCAGGATTAGCAGTCTGCAGGTCCGCTTGGGGCATCAGTACCCTTCTCCCCTTCCAGCAACAACAGTGAGAGTGTCTCCTGGTTTCCTGACCTGCCATCCTCCTGGTTCGTTCTCACTGCGTACCAGTGAGGAAGGGAGCAAAGCAAAACGAATAGTCCCACAGTTATATGCAGAAACATAATATTTCAAAGTTAAAGAGGACCTTAAACATCACTTTTTTTTTAATTAACATATAATGTATTATTTGTTTCAGGGGTACAGGTCTGTGATTCATCAGTCTTACACAATTCACAGCACTCACCATAGCACATACCCTCCCCAATGTCTATCACCCAGCCACTCCATCTCTCCCACTCCCCACCACTCCAGCAACCCTCAGTTTGTTTCCTGAGATTAAGAGTCTCTTATGGTTTGTCTCCCTCTCTGGTTTCATCTTGTTTCATTTTTCCTTCCCTTCCCCTATGATCCTCTGTCTTGTTTCTCAAATTCCTCATATCAGTGAGATCATATGATACTTGTCTTTCTCTGATTGACTTATTTCACTTAGCATAATACCTTCTAGTTCCATCCATGTCTTTGCAAATGGCAAGATTTCATTTTTTTTTTGATGGCTGCATAATATATATACAATGCAATATTAAACATCGCTTCTGTGCGTTGAGTTTCACCGGGAAAATTGTGCTATTCCAGGAAGCCATGCCATCCTCCTTTCTTTCCCTAAGCTCTTGCAGCAGGTATGTTTTTGTAGCTGTTGGCAATGTAGCCTTTCCCTTTGCACAACCTCAGGAGTGATTTAAGCCTCCACGTGTGTGTGCACACACATGTTGTTTAGAGGGTAGGGAGTGGGAGGCAGCATGAAAAGGAAGGCAGAATAAAGGATGGTGATGAATTGAGTTCAGAGTCGGCTGAGAAATACTTTGGGTCCCATGGAGGATTCCAGAAGCCCCATGTTATGGGCTTAAGAGGCCATTGGCCAAGGCTGAGGCCCAACAGGCTTTAGCTGGAACAACAGCTGGAGCAACCCCTTTCCCCAGTGTGCTGGGGGGGTTTCCTTCCTGCTCCCCCCCATACCCCACCCCTTTAATTAAACAAATTTAAAGTAGGGCACACGGGTCTTCAAGAAAATTGTTAAACAACTAGAAGAACAGATGTTATCGCCTGAAAAGGAAGTATTCGTTTTGGTGAAGTAAATTTGTGTGTTTGTGTGGCCAGAGCGAATTCTGAGCAGATTTTGTGTTCTGCTTCTCCAGGAACATAATTGTTTTCTCTGTGTGGAATTATTGCTCATTCCTGGGGAGATTCAATTGTTCACTTGTATTACTTTGCTGGGGCTGCCGTAACACAGCATCGCAGACTGGGTGGTTTAAACAACAGAAATTTATTTTCTTACAGTTCTGGAGGCTAGAAATTCAAGATCACGGTACCTAGTCCCCTCCACCCACATGCACCCCCTTGTCCACAGTTTCACTTCCTGTGGTTTCAGTTAGCCAAGGTCAAACCACAGAAGCAGATGATCCTCTGCTGTGAGGTGAGCAGTAGCCTAAAGTTACAGCACAGCGCCTACATCACTCAGCTCAGTCCATCCCACCGACTTGCGAAGGCGTTTTATCATCGCACACCCTCACAAGAAGAAGAGAGGTGAGTGCTGCACAATAAGATATTTTGAGAGAGAGAGACCACATTCATTTTTTTATTATGGCATATTGTTATAATCATTCTATTTTATTATTAGTTATTGTTAATCTTTTACTGTGCCTAATTTCTAAATTAAACTTTATCAGAGGTATGTACGTATAGGAAAAAAACAGTATATATAGGGTTCAGTGCTATTCATTGTTGTAGACATCCACTGGGGGTCTTGGAACGTATTGCCCACAGATAAGGGAGGACTACTGTATTGGCAGAGTGATTTCTTTTGAGGCCTCTCTGTTGGCTTACAGATGGTCACTTCCTTCCTCTGTTTTCATACAGTCTTTCCTTTCTGTGTGTCTGTGTCCTATTGCCTTTTTTTTTTTTAATTAAGTAGATTCCACGCCCAGCATGGAGCCCAAAGCAGGGCTTGAGATCACAACCCAGAGATCAAGACCTGAGCTGAGATCAAGAGTCAGATGCTTCTGGGGCACCTGGGTGGCTCAGCCGTTAAGCGTCTGCTTTTGGCTCAGGTCATGATCCCAGGGTCCTGGGATCGAGCCCCGCATCGGGCTCCCTGCTCCGCGGGAAGCCTGCTTCTGCCTCTCCCTCCGCCTGCTTGTGTTCCCTCTCTCGCTGTGTCTCTCTCTGTCAAATAAATAAATAAAATCTTAAAAAAAAAAAAAAAAGTCAGATGCTTCACCAACTGAGCCACCCAGGTGCCCCCTAATTTCCTTTTTTTATAAGGACACAAGTCATATTGGAATTAGGGCCCATCTTCATGACTTCATTTTAAATTAATTTCCTCTCTAAAAGCTCTATCTCCAAATACAGTCACATTCTAAGGTACTGGGGGTTAGGACAAGACATGAATTTTGGGAGACACAATTCAGCCATTAACATCACCTGGTATATGTAGGAAGAAAAAAAAAAAATGAATTGGACTATAGTCCTGGCATCTCCATCTAAACAATGAGAAATATAATTGATATTCCCATCCGATAAATGGTGATGTTATTAGTGACCAAAATGTACTGATGTTATATCACTGTATTCTGAAGTAATTCTATTGAGCAAGAAGATGTTGCTATGGGCAAAGGTTGGGGGTTCACCTGAAGAGATTGAACATTCTCACTGTCAGTCATCTGGAGATGTGCTTTTTGTAGAACAGGAATAGAACTCAGGGAAGCAAACCATAGATTAGGAGAGTCTCAAGAGAAATGGGTCTGATGTCCAAGACATAGACAGATTCGCCATGCTCTCAGCGCTGGGATAAGTCAGCCCCTGCTACAAGGACGAAGCCATGTAGCATTTTTGCTGGTTATGCCACTGGTCAATAGGGCTTGGTGGCAGCTTCCATCTAACCAGTGGGATTAATATTCACCACCCACATTTGCCCAGTTGCTGGCTTGGGGCAGGCAGGGGTGAGGGGTCTTGGACCACAGGAGCGCCAAGCCCATTGCTTGATTTTCATCCTCTTTACAAGGCAACAGTTTGTTATTTTTTTCTTTTTTTAATGTTTAATTGTGATAAAATCATACAACCTAAAATGTACTATTGTAACCATTTTTAGGTGTGCAATTCAGTAGTATTAAGTACATTCACATTTTTGTGCAACCAAGCCTCAGGTTCTTTTTATCTTGCAAAACTGAAACTCTGTACCCATTAAACAACTCCCGATCCTCCTGTCCCCTCAGCCCCTAGCAACCACCGTTCTGCTGTCTGTCTATGGGAATATAACTACTCTAGGTACCTCATGGAAGTGGAATTGGACAGTATTCATCTTTTTGCAACTGTCTTATTTGACTCAGCATAATATCCTCAAGGTGGTTGTAGCATGTGTCAGAATTTCCTTCCTTTAAAGCTAAAGAATATTCTCTTGTATGTAAACACCACATTTTGTTTATTTATTCATCCCTTGATGGGCATTTATGTGGTTTCCCCCTGTTGGCCCCTGTGAATAATGCTATGAACACGGGTTGAGACGCTGCTCTCCATTACTTTAGCTATGTACCCCCAAATAGAATTGCTGGACCAATATGGTAACTCTGTTTTTGTTTAAGGATCTTTATTTTTAAGCCAGGTAATATATTCACTTGGTTCAAAAATCGAAATGATATCGAATGCTTTGCACTGGGAAATCTTAATAATCCATGCCTCTTCATCATCACAACCACCAACTGTAACTAACCACATATATCATTTTTTATATTCTTCAAATATGTGTATATGTCCTTGTTTTCTAAGGCCACAGGTAGCTGTGGCAAGCAGGATTTTGGCCCCCATGATCTTCACCCCCTGTATCTGTGAATATGTTTCATTACACAGCAAAATGCACATGGCAGAGGGAATTAAGGTCATGGGGCCTAAAATAAGGAGATTATCTTGGATTACAGAAGTGAGGGCCAAGCTAATCACTTGAGCAGCAGAAGAGACAGGAGAGGTAAAGCAGAAGTGGAAGTCAGAGAAGCAAAACCTGGGAAGGACTCAATGTAGCTGACTTTGAAATAGAGAAAGTAGGCCGTGAGCCAAGGAACGCAGGCAGCTCTGGAAACCGGGAACTGTTGTTGGGTTGGGTTGGGTTGGGTTGGGTTTTCTCTCAGAGTATTTACATCCTGGTGATGAGCTGAGGCACACAGAGACAATCCATAAGGAAACAAGCACAGATGGCCTGTTATGGAGAAAAATAAAGCAGGGTGTGAAAGTGCCAGAAGCCGGGAGGACAGGTGTAATTTTACATAAGGTGGCATTTAAGTAGACACCTGAAAGAAGGATATCTGGATATTTGGAGGGAGATACAGTTCATTTCAAAGTTCTGCTCCATTTCTTTTCTTTTTAAATATTTTATTTAAATTCAATTAGCCAACATATAGCACATCATTGGTTTCAGATGTAGTGTTCAATAATATACCAGTTGCGTACAATACCCAGTGCTCATCACATCACGTGCCCTCCTTAATGCCCATCACGTGCCCTACTTAATGCCCATCACCCAATTTAATGATTCCTCAAATGTTTATTAAGCGCGCACTACGTACCCAGCACCAAATAATGCAAAAAGGAATGTGATCTAAGGCATGGTCTTAGATCTCCTCTGCCTTTGAGTTTCTAGACCAGAAGGGAAAGATTGGCAGTAAACAATTCTCTGAAGAGTTCAGTGTGTTTGGGTGGAGGTCCATGGGAGAGAGGGAATACAGAGACAATCTGATCACTCATCTGAAAAAGCTTCAGAGAAAGTGTCACAGGAGCTGAGTCTACAAGGAAAGCAATTGTTTACCAGGAGCTGGGAAAGGGCATTCTGGGCTCCAGGGAGCAGTCTGCTGGAGGGCCAGGGGAGCTGTATGTGGGTCATTCAGCAAGGATGGGTGGAGTTCCGAGGGGATTGTCAGAGGGAGGGGGTTTGCATAGGAAGTCAGGGCCCCATGTGGAAGTCCTTACATGCCATTCTAAGATTCATACCATGTTCTGTCTTTGATGAGGAGCTTCCAAAGGAGTTTAAGTGGGGTAGCAGGGTAGTAGAAATTACTAAGGCAACAAGAATGAAGACAAGATCGCAAGGAGTCCAAAAACAGAACCTAAGCAGAAACTTAGCTTGTATTCTCTCTAGATTAGTTAAAAGGATGAAACAAAACTTTGAGAGATAAATATTTAATTGCAATATTGAGGAGCTGCTACTTAGGAAAAAATATTGAAATTAGGTTTGACAGTTTCTCTTTTTTACACAAATCTGATCAAAGACACATTTAAATTGGCAATTACAAACAGTCCATGTCATCACGCTTACCGTGGCATCTAGAGTTACCAAAATGGAATTCTTGGCCCTTATGTTCTCCTTTGCTCGATGGATAGATTCTTCAACTTTGGATTCTTCAAGGAGAGATGAAAGCTAAACTCTATGGCACCCACAGAGAGTCATCTTTTTAAGTGCTTTTTCATATTGTAAATGTGTCTTTTCAGGAGGAGTTTGCTTTGTGTCTACAAAGGTGTTAAGCAGCAATGCATTTCACACTTGATAATTGGTTTTCTTTTGGCCTGACCTTCAATCTACTACTTAGCAGAGTAGATCTATACTTCCAATTGAAAGATATTAGAGACACAATTCTATTGGGGCTGGCAGTTAAGCTAATAATCCTTCCCATTAATCGACACACCAGAGTTTCATGGCAGAGATCACCCTTTGCAACTTTAACTCATTTGTGCTTTCTTGTATATTGTTTCTTTCTTAGAATGAGATCCTTTAAAAAGCCAAAGCAGGGTGAAGCAAGCTGAGAAACGCATAACGTGTGATAGATGTGGATATTATTGATTCTTCCTACCCCCGCAGAAGAGAAGGTATGAAAACTCGTGAAACCACTGGCCACAGCCTCTTCCAAGGCCCTCCGCCTAATTTTGCACTTGTGCTTTCCGATCCGTGAAGAAGGCCGCCCCGTTGTTCATATGCGGACACTAGACAATGTGGACTGTTAAACCTGTGTAAATCAGGCCACACCAGCCTGGGAGTAAGTCAGACCCAAAAGAGAGTTTTTCTGATTGCACGGCAGCTTGTTCTGCGGTCGTTTCAGTCCTCCTGAAATGCCTTCCAAATATTTACAGAAAGTTCCAGGAGTATCTCATATGTTTCCCAAGCTAAATTCTCTTAGCAATGACAGTTGTCACTTTCCTCCTGCCTGTCTCTCTTCATAACAGAGAGGGGTCTTGCCACTGTTGACAGGAAGAGTTGCACTCAGCCGTTGATACCAGGTCCTCTGCTGGTGCCCACCCTCCCCCAGTCAAAGCAATCCGGGCCAGTGCCGAGCAGGGAAACTCCTGCCTTGAGGGCACCATCTCCCTAACCTGTCACCATCTCCTGCGACTGGGGCTTTCTCTCTCACAACCCTTCTCCCTGCTCACCCTAGGTCTCAGCCTTGGTGCCATAGGGGCTGGCCTGGAAGACATATGAGAGAGACATCAGGCTGTCCTTGAACCGGCTCGGCTCTTTCTTCCCCTACTGTGTGTTCTTTCTCAAGAGGACCTGTGGTCCTTCCGGTAACATACACTCTCAAAGATTCCACTCCACCAGGCTTATGTAGACATTCCCAAGGATGGAATGGTGGGAGAAAGGAAAGCCATGGGACAAGGGCATACCACCCACAGCAGTAATAGGCGTGGCAACGCGTGGGCTGGGGGCTTGGGCTCTAGACTCGGCTGTCTGAGCTCTGATCCTGAGGTGCTGTAAATAGCTCTGCAGCCTTCAGCAAATCAGGGTGACATTTCTATGCCTCAGTTTTCTCATCTGTAAACCCGGCATAAAAATCACACTTACCATATGGGGTTGCTGTAAGGGCTAAAGGAATGGATGTATATAAAATGGTTGGGAAATGATGCTTTATGGAAAAGGTACAGGAATTTGGAACACTTAATTGAAGCACGGAATTAATTTCTATATTTAAATGGTCATTTTATTTGCTTAATAAAACTTTTTTCTGGGGTAATAGCAACAGAAATCCATTGAAAAATTTTAAATATTCAGAAAGAGGCAGAGTGAAGAGAACCATCCACTTTCCCCTAGTCTCTGGCCAGTGAGATGGCTCCAGACACAAGGCTGCCATTGTTCGGGTACCCTTCTAGGGTGCACTGTGTGTTTATGCAGTGCAGGTTTAACTTGTTAGCAGTCTCCAGGTTTAGAAAGGTGACTGCCAGGACAGTGATCAGCTCTGCTAGAACGTGCCCTTGGGGAATTGGCCATCTGGAGGAACAGCAGATAGACGACAAAGCACCGGGGAGCCTGGAGAAAGTGAAGTGGGGGCAAGCAGAAGGAATTCTGTCACGGACAGAAAAAAAAAACAGAAGTAATTCTGACAGGGGTGAAATAGCTAGTGGACAATGTCGCTGAGACTCAAAGCATGATTTGGATCCTCTTAGAGGTACATCTGTACTACAAATTTCATGCAGAATCTAATCCAAAAAGTGTAAACTTTGCAAAGAAACTTGAGGTAAACAGGATGATTTTGCTCTATAATGTTGGATATGTGCCAATCATATTATTTTCTTTTTCTAAACTAAATTAAATTGACCTTTGAGCCTAGAGGATGATACCTGAGATCTGTCGTTGTCATAAGACCCCTCTTCACAGAATGCTTGACAAAACTCAAAAAAGACTTTCTGGTCTCCAGGCTGCCATGGCCCCGTGAGGAAGCTTTCTGTCCTAGCCCACTGGTCCATTTACATGGGGGCAGCCCTGCTCCCTCCAGGCCCTGGCCATGAGGATCTTGTTCAAGTACCCAGACAGGCTGAGGACTCAGTGCTCAGGACCCATGCCTCCCCATCTGGGGTCCTCCCTGCACACAGAACCAGAGTACCCCCCAAACCTGCACGCACACGAAACCCTCTTCCCCTTCCAGTGAAGAGTTGCCTCTCCAGTCTTGGCTCCTTCCAATCTGTTCTCCCCACTGTGGCCCAAATGACTTTTGTTGTTTTTGTCCGTTGTGTGTTTGCTCTTTACTAAAATTTACATCAATATAACCATGCTTTCAAAAAAACATTCATGTCATTTAATGCAATGAAATTTATTTTAACTTACCCTGTGCAAATTTGAACCAAAAGCTGTCCATAACTTAAGTTTACAATAAATAAACAAGTTATTTTGTTTTTAAAAATCTATTATAATGGATTAAAATCTATGTTTTTTATGCTGCTAAAGCAGGCAGTAAGAACTATGAGAAATTTACCATTGGTTTACCTTTTTTTAAAAATGAGAAAAGAAAAACAAGTTCAAAAATTGGTGCAACAAAGCAATTTCGTCATGTGTCAGGGCCAGCTTATAATTTTTCAATAATTACCGTGTAATTTGGGAGTGTAAGAAGCCTGTTTGCACCCATGTATTAGTTTCCTAAGGCTGTCATAACAAATTACCACAGACTTGGTGGCTTAAAACAGCAGAAATGTATTCTCTCACAGTTCTGGAGTCCAGAAGTTTGAAATCAAGGTGTCAGCAGAAAAGCTCTAGGGGAGGCTCTTTCCTGACCTCCTTCAGCTTCTGGTACCTTCTGGCGTTTCCTGGCTTGTGGCAACCTAATCTCTGCCTCTGTCTTCACATGCTCTTCTGTCTGTGTCTCTATGTTCGAATCTCCCTTCCTTCCTCTTAAAAGACCCCAATCCCTGGATTTAAGGTCCACCTTAAACCCAGGATGATTTCGTCTGCAGATCCTTAGCTAATTACATCTGCAAAGATCCTATTTCCAATAAGGTCACATTCTGAGGGGCTGGGTAGACGTGAATGCTGGGAGGACACTCCTCAACCCTCTACAACCCATGAAACAACTTCGTTAGCTTGTGTATTTACTTATGATTGCATGTCGAGTATAAACATACATAAACCAAGATCCAAGTAATTTCCTGAATCTGAGTTAGCAACTTCAGTTCATTCATCTGCTGAGATTAACAAGAGAATTCAACTTATTGGCTGTCAGTATTTCTGATTTTTATTTTTAAAAAGGGCATTTTTACCATACTTTCTCAAGTCCAGACAAGTAAATTAATTATAGCACTGATGAGAATACCTTCTGCATTCAAACGTGTGTCAGATAGCACGCCATGAAGTCACCTGGGTTTCGGGTCATAAGCACGGAGTGCTCTAAAACAAACCTGGCTGTACCACACACCTAGCCCACCCATCGATGATATGCTCATTGCTCATAGACAAAGACCTAACACTGAACGTGAACTTCCGTGGTCTGAGCCCTTTTCTGGCCAAATCCCTGAAAAGGCCTCCCCCTCCTTTCCAGGCCCCCTCACACCGGTGCTTTTACATCTATTTGAATGATTATCTAAATAATGTCGATGAGCCCAATGAAGATGGAGACGAAGTCTGTTTGCTGTTGTGTCTCCAGCATCCGACACAGAGTATGGCACGTAATTGATATTCAGTAGACTTATTTGTTGAATGAGTTAACAACTGAAACTCTGAACCTCGTCCATCCGTACTGTCTCATCCCGCTTTGTTAGGTGGTATCAATACGTACACTCCCAGCAGACCTGCAGTCAACGCAGAGCAAAATCCTTAGGTAATCAGCAGCCTCTGTTTCCTCTGAGAAAATGATCAACTTGAACAAAAGCCGAGGCTGGAGAAATGAGGACAAACACTACTTTCGCACAGTCAACAGAGATTTTCACAGCATGCTATCGCTTTTTCCCCTTTTGGAAAATTAGCAATCTCCTCTTGCGTGAGCGGGAGGGATGCCAGGGAAGGAATCAACCAGGAACTGGGCAGGGGACCCTATTGAGTAGCAGGATATGATATCAGCTGACAACTTGTGAGCCCATCCTCCGGGTCCCCCTGCCAGGTCGTATTTGAATTGGTCCCATCTTCCCCGAGAGCAGGTGCCCCTTTCTGCATGAGAAGCTGACAGCCTGGTGCCTCGAGGCTGCTTGCCAACTCCCAGCCAAGGCTTTGTTGGCCAAAGCACCAGGGAGTCTTGGTCTCTTAAAGCCAAGCGACCCGCTGTTTAAATTTATGTTGGCCTTCAACTGCCACAAAGGCAATCTGCTGAAAAGTTTATTTCAAGTTGAAATGAAAAGGAAACATCTTAAATGAATCCAGCTGTTTGTTTCAGTTCTCATTTTTAACTAGTCGAGTCAAGCACATTGATCTTCACGGGGGAAGAGGGCTGCAGATGGATACAGCCTCCATTGATTTCCCTCCATTGATTTTGGGGGGAAAATTCAGTCAAGTAACCAAAACGTCATTTCTGGGTAGGAGTCTCCATCTTTGGGATTTTAATCGGGAAATAATGAAGCCCTCCAGCTGACTGAGGAGGAATTAGGAAATGATTTTCCTTCTTCTCATGAGCAAGTGGTCCACTAGAAATGATGTAGAGAAACCCCTGAGGGTAGCTTCTGTGTTTTTAGGGACATCCTTCTAAGTCGCTATCACAGCGCTTTCCCAAACTTGTTTATGTCACGGCACACATTAACAATGATGGTCTTTGCACAGCACACATTAATAAACAGATGGGGTCGTGTTTTAAGGGTAACTGAAGTAAAAAGAAAGTTCCTGATTATCATGGTAATTTTACTAATAATTAACTGAATTCTGCAGAAAATGAAGCAAATATAGACTTTGCTGGAAGCTAGGGAGCTACCCACTTCCCCACCTACCCTCTCACAGGTATCTACACCCACAACCACCACTAGCCAAGCTCTCCTGAATTACTGGCTGAATCTGCACTGGGGCTTGCAGCCGGGCCCGGTGGGCTGGGGGTGGGTCCCCCAGCAGAGACGATAGCCAATGAACTACATGTAGACCAAAAGCCCGTAGGTGTCACACTGTACATCATGATTCTCACCCAGAAGTGATTTTGTTCCTTCCGCCCCCCAGCCCGGGCCAGGGGACACGTGGCGATGTCTGGAGATATTTCGACTGTTGCCAGTTCTAGTGAGTAAGGCCAGAGTGGCTATTAGACATCCTACCACGTATAGACGAGCTCCCCACAAGGAAAAATCATCTAGTACAAATGGCCCTCATAAAAGGTTGAGAAACTCTGCCCTCCCTCAACACGTAGTGAGCGAGAGGGATGTCCAACAGAAGGAGAATGTTCTGTCTCTGTGAATGACCATGTCTGGCCAGAGACCATGCCGTGTTAAGAGGAAGTCTGCAAAGAAATACGCATGTGCAACGTTGTCTGCGAGCCGGTGCTTAACACAGCGTGTCGAGGCTCATGCTGCCGGTAACGGTTTGGACCTCTGTGCCGGTGACTCTGCGAGTCCTGCAGACCACTCCCGCCAGGACCGGGGCACATCCGCCCTCAGAGCCTCAGGAGCACGCGGTCGTGGTGGAATGACTGCGATTTGTTTGAAACTGCAGGCCTTCGCCATTCACAGGCAAATAGACACTAAAGCTGGTTGTAAAGAGCATGTGTTCTGTTTCTCCCAGTTTTACGGAGATATAATTGACATATTGTGGTAGTTGAAGGTATAGAACGTGCTGATTTGATATCTGTGTATAGTGCAAAATGGCCACCACAGTACATAGTCTAGTTAACATCCATCACCACACGTAGTTACACACTTCCTTCCCTTGTGGTGAGAACTTGTACAATCTACTCTCTGAACAACTTTCGGCTGTAAATACAGTATTGTTAACTCTAGTCTCCTTGTTGTACACTGTATCTCCAGGACTAACTTACCTTATAACTGGACGTTGGTACCTTTTGACCACTTCCAACCATTTCGCCCACCCCCCACCTCTGGCAACCACCAATCTGTTCTCTGTTTATATGAGTTTGGTTTTCTGAGATTGCACGTTTAAATGAGATAATACAATATTTGTCTTAAGAACAGGTATGCTTTATTCTGGCTTATAACCTAGTATTTGTTCCATGCTAGTTAATACTTCTGAAGAACACTATGAAATGCCTTGCTTTCAGAGTGAAGAGATAATGGCCTCAAAATACATTTGTAGAAGAAAACCCTTGCTAAATTCACTATTTGTATTTTCTATACACTAAATGTATTTTCACAGGGAAAAGCAAAAGCATTCAGTTAGCCTTACAACTTCCAAATCTAAATCTCCAACTCTGACCCCCTGTGTAGCTTCTGGGTACTTCTGTCCATCTGGAGCCCTGTTTTGGGGCTAGCAAATTCCCAGCCAGGCCCCACCCTGCCAGGGGCAACCAAGGCACTCAGGATTGCTAAATTAGGCCCCTCCCTCTGCTTAATCCTGCCACCATGCACCAAGGTTTTGATAGAACTACTCAGGACAGGGCTGGGTGAGCTGGGGTATGAAGGGAAATCTGCCTTCCCATCTAAACACAAATGGAGGCAGAAGACCTTCTGTTGTTGGGCCCGCCCATATCCCTTCCCCTTGAATTTACACCTGAGAAGGTGAAAGAAGAAAACTAAAACTCTGCTCCTGCCCTTTTCCTCCCCTTTCATTCCCTGTGTTTACCCCTCAGGCCAGAAGTTTCTGTCCGCAGTTTTACTTCCCTGTCTTGTGGGTAGGTTCTTCCTTGACTAGGCTGGTGGCCCGGAAAATAGGCTGTGGCCCTTCCTTTTTCTTCCCTGCTCCAACCTGAAGGCTAAGCAGAATGATGTCTGGAGAGCAGGAGAGGGACCCCATAAGAGAACTTAAGAAGAGAGACAATCTTTAGCATTATACCATTATATGATATATGATATTGCTTCTTTACAACTGAGAAAACGAGGGTCAAAAGGACATAGTTTCAGAGTTAGTGGGTGGTGGGGGCAGGATTCAAACTCAGTTCTCTCGCAGGTAAGAGCTATGGAAAAACACAGCGGGAGACTCAGAGTCCACCTCTCATTAGCTCTGTGATCTCTTTATGCCTCAGTTTTCTTATCTATAAAATGTTGGTGACGACAATAGCACCTGTTTCCTGGGAATGTTATAAAGATCAACGGAGTTAATATATGGCAGTATAATGCAGGAGACAAATGTCAGGAGGAATTATTGTGATAAATGCTGCACCCACCACGTTGGTGATGAGAGTTCACTCTCGCACACAGGTAATGCTGGGGTTCTGTTCCTCCATTGTTTTCAGAAATTAGGCTGCTTAATGAACAGCTCCATTAGCTGTATGAGTGATTAATCTCTGAAATCATTATCTAAAGAGATATTGCTATTACATCTCTACCTTTTAGATTCCAGACTAAGTGTTTGTTCAAAAGCATAATCTCATTCCCAAGAGCTGCAGGTTGGACTGGTTTAGTCACTGCAATTACTCCTAAAAGCATATTTCATAAAAATGTATTTGTGAGTATAGTGTGAGTTTTCTTTAGAGGAGGTTTACTTTCCAATTAGGCTTGATTTAGTCTATTATTAACAGAATTGTATATTATCCTAGCGCATGTCATCACCCATCTTCTCTGGGAAAACTGTGCTAGTACTCTCATTATTATTCATTTCTCTCCTTCTGTATTTATCATGTAGGTTACACAGTTAATACTCAGGTCATTGGCTCTACCTCCCATAGTGGACACGTGATGAGCACCCCCTCCCCTTCTGCCAACACTTCAACAGTTAATAGGACACTTCTTCACTAAAGGGAGTGCTGTTCAGGTGGTTAGGATGGGACTGAATCTCCAACAAACCAGATCCCCTTACAACAGTGACTGGCTCAGGGACAGGCACATGGCAGAGCCTGGGGAATAAGGGTCTTCCCAAGGACTTTTCTGCAAGAGCTTTCCAGGGAAACATCTTCAGGGGGTTCCTAAACAGTAGGTGTGAGCCTTGATTTCTGGCAGCCATCTTGCCAGTGATCTGGGGAACACCTGCCAAGGAATGAATCCAAGCAGAGACATAGTGAAATAGAAAGAGTGAACAAGAGCCCTGACAATATCTGAACTCGAAACCTGGCCAGTCTTAAAGCCTGCTACATCCCAGGTATGTTTCAATAAATTCCTCCTCTACCTCTAATTTATTTATTTTGTTATGGTTTGAGTTGGGTGTCTGTCACTTGCAATTAAAGGCATCCTAATTTGCAGCCCAACTGAACATTTGATTTTTATCTCTGTGAAAGTGAAGCACATCATAAGTCTAGTGTCTGATGCCACAGACATATACTAGTCCCCTCCATCCATGATTTCACTTTCTACTTTCAGATACCTATGGTCAATGGAAGACTTATCGTCATAAGGTCAGCAGTAGCCTAACACTACTTAGCGCTGCCTACATCATGTAGACATTTTATCATCTTACATCATCACAAGAAGAGGAAGGGTGAGTACAGAACAATAAGATATTTTGAGAGAGAGACCACATTCACATAACTTTCATTACAGTATATTGCTATAGTTGTTCTATTTATTATGAGTTATTATTAATCTCTTACTGTGCTTAATTTACAAATTAAACTTTATCATAGGTATGTATGTATCAGAAAAAACATAGTATATATAGGGTTTGGTACTATCTGCAGTTTCAGGCATCCACTGGGGGTCTTGGAATGTATCCCGCATGGATAAGGAGAGAAAACTGAACCTTCACTCAATAGGATATCATCAGTGAGATAATCTCAATGGTTGAGGGCCCACAGACTCAATGCCTGTTGAAGAAGAGTCAAAGCCCAGGGCATGGTTATTAACTACCCGCCCCCCCATCTCTTCTTTCTTTAACTCTTTCGTGGAGGCTGCTGACCTTGGTTTCCTCTTGGATTTCAAGTATTATCCTGCATTTTTTCAGTACAGTGGAACCAGGATTCCTGGAGCCTTATGTGATATTAGAAAAACCAGTTGTCTCTTAGCTTCTTTATCTTCATCTATCAAGTCAAAGTGATGGACTAATCTTGGAAAATCACTGTTGCTCTTATGAAATCACTATGATTCTTATGTCTTAGTTGTTCCCTGCATTTGTCTCATCCTCCCACATAAATCATAAGCTCTTTCTGTACAGAAATAAGACTTTAAACTTCTTTTGTGTCCTCAGCATGTTTGGTTTATATCACTCAGAATATTTCGGTTGGCCAGATGGAAATGTTTTTGAAAATTTTTTTTTTTATTAATAAAGCAATTGAAAATAGAGCGGTGAGAAAGTAGAGTGGTTTTTTATTGCTCTTGAAGAAAAGGGGGTTGAAGAACTCAGAAACTTCCAGTTATTAGAATAAAATCTCCCAGACTAGTACCAATAGTTGGAGCAGAGATTCCATCAAAAATATAAAAGCTTAAACCACAGGATAATAATTTCTTAGGACAAGATTACTCAATATACATTTTTTTTAACATTAGTTTTCCTCATTATAGAGTTAGTAACAATTCTTTTAAGTTCTGGAAATCAGTTTAAAAAGAAAAGAGAGGCACCTCTTAAGCTTAAGCATCTGCCTTCGACTCAGGTCATGATCTCAGGGTCCTAGGATTGAGCTGGGAGTCCAGGCTCCCTGCTGAGGGAGTCCAGGGAATCTGCTTCTCCTTCTCCCTCTCCCTCACCCCTCCCTCTCCTTCTCTCACGCGCACGCACACACATGCCCTCTCTTCTCAAATAAATAAGTCAAATCTTTTTTTAAAAAAAAGAAAGAAAAGAAAAGAAAAATCTTTTGTAATAATTTCATGCAGAAAAAAATGAGTATTACAATTTGATCTATTATTTTCAATCTTTTTGGGAGGGACTACTATTTTTTTCCATCCCCAAATAGGGAACAAATGGTATGCCCTACAATTTTTTTCACTTAATATTATGAAACACTTCTTCACACCATGATTTTTGAAATCATTTTTGATGGTTACAAAATATCCCACCCTGGAGGCAGACCATAGTTTATTTGCTTTTCCCCACCTTTGAGAGACATTTAAAGTCATTTCTGGTTTTTCTTATTATAGATAACATTTCAGTGAACATTCTAGTATATAAATCTTTGTGTGCACCCTCTTTTATTTCCTTAGTTGGCATTAATTAATTAACTCATAACTTAATAATTATGATTGTGATGTAAGATAATGAATTCATTAATTGACTCATGGAAAACATTGAGATATTTAACGACCAAAGTTCTTGAAGAGGGTTTCCCAGCAAATGCTGAAGCAGTTTCGATGCTGCTTCTTGTAGGGACCCTCACTTAAAGCCGAGTGTAGAGCATGAGTGTGCAATTTCGCCAACGTGATTTGGAGAGAGGCCTTGGTGCTGAGGTCCATGCTGTAGAATCTGCTGGAAATATCCTCAGGATTCAATCTCAGGATGACCCTGATGCTCAGAAGTACGCTGTCCACCCAGCATTCACCGTCACAAGAGCTTCACCATCTGATGTTATTATCATGTGACATTAATAAATTATTTCACTCCCACACCTTGCTGCACAATTTACCAGGTGCTTTCACATGCACTATGTGATTCCTACAGCACACATCATATCAGGAATATTTCATCTCATTCCTAGGTGAAGTAAATGAGGATCAGCATTCTCTCTCAGAAAAATAAATCTGTCAAACCCCATTCTCTCTTTTTGTAAGTCTCTGTGATGGGACATTGTATTACGTGTACTTTGACCTTTGCAGTGAAATCCTCCATGGTAGAAGCACTCCTCAGCATGTGGCCTAAGATCCCTCCCGAGCTGACCCCAGCCTTGCTCTCTACCCTCTTCTCTTACCTCATCTTCTTCTCGTCTCCTGACCCATCGTGCCCTGCATACCTCCCCGTGGGCCCTTCCTCATCCTTTGAGGCCTCTCCTTTCATTGCCTGATAAACTACTCTCATCCTCATAGACTATTTCAAATGGTACCTTTTCAAGAGACTCTTGAACTCTTGAAGATACAGGTTTTTCACTGAGAGTCCAGGGCCCTGTATTCCAACACTTACTGCCTCATCTTTGTATTGTGTTTGATTACATGTGCTTTTCTCCAACTAAATGAAACCCCCTTCAGGAAAAAATCATTTCTTATTTATCTCTGTAGTCCCATACCTGGCATACTGCCTGGCACAGGGTAGGGGCCTTGATGGTTGAATGAGTTTGGGGACTGGGCCTCAGAGGCTCAGTGTGCACTAACAGGGTCTAGGGATCCAATGGGAGCTCCCAGACCACCACAAGAATAAAAACATTTGGAGAAAAGCAGTAATGTACAAATACAAGCATCTGAGTTCTGTTGGTACGTTCCTGCCCTCCGTCACCAGTTTTATAATTTGAAGCAAAGCTGAATTTTTATAAAGGGAATTCTTAAAGGAATAAAGAAAAAAGCTGAAAGTATTGAAGAATAATTTTACATGGTGTGTGGTAGAAAGAGTCCTGGGCAGGAACCATGATGCTTGGTTTTTGTCTTGATTTGGCCACTGTCTGGCAATTAATGAATTAACTGGCAAACGCAATACCTTTCTAGGCTTGGCTTCATCACCTAAGAACAAAGAGACCAGGTTAGGTGACTCTGACATGCTCCCAAGTCTATTAATTAACGGTGAAAACACTCTGATGTGTGCCACATAAAATTGATTCATTTGTATTATTTTATGATTTGCTTTTCTCATAATTTTTTCACTGTCAATTTTTGCCAAAATTAACTAATGCAGATTTGTTCAAGGTTTTTTCCTATATCTGAGAGGAAAACAAAGTATTGTTTCTCAAAATCTCCTTCTGAATTCTCTAAAGGCATTTCCCTCTGCCCAGGCCAGGAGCTGAGATGTGTGTGAAATGGATCAGATGTGGCTCGAGTTCAGAGGTGCTCCTCCTCAGACGAGGATTGCACAAGCAATCCCTCAGGCAGTAGTCACCTTTTCCCCTGGATTTTAGCCAGACTTGCCCACCTAGTATATCGTAACAGAGTCACGCTGCCAGCCACGTTAGCTTGGGAGCTGCCCAGGATACTGATCTATAAATGACCTTAAATCATCACAGAATCCATTTTTAAATACGCAGTGCCAATCACCTCAGCCTCCACACATCCCTCCCTGAATACCTGATGAAGTGAAAATCGGCTCCGTCAGGACTGAAGTGGACAATGCATTTATGTGAGGAAAAGGAAAATCACACACCCAGTATTTTTGCACGGTATCCGAGACGCACCGTGGGCCCCACCATCACACCCAGCCAGCCCATCGATAGGTAAGTGAGGTCAGCCGAGCTAGATGGCTGAACTTCTAAAAGATAATAGTATGCGATGTTGTACCATTCATGGAAATGAAGCACTCGTATTCATATTCCAATTTTGGGCAATTTACTATGCCCCCAGGTAGTTGCCTGGTTTGGAAGAATTGCTTAGAACCCTGACTGAGTTTCCAGCCTGCAGATTTTAGACTTGAGACTGCAGTCGCAACTCTGTGAATTTCCAACATGCCGGCTGGCTTTGCAGATTTCAGACGTGTCAGCCTCCACATTAGCACTAGCCGATTCCTGAAAATAAATCTCTCTCTCCCTGATCTCTCTCTCTCCTTCTCATATATATATATATGTATATTTATATATATGATTATATATAAATATACATATATATAATGTGTTTTATATATAATATATAAATATAATGTGTATGTAGTTATAATGTGTGTATATATATATAATGTGTGCATATATATGTGAAGTGCTGTGAGAGAGAGAGAGAGAGAGATATATATATATATATACACACATACACACACACACATACACGGTGTATGTGTGCATCCTTTTGGTTCTGTTTCTCTGGAGAACCCTAGATACACTATAACTCTACCCAATTCAATTTGAACTAATACTCAAAGAGTGCCTACCTGCTGGGACGTTAAGGCAGACCCTATACCAGTGGAGGAGTGTGGGGTACAGGGTGGAGAAGGCAAGATTTGAAAGCAGCAACTCTGCTTGAGGATCAGGGACCAAGGTGAATTTTCTTGAGAAGAAGTAGCTCCTAGGTACAGCCCACAGGCAACAAGGTAATCCATACATCTACGCTCAACAAACAGTTACAGTCCTTGCTGAGTACTTTTCCAAGGCCAGACACAGTTCTAAGGTCTTTACATATAATAAATCATCCATCAGGACAGCAACCCTAATGGGGTGATTGGATAACACAGATGAGGAAAGTGAGCCTCAAGGAACCCAAGTAAATGGCCACCTAATTGTGGACCCAGGGTCTAGACTTATGCCGCCTGACTCCAGAAATTGGCCTCTTAACCATGATGCTAAAACCATCTCCCTAGAAAGAAAAAAACAGTATCTGCTGAAAAATCAACTGAAGGGAAAATACACATTTTAAGTGCAAAGAAATTAGAACACTTAATGGATCTTCTGGTGTTTGGGGTCAAACTCCACTAATCTTATCCAAAGGCTTTTGCATTCCAGGCTGTAGTGCTCATGGACTTCTCATTGGTTGAGACGGGTCAGGGGTACGGAAGAAGAAAGAGGATAACATATACTGAGCGCTTGCTGTGTGCTAAGTGCTTTATATATGTATTTTCTCATTAAATCCTGATGATAATTTCCTGGGGCTGGGGGAGGCATATTATTACCCCATTTCTCAGATGAGAAATCTGAAATTCAAAGGAGATTCCATAATTTGCTCCAGGATGAATGTGTTGGAGTAGCAGATTCCAGGTTCAAACCCAAGTCCCTCTGACTTTTGTTTACACATTTTCTAAACACTACATCGCCACCCTCCTATAAACAAAGTGTGCAAAAGGGCGCAGTCCACCATTTCCTAGTTGTGGTAAATTCAGAAGTCTGACTACGACTTGGTGTGGATTTCTTTAGCCTGTCTGAAGTTTACTCAGCTTCTGGAATCGATGGATTTATGTCTTTTGCCAAATTTGGGGACATTTCAGCCATTATTTCTCTGAGTACTTTTCTGACCTTACTCTTTCTCCTCTTCTTCCAGACTTCCAAGGAAACAAATGTTAAGTCTTTTGTTAGAGTCCCACAGGTCCCCGCGGGATATTTTATTTGTTTTTTTCCAGGCTGTTTTTTCTCTGTTGCTCAGATTAGGTAATTTCTATTCTTCCGTCTTCCAGTTCATATGATTCTTTCCTCTGTCCCCTCCATTCTTCTGATGAAGTCATCTGCTGAGTTTTTTTGTTTTGTTGATTATAGTTTTCAGTTCTATAGTTGCCAGCTGGTTCTTCTTTATACCTTCTCATGCTTTGCTGAGCCTTTTATATCTTTGCTGAGACTTTATTTTTTTTCATTTGTTTCAAGTGTATTCATAATATTCCACTGAAGCATTTTTATGATGCTACATTACAGTTTTTGTCAATAATTCTAAAATTTCTGACACCTTGATGTTGGCATTTATAACGGGGCAAATTGTGTCCCCCTCGAATTCATTTGTTGAGGTTCCAACCTCCAAAACTTCAGAAAGTAACTGTATTTGGAAATAGAACCTTTCAGGGGGTAATTAAGGTTAAATGGGGTCATATGAGTGGGCTCTGAACTATGTGACTCTTTAGACATGGAGCCTTCAAAGCGGTGATTAAGTCAAAATAAGACCGATAGGTTGGGGCCCTAATCCAATATATGGTGTCCTGATAAGAGGAGGAAGAGCTAGTAGGGATGTGCATGCACAGAGGAAAGGCTGTCTGAGGACAAGTGAGAAGGTATCCACCTGCAGGCCAAGGAGAGAAGCCTCAGGAAAAACCAAAACTGCCAATCATCAGTCTCCAGAACCTTGAGAAATGAATTCTGGTTGTGTGAGCCCCCCCCCCCCCCCCCCGCTCCGCCACTCTCCGGCATTTTGTCATGACAGCACTACCAAACTAATACAGCATCTATTGTCTTTTTTCATTAAGTTTGAGATCTTTCTGGTTCTTGGTATAATACATGAATATCGATTAAACCATATACATTTTAGATATTCTGTTATGAGACTCTAGGCCCTACTTAAACTTTCTGTTTGAGCTGGCCTTCATGAGACACCGCTGCAGCGTCACCTCGTTCCTGCCAGCTGGGGGGTAAGTCCAAGTTATCCATTTGGCCTCCACGGACACCTGAGGAGGCTCTTCTCTACTCCCGGCCAGGTCTGGGAGATCCAGCTGCTCCCTAGGTCTCCACTAGTACTTCCCTAGTTGGCAGGGTCAGAGTGCCTTGTTATTGCTCCCCAGGTGGCTTTACTGTACCACAGGGGAAGGGGTGGTCTTGTTATCGCTGGGTGGTGGTAAAGGCCTGCTTCTTCCTAGGCCCTCCTCTGCCATCAGTCTAATGGGAAGAGTATGGGATGCCTCTTCTCTGCTAGTTCGGGGTGGAAGATTGGGCTCTCACATGGTCTTCACAGATACCAGGGGAGGAGCGGTTCTTGCTACTGCCCAGTGGGGATGAACGCTCTGGTGCCCTAATCAGCATTTTCTGACACCACCTTGGTGGGGGTTTGGGGTGTCAAGCCCAATAAAGGTGGGAGTCTAGACTCCCCACTCCAACTGTTGGATGGGTGGGGGTGATGCTATAACACAGCAATTATTGCCTAAAAGTTTTCTGTTTTGCTGGGCTGCTCCTTTCCTGGTTCTTTGGCTAGAGAGGACAGGCTTTTGTCAGAGTTTTGTTGTTGTTGTTGTTGTGTGTTTTTTTGGGGGTGGTTTTGGGTGGGTTTTTTTTTTTTTTTTTTTGGTCTATATTCATGGACATTCTGGGGCGATGGCTTCTTCAGCTCCTGGTCTGGGGTATATTAAGCTAAAAGAAAACTCCAAGAACTCACCACTGTATGTATCATTCCTTACATTCTGAGATCTCGAGAAAGTCTGCTTCCTTCTCTTCGCCTCTCGGGGTCTGCTTAGGTTTGTTTTATAGATAATGTCCAGAGCTTTTAGGTGCACTGATCAGGTGGAATGGGGGGAAATGTGTGTATTCCATCCTCTTGGAAGCAAAAGCTTTGACCCATTTTGAGCATTCGAAAAGCTGATTCGTCAAACCATTTTATAAATAACCTTAAGTTGAAGAATAGTTACCACACGTTTTCAACCCCTTGGTGGGCATTTTCACATAATCTAGTCTCAGCCTAACACCATCTTTTTGGATTTCTCTCTCCCTCTCCCCTTTTCAGTTAGAGCAAACCCAACAACCTGTCTTGCCCACCCTTCCCCGACATCTCTGTGCTGTGCTGCACCCAGATCTGCAGACCGTGTCCAGGTAAAATCTCCCTTTACCCTGAGCAGAGGGAAGGCTGCCGAAATATTATTATCCTGTTGTTTATTAAGTGACCCTAAGTCACAGATTATGATTATTTCAGACTCATTTCATATTATCTTCTACATTGTGTCCAGTTTAGAAGAAACCACTGTACGCTTTTAAAAGATCAGCCACTCAAAGTCATCTTTAGAAAAGTAGCAACAGAACGAGGTAAGGGGCTTCAGATTTGTGCTCAGTGTCTTCTTTGCTTAAGTACCATAATTGAACTAATGGATTAAACTTTGAAATCTTCAATAATACATCTTGCTACTGAAAATAATGGCTATTAGTACCTTTTAATTTATTTGTAACATATTTAATATATTTTTACTCTAAAATAAGTGGAGAATCTAGGATAACAATAATTAAATCTACAGTCTAATCTTCTGAATTGTATATATATATATATATACACATACAGTATAATAATTCTCCATCATTTGTGTGTACCACAAGGGTTATCTTATTTTAAAAATAACAAATTCAGAAAGATGTGTTTGGTGAAACTAAAAAAATCTATATTCAAGTCCTCACATTTGGGCACTTTCATAAGAAAAACACTTTGGAATTCTTACATGAAAAAATCAAATGAGAGTTTAAAAAAAAATACAGGTGGAAAACAAACAAACGAACAAACAAAAAAAATCTCTTTAAAAACAGTTGAGGTAAGGGGCTCCTGGGTGGCTCAGTCATTAAGCGTCTGCCTTCGGCTCAGGTCATGGTCCCGGGGTCCTGGGATCGAGTCCCGCATCGGGCTCCCTGCTCTGTGGGAAGCTTGCTTCTCCCTCTCCCACTCCCCCTGCTTGTGTTCCCTCTCTCGCTATGTCTCTCTCTCCGTCAAATAAATAAATAAAATCTTTAAAAAAACCAAACAGTTGAGGTAAAAATGTAAAGCATTTCAATTAAATTTCCCATAAAGATAGGTCGATGTTGAAAGTGAAGAAAATGTAATAAGAATTGAAATATACTTGCAGAAATTCTGGATGTTATATGTTTAAAAATCTCATTCCAACAAGTGCAAACAGGTATTCCTGCACAGCCCGTCTCCGCCGTGCCAGCCCAGTATCACTTCTGGGAAGTGACTGGGGACAGGACAGCCGGTTCCTGCTCTGATCACGGGGAAGACTGAAGATACACATATAAACAAATAAGCAAGATCATCTCAGGGGGTGCTAAGGACTACAAAGAAAATAAAAGAGTGATGTTTTGGAGCACAAGTAGAAGGAGAGAAGCACCTTCAGAGAGGGGTTCCAGGGAAGGCCTCTTAGAGGAGGCGGCTTCTAAGCCCCCGCCTGGAGGGTGTGAGAACACTTCCAGGCAGAGGGAGGGGCAAAGTGCGGGGCCTCTGGAGAGAACAAGCACAACCTGTTTGGCAACCTGAGCGATACCAGTGCACTAGAGCCCAGGGAGCAGAGTGGGAGTAAAAAAAAAAGAAAAAGAAAAAAAAAAAAGATGGTCCAGAGAGGCGAGTAGCTGAGATGACAAGGACTCTTCAAACCACAGCAAGGACTTGTATGTTATACTCCACATCATAAGATACACTTGGAAGAACTCGGAGAGAAACAGTTAAAAAGATTCCCAGCACTCTAATATCCCCTGTTCAGGTTGGACTGTTTGTAAGCATTTAAATGTACATTCAATCAGAAAGTTGGATGTATGAATCGGGAGCTCAGGAGAGAAGTCTGGGCTGGAGACACTGATTAGTGACCTGCAAGTACAGTTGCTACTTGTCGTAGGGTAGGTTCTGCCAGAAACAGACCCGAAGGCAGGCACTTGGATACAAATAGATTATTTGGGAAGTGCAGGAAACAGTAGTAGGGAAAGCAGGAAGGGGTTCAGGCAAGGGAAGGTAGCCACTTAAAGAGAGAGTAGCAGCCAGTTACCCAAGTTGGGGGGTGACCAGGAAAGTCTGGGTAAAAGCACAAAACACAGCACCCGGGATCCTCCCATCTAAAGGCTAATTTCCAAAAGTCATTGGTCAAGGATATCCTCCTGGCCTGCTACATGCATAAGCGGACCAGATTCCATGGTTTAAGACCCAGAGTTGCAGGTACTAGCAGGTAAAAGTTGGCCAAACTTCACTGGAAGATCCAAGGGATGTGGGAGGGCCACTGACAATGTCTGCAACATCCTTTTAAGACCATGAAAGCTGGAACATCTGCACATGAATCCCAGCTCTACCATTTACCACCGATGTGACCTTGGACAAGGTCACATGTAACTGAATCTCTCTGAGCTTCCTCATCTGTCAAATTGGGATTGTATTATCCAGGGTTCTCCAGAAAAACAGAACCAGTAAGATGATGATAGATAAATAGATGATAGATAGATAGATAGATAGATAGATAGATAGATAGATAGATACACAGATACATAGATATATAGATAAATTGATAGATGAGAGGCAGAGATTATGAGGCATTGGCTCACATGATTATGGAGAACAAAAAGTCCCATCACCTGCCAGCTACAAGCTGGAGTCCCAGAAAAGCTAGTCGTCTAATACAATCCAAGTCCAAAGGCCTGAGAACCAGAGCTGCTGATGGTGCAAATCCTAGTGCAAGGGCAGGAGAATACCGATGTCCCAGCTCAAGCAAACAGGCAGGAATAAAAAATGAGGCAAATTCTTCCTTCCTCCACCTTTTGTTCTTTTCAAGACCTCAACAAATTGGATAATGCCCATCCACATGGGGAGGGCCATCTGCTTTACTGAGTCCACCAATCCAAATGCTAATCTTGTCGAGAAACACCCTCACAGACACACCCAGAAATAATGTTTAATCAGGGTATCCCATGACCAGTCAGCTGACACAAAATTCATCAGGGATAAAACTACCTACCTCATTCCTCAAAACCCTAAAAATAGAAATAGCATTATGATCAGGTAATTTCACTGTTGGGTATTTACTCAAAGAAAATGAAAACACTAATTCAAAAAGATATAGGCACCCCCTGTCTACTGCAGCCAAGATAAGGCCAAGATACAATGGCCAAGATAAGGAAGCAACCTAAGTGTCCATTGACAGATGAATTGGATAAAGAAGGTTGTGTAAGATGGACAATGGGATATTACTCAGCCATAAAAAAGAATGATATCTGGCCATTTGCAATGACTTTGGGATGGACCTAGAGGGTGTTATGCTAAGTGAAATAAATCAGACAGAGAAAGACAAATACCATATGATCTCACTTATATGTGGAATCTAAAATCAAAATAAATGAACAAATAAACAGAAACAGACTCATAATTACAGAGGACAAACTGGTGATTGCCAGAGAGGAAGGGCGGAGGGGGGAGGATGGGTGAAATACATGAAGAGGGTTAAGAGGTAAATACTTCCAATTATAAAACAAATCATGACTGGCAAATGGAGAGACCCACTAAGGGAGGCAATGTCAGAGCCCTGATTACATTGCTGGAGTGTAATATTACATATACATGTTATATGTATATGTATATATACTACCAGACTGGGTCTAGTGGATCATAGACTCATTAAGAAGGAAATGAAAATACAAGTAAAAGACTTGGCATAGTTCCTGGCCTTCAGTAAGTACTCTATACAAGTAGCTGTTATTATTATGAGCACTGAATTAGAAAGCTAGAAAATGACTTACAGCAAGAGTGATATGATGTCAGTCATCACTTGAGCTATTGAACTAGAACTTCATCAAAGCCTCTGAGGGAGAACAGGATTGATGCCAAATCTTGAGGCAAGGTTGAGCTGAGTCTGGCAGGCAGCTGCAATTGCCAAATCCTTCTCTTCCATCTCCTAACTAGAAAGCAGAACTCCTTGTTATGAGCTGAACTGTGCTCCCTACCCTGGAAATTCATATGTTGAAGACCTAATCCCCAGTACCTCAGAATGTGACTGTATTTGGAGATAAGGCCTTCAAAGTGGTAATTAAGGTAAAATGAGGTCATATGGGTGAGCCCTAATCCAACAGAATTGAAAGAAGAAATTAGGTCACAGACAGATGCGTATACAGAGTAGACCATGTGAAGACGTCAGAAGACATCCATCTACAAGCCAAGGAAAAAGACCCTCAGAAGAAACCAACCCTCTGGACACCTTGACCTTGGGCTTCTGGCCTCCAGAATCATGAGGAGATAAGTTTCTGTTGCTTAAACCACCCGTCTGGATACTTTGTCATGGCAGTCCTAGCAAACTAACACACCTCTAAATGAGCAACATCGAAGTTCAGAGCATCCTCAGCATGCCCCAGTTGTACCTGGCCTGTGAGCTTGTGAGGCAAAGCGTAAGGGCTCAGTAAACCCTGGAGGTATTACCCATGTTGGTAAGGAAATAATCTTCTAGAAACTGTGAAATGAGAGAAATGAGTTTGGCAATGCTCACTGATATTCATAAGCACTAAGCAACACTAAAATTTCTGATACAGAGAGTGCAACTTTCTTTTTAAGTTATTAAGCAAGAATTAACAATAGCCAATACCTACTGACGGTTTTAACATGTTAGATGCTGTTACTTTGCTATATTAAGCTCACTTACTGCTCACCAACAACCCTATCAATATTAAAATATTAAAGTATGCATTGTTAATGTGACTATAAACAGCATTTTAATTATATCCTTAACATAAAATCCCTTGTGCAGATAAATAGATGAGGCACAGAGAGGCAAGATAGTTTTCCCCAGGTCACAGAGCCAGTAACTGGCAGACTTAAAACTATGAGTCTAGCTCCAATATCTGCGCTCTTACCCATTATTCCACATTGCCCCACCATACGATGAGTCAATCACAAGGTATTTATAAAATATTGAGAAAACATTTTTAAAAATGCAAAGTACTAAGAGTACTGGGTGTGTATGCTTGTGTGACCTTGGTAAACTGGAAAGTAAACCTCCTACCTTCTGCCACTTGAACTCTCCACCAATCAGAGGTCGATCTTTGGCCCTAACAAATATCAATGTGACTGTTTTTTTTTTTTAAACCAAAAAGAGGTTAACGTGACTATTCCTTTTAAGAGTGGTCAATGGTCAGGAAAGAGAAATCATTATGGGCGGAGTTTCGGTGATTCTCCCTTGTAACCTCATTCCTTTCTCATCCCTTCCTCAATATTAAAATCCTCATCATTAATGCAAATATGATTAGCATTCTAATTATGTATTTACATAAAGACTCTGTTTTTCCTTTTTTTTTTTTCTCATCCACAGATTTCAGTATTTGGCAATCTCAGGTGTGAGGGTCAAGGTTTGAAAGCTGCTCTGGGCCCCCCACCAGATTTATTTACAACCTCACAGAGTTCCCACATAACTACAGATGGGTCCTTAGGCCTTAGTCTATCACAGATTCCTTTCTGTAATGCATGAGGAGTGACCCAGATTTTTTAAATGCCTACAATCTCCTCTGAAAGAGCAGCTGCTTCAAAGGAAGCATTTATTACAGAGAATACAAACTATTTCAGCTGGGAGCCATGCAGAGATTTTACAATTTACCATTAAATGGGATTCTTTGCATTTTGGCAACAAGAAGGTATTCCACCAAGAGCGGACCATTTCAATCGATCAGAGTCGCTGTCACGTGGCTAAGAAGGCAGAAATAATCTAACCACCCAATCCAGCTAAGTCAGCCAGAACGCTTTATGAATTCAACTCCGGAGTGCTAAGCAAGGCATGATAGAAGATAAGGCCCCTGTACCAACCGAAAACACTGTTAATTTTTCTTTTTTTTTTTTAAGATTTTATTTATTTATTTGACAGAGAGAGAGAGAGCACAGGTAGGCAGAGCGGCAGGCAGAGGGAGAGGGAGAAGCAGACTCCCTGCTGAGCAAGGAGCCCGATGTGGGGCTCCATCCCAGGACCCTGGGATCATGACCTGAGCCGAAGGCAGACGCTTAACGACTGAGCCACCCAGGCGCCCCCACTGTTAATTTTTCCAAGTCTTTGGTCAAATAATTTTTTTCTAAGCACTGTCTTAGAGCAAAAGCCCTATTTCTAAACTTCTTCCAAAGTGTGATAAAAAAAATACCCACCTTCTTGGAAATTTGATTAGTCTCTTTCTAGAACACTGACTTACAACAGTATAATGTACCTCTAAGACAGATGAAATTTATAGACCATGACTTTTTCATCTTTACACAACTGTATTGGGAATGACACCTCAAATTCATTATGGTTTCAAATTAAAGTCCAAAATTTCTCATGCATCCTGTGCAAAACAGTCTACTCCATAATACGTACTTATTAAATATTTGCACCGTGATTGCTGGAAATCACAAGAGGGAAGGTAGTTGTTCTCGACTAGTACAAACATACAAACAGATTTTTTAAAGTGAAAAATATATTCCCTTTTTGGAAGTCAAGCCCACTGTTTGTATACAGACTATATTAAAATCAGAATCAGAACCATCCTTCGTATAAGCCCCTTCAAATCGTATTTCAGATTTTACATAACTTCCAATACTCCTAACCATTTCATTAGGGAAGACAATCTGTCCCAGTATCTGGCAGTGGCAGATATAAGCACATGAAGGTTGCCTCTGAGATGTCTTCCACCTGATGCTACCTTAGGACTCCGCTTTGTGAACATGGCGCCTACGTATCACCCTCGGCCGGGCCTTCTCCTTCCTGGCTCTCTCCCCCACTTTGCATTCCCCCACTCCTATCCTCTGGCTACTTTATGCTTATCCTGGCTTGCATTCTAGCCCTCAGGTAGGGATATGCAGGCAACCCCTCTACCCCAACTTCACCTTGGTCCGTGTGAGAATTCCCTGCCCTTTCCCCTCAGTCCTGCAGCCTCTGCTGTCCTCTCCCAGGTCCCCCTCCTCATGCCATGGACTCACCACTGAGGAGACACAAGTCCGGGAGCCCAACACACAAGCACATTGGATTAGAGAAATGGAGATGATCAGAAGTCACTAATGTACATTCTATCTCTCGGGTGTCAGGTTGTTGAATTCTTCATATTCCTTGGTCCGTAGCACATTATCATCAACCATCTATACAAGGTTCCCCTTTTGTGTTGTAAAAAAAATTAATTAAATCAATCATTTATTTACTATCTTGTTCTCATAGCCAATTCCATTTCCTCGACTCCCCTGTAGAAAACAATTCTAACGTGTCTATGTGTATTTTTTTGATTAAGTGTGTTGCTATAAAATGTTCATTGGTGTGTGTGTGTGTGTTACAGATCTCATTCTATTTATCTTCTCACCTCAGATCATTTTTAAGACCCAATCTGTTATTTTTAACTACGCATAATACTCCCTGTGCCCATTCTCCACATTGTGTCTATTTACTCTCCCAGTGATGATCACTCAGTTTGCCTAGAACTTTCTGACACCACAGGTAATGCTGCAAAGAACATCCTCATACATATCCCATATGGAACTTGGTAATCATTCTTTAAGCTTATACTCAGGAGTGGAATTCTGAGCCAACCTCATGGCAGTCTCTATGAGTGCCATACCCACATCTGCTTGGTCTCCCCACTGCGTGCACGTACACGCACGCATGAGCACACAGGCCTCCTCAACTGCCCACTGCCAGGATCTGCATCTCCTTGCCTGTGGGCTTTCTCAGCAGCCCTCAACCAAGTGAAATCCCTCCAGTGAGCAAACTTGGAGGCTCTTGTTCTACACTGGCTCCTGGAATCCCCCAGTCAAGCTCCATGAACCCACAGTGGTGACATGCTTGAAAACATACCCTTTACTGAGTGCCTTTCCTTCCCTATCTTACATCTCCTCTCCCCTACCAGGGTCTCCTGGGCTCGTCTCTCAAATAAATCACCTCCCTTCCAATCCTCATCTTGGGGTCTGTTTCTGGAAGAATCCCAGCTAAGACACAGGGGGTGTATTTATTTACCTTGACTAAGTAGTAGCTGGTTGCTTACCAGAATGACTGCACACGTCTCACCCCCAGCAGCAGTACTGAGGGTGGTAGCCATGTCCCACATCCGCCCCGACACTGGCGCTACCCAGCTCTCTCACTTGTGCTTGTCTAATTTGTTTAAAGTGGTATCTCCCTGTTACTTTGATTTCCAGTTCTCTGGTTACAAATCTTTGTGAGCTTTTCCTTATCTGGTGTACTGCCATCTCCACCTCGCCTTCTGCAACAAAGATTCATGATACAGCTAACCCTAGATCATCTGTGCATATTCTGAGGCCATATTTCAAGAGCTCTCTCTATATGTTAACTCATTAAATCGTGACACCAACCCTAGGTACTCTTCTTGCCGCCCACATTTGGAAGATAAACCCAAACACAGAGATGTTAGGTAACTTCCCCAAGGTCACATAGCTAGTAGGTAATCAAGCCCCAGTTTAAAGCCAGACTCAGGCTGAGAATCTGTGCTCTTAATTCCCTCACTCTGCTGTCATGCCTGATTCAACATTGCAAGAACGTTCCCTCTTCCATTCTGTAGAGTTTCCTCTGAGCTCAATTTCCCTTCCAAGCAGGTCAATAATGTAGGGAATGAGTCCGAGAAATGGGTAGGGATCCATTATCTGAGGAACTGTAAACTAAGCCTCTTCAACTGCACAATACAAAGAGCACTTGGTTAACACAATCATTACAAAGTGAAATATTCTACTTAATTAAATACTCTGATCAGCTGAGGGTGATATGGCCACCATATTAAAATGTAAAAAACAGGGCGCCTGGATGGCTCAGTCGTTAAGCGTCTGCCTTCGGCTCAGGTCATGATCCCAGGGTCCTGGGATCGAGCCCCGCATCGGGCTCCCTGCTCCGCGGGAAGCCTGCTTCTCCCTCTCCCACTCCCCTTGTGTTCCCTCTCTCGCTGTGTCTCTCTCTGTCAAATAAATGAATAAAATCTTAAAAAAAAAAAAATGTAAAAAACAGTACCCTAAAATGATACCTCTATATTAGTTTTCTTTGCTGCTGTAGAAATTACGACGAACTTAGTGGCTTAAGCAATGCGAATGTGTTATCCCACCCCTTCCTTAGGCCAGGTCACAGGAGCTCAACAGGTTTCTCTGCTCTGTGTCTCAGAAGGCCAGCCTGAGCACTCATCTGAAGCTCTCACCTGAAGCTCCCTTATCTAGGAGAATCTGCTTTCCATCTCACTCAGGTAGTTGGCACCTTTCTGTTCCTCATGGGTGCAGGTCTGAGTTTCTAGTTTCCTCACCAATTGTCAGTGGGGAGCCCCTCTCAGCCACCTAAGGCCAGCTGCCCTACTCATCATGCAACGACCTCCATCTTAGGACCGCAACAGTGTATCAAGTCCCTCTCATGCTTCTCATCCCTGATGTCTCCTTCTGCATCTATTTGCCTCCAGTCAGAGAAAGTTCTTTGCTTTTAAGGGCTGATAGGATTAGATTGGACCCACCTCAAAAATCCAGGATAGACTCCCGATTTTAAAGTCTATAATCTTAATTACGTGTAAAAAGACCCTTTGTCACGCAACATAACATGTTCAGAGCCTCCAGAGATTGAGGCAGAGACATCTTGAGGGAGAGATATTGGTCACCACAAGATCCTGGCAGGAACCTGGGGTGCCATTCCAAATTTCAATGGGAGTAATAACAATACCTACCTTACATGAGAATTAAATGAGGTAATATTGGTAAAGTGCTTGGAACAGTATCTGGAAAGTGCTATATAAGTGCTGAATGAATGAATGAATGAATGAAGTTCTGAGTGTACTCAAAAGATTGGAAGTTATGGGTTTGGTGGGGGAGGGTAAGGGAGGAATGAGAAAAATCCCTGATGGCATCTTTGTTTAGTTGTCATTTGCAATAGACAAAGGTAGCTGTTATTTAGGGTATTCTGGTTATATGTAAGGTCACTGAGAAGGTAAAAATGTCAATATGGTGGCTTGCATAACAATCTATTTTAAGTCTACTTAGTCAACAAATCTCTGCCCTGGCATGGGCTTGACAGTAGATAATCCCATGTGTTGCATCACACACTGTGATGTTGTTAGAGAGCCCCGACGCCCTTGCCTCGGTATCCCTAGAAACACAGATTTCCTGGCACAAGACCATCGCCCTGGAAGTTGAGAAGAAAATACAGGCTTTTTCCTACACTCGGTGGCACCTCTTAATCTCCATATTCCCACTACGCTCTCCAGTGCCTTCTGCTGTACCCAGGATAGGAGTGACGACCAGAGACCATTTGTAATAATAAACACTTGGGTATTCTCCAATTTCAAAATGCTTTCATCAACTAAAGAAACAGCAGGAAATGGTGGATTTGACCTCAACTCTGCTATTTACTGACTATTTGATTTTGGAAAACTTCCACCCTAGATGCAAAATGGGGTTAGTAATAACTGCCTTTGACTGCTATTACCACAGAGCCGGAGCAATCCAAGTACCTAGCAGTGCCTGGCACATGAAGGGCACTGAACAAACGGCTGCTATTATCACATACTATTTCTAAGAATGACAGAAAAATAAAGGATTCCAGGTGAATTTTAATTTCAGATAAGTAACATTTTTTTTTTAATATTAGTATAGTCTAAATATTGCATGGGGTTCACTTATATTGGCATTGTATTTTTTTAAGATTTATTTATTTATTTTAGTGGGGAGGGTGAGAGGTGGAGGGAGAGGGAGAGGATCTCAAACAGACTCCCCACTGAGTGCAGAAGAGCCCGACGCAGGGCTCAATTTCAAAGCCCTGAGATCAGGACCTGAGCCAAAACCAAGAGTTGGATGCTTAACCAACTGCACCACCCAGGCGCCTCTTGGCATTATTTTTATTTGCTAAATCTGGCAACCCTCTTTCGTGTGATCCTAGGGCAAACATCAAAGTAGACATTGTTTTCATTTTATGGGGAAGGAAACTGAGGCTCAGAAAAAGTAAGTGATGTGAAATGATCACAAATTGAAATGAGGTGGATTAAAAGGAAAGATGGATATTAATTCTATTACTACTTATTACTGATAGAGTACATGTTGACTTCCAGGCAATATTTAGTAAGGGTCTACTGTATGTACCCAGAAATGAGCTCCCTCAGTGTAGATGTGAAGTGAGGGGACAGGGAGATACCTTAGGAACAGCATTAGGATCCTCAAGGTCAAGAACTAAGATTTCTTGGGGGCACCTGGGTGGCTCAGTCCATTCAGCGTTAGACTCTTGGTTTCAGCTCAGGTTATGATCTCAGGGTGCTGAGATTAAGCCCCGCTGAGGCTCCGCACTCAGCGGGGAGTCTGCTTGAAGATTCTCTCCTTCTGCCCCTCACCCACTCTCTCTCGCTCTTTTTCTCTCTCTCTCAAATAAATAAATAAATCTTAAAAAAAAAAAAAAGAAAAAAGAACTGGGATTTCTTGTATCTTCTCCATCTATCCCCCACCTGCCTCATTTTAGTTGTATCTTATTCCTCATGGCTTACCAGCATCCTCATGGAAGAGCAAAGAGAGAAGATAAAGTTCAAACTAAGTACTGGCTGATAACAAATCAATACAGCTGAGGTCTAGGTGTCTGGGATTTCACTAAGCCAGGGCAGAGTTACCATAACCATCAAGAGTTGGTCTTCCCGGTAATGATACTGTTCCTGGCTGGTGGGTTGTGGAACCCCTCGGGCCTTAAAGGAGAGAATCCAGTCGAGAGACTCCATAGAGAGTTAAAGCGGCAAAGGATTTAATTTAGCAAAGGGAACGTACATTCCGGAGACCGACGAGAGGCTGACCCGAGGATGGGTGGCAGCCCACTGAGTTTCTCATTGTGTTCTTTTATGGGGAGTGATTGGGTCTCCTCCCTCCCATCTTGTCATTATCACTCCACCCTTGTGTCGGCCTTGGTTTCCTCCCCTCCAACCCTGTGCGCAAGTCTGTGGTAGTCTCTTCCCATGAGCGCCTAAGCACAACCCACGGAGGGCCCCAACCGCAGTGCAAATGATATTACAATATCCTTGGGGTTTCTAGCAGACACAGTCTTTCTTAAGTGCGCATGCTCCAAAGTTGGGCAAGTCCCTGTAGCCCGTAGCCTGTGCTTATCAGTGTGCGCTAAATAGCAAAAGGGGCTGGTCCAAGGGAGATGGGTCTCTGGGCTGAGGATGGGTAGTCGCTGGCAAATGTCCCTGTGTTACCCTCCTTTCTCCCCTCCTGCTCATGTCTAACTGCCTACTCTAGCAAAATTAGAAGATGGGAGAAGAGTTTTAAAATCAGCTTTTTAAATTACCTCGTTTTAGGGACACGCCAATTGAAAAACATTTGTCCTAAACCTAGAGGTCAAGAAGAATAAATCTCCTTGATTCGCTTTGTAGGGAGGCCCCAGGAGAAGTGTGATCTCCAAAAAGTATCCTGCCTCCGGTCCGTTTATCTTCTCTTCAGAAGAGCGAGGATTTCATGTTTCTGCAAGCACACTAAAGAAATTTTTTGTCAATTTTAAGTATATACTCAGGAGAAAATTAACACACAAGTACTTATATATGGTGTTAACTTGAGTGGCTAAAGCGGGCATTTACCCATAGAGAAAACAGAGTCCTGTGGACCTTCAGATTATCACTGGGCCCTGAAGGCTGACCCTTCTTTTTCTACAGTGCATTTTTGCTGACATTATCATTATTCCCATTACCTCTTTTTACTGTACGGTGGCACCCTTTTCTGCCTACTGTAGATTTTATTTTCATTGGTTTACTTGGTTTGGTGGGGAGAGTAAACTTGGGGCATTATTTTTAATGTGCATGAAAAATCTTCCTTTTTTTTTTTTCTTTTCCATATTTATAGCAGTCTGATTTAGCAAATCCAAGAAGGAAAACAATATAGGGTATGGGAAATGCTTACGGCAGCCTGAAGAGTGACAGGCCAACTGGGCCCAAAAAGCTCTGCTTCTTGACCACACCTGTATCCCAGCTCGTTTCTGCACACAGAGACTGGAAACAGCTACCATGACATTTCAATTGCTCGCTCACTAATAAGTCTGCAAATTGCTTAGCTCAGGAACCAGAGTTTCTTTTAGGCAACATTTCTCAAATGATGGGCCATGGACCACTTGTATCGGATTCACCTGAGATTCTTTTTCTTTTTTTTTTTAATAATTTTTTAAAAAGATTTTATTTATTTATTTGAGAGAGAGAGAATGAGAGAGAGCACGTGAGAGGGGGGAGGGTCAGAGGGAGAAGCAGACTCCCTGCCGAGCAGGGAGCCCGATGCAGGACTCCAGGATCATGACCTGAGCCGAAGGCAGTCGCCCAACCAACTGGGCCACCCAGGCGCCCTCACCTGAGATTCTTATGTAAAAGGCTAATTTTTGGTTCCCACTGCAGACCTACTACTGAATGGGAATCTGTAATTAACAAGTGTGGGTCTTTAAGATCTGGCCTTAGAGAATGTATACATGCGATTTGAACTGAATTTTATGACTTATTTCCTCAGTTGATCAGCCAGTATGGTCTGGCTAATAACTGTGATTTCATCACTTCCCTACATTCCCTGGCCCATGCATGTAGGTCAAGAATGGACGGGGGGGCTTCACAGTGACCACATCTGAGAGGAACACTGGGCAGCGCTGAGGGCCCAGTGTGGGTGAGGCCGGCAGTCTGTTGCAGCACCAGTGTGCATGATGCTGTGATTTCTCTATGAGTTCAGTACCCGCAGGACATTCTTGACTGAGACAGCTTCCGTTTGACCTACCCCTGAGGAGGGAGATGCGAATGCATAATTCCACACACACACAAAATGGAGAATTACATAAAGCTTATTTTTAAAAGTAATTCAGGCGTGAAGATATGTGTTAATATATTAAAACTACAGTTTAAATATCCTGGGGCTTTTCTATTAACTTTCAATCCCTTCTCATTTGGAATCAGGAAAATCATTAGTCAGATATGGTTCAAGGAATTACCATTTTTCTGGTCTGATCTGAATTGTTTTTCTCTGCCGGGCACCTGCCTAGTGCCCTGTTCATCTTCTCTTTCAGGCTGGTCTCATCGGAATGGTCATTTCCTCATTAGACGACACTTGATGCCAGCATCCCAACATTTTCAGGCTTCCCGTACTTGCTCCAAATCTGGATCTTATACACTGAAACGGCGTCAGTTGGATTTCTGTGCTCCATCTCACTCCTTAATTACACAGAATTAGAGTAGTTCCCTCTGAGTCGCGATCTCTCTGAGAAATGTCTGTCCCCAGAGAAAAATGTGCAGCTCGCAGTGTGCCCCTTGGCTCTGAGCCTCCTACGGGCTGCCTATCACTGTCACGGGAGGGCTGCGTGTCTCCTCAATCTGGCAGCTGTGAAGACCTTCTAAATTAAGCCCCTCTCCCTGGAAAAATTCCCTACACACACACATAAAAAAAAAAACAAAAAACAAAAACAAAACAAAACCTTGCATTTTTAGCACATTTCCTGCCACCGAACACTCTCAAAGCCACCTGAGTTACACTCTGTCTGCAGGTGGGAGACTAAAGTGAACTCTCCCTCCCTGAAGGGGCACAGCTCTCTGCAGTGCCTCCAGACCAGGTACCTAGAAATTGGGAAAGCAGAAGCTTATGGGACGCTTCTCTGTCTGGAGAGTGTTCTGCCTTCACGGAGCAGCCTAGGAGGTGAGGCGCAGGTGCATATATTATCTGCAGAGAAGACCCTGCTCCTTGCTGGGTGAGTGATAAAGAACTCCCAAGCTGGGGACATTAATAATAGGAACTAAGGAAGAGGCAAGAACATTGAAGGAGGCACCCTGCCCCGCCCCCTTAAAGAATGAGTGTAGTTAGTGACCACCAGGTTCACATAGAGATAATCGTGTGGGTAGAAAAAACAAGATTTTCCATCAAAAACTAAGCCATTGTTATAATCAGATGATCAAAACACAATGAGAAGAAACATAGACTTTTACTGGGTAGGTGGTAGGTATTGACGGAGTCTCCAAGGCAGGAAATTGAATTTTAAACTGTTCTTGGATTTTGTTCAAATTCAATTTTCGAAAAGATGAGGTGTTATAATTTTTTTAATCACTGCAGAAAATTAGGCTTTCTCAAAAACGGTCTATTCCTTAAGGAAAACATTCTATAATGAAAAGCAATAAAGATCTAAAATTGCGTGAAATGAGCATTTTCTAGTTAATTTGGGCAAAGAACTGAATCAGGTTGGAAAAATCTATGCCGCAAATCTTTGATCCTCTACATACAGGAAAAGCAGAGCCATTTACATTTGTTTCATGTGTTTTTTGTTTTGCTAGAATTATTTTGACAATCCTATGTAGGCCTGAATTATCAAAATAGAAACTTGATTTACTGGAATAACCTTCCTCATGGGAAGAACAAGAAGTATTATCCCTATGATGTATTATTTTTTTTAAAGATTTTATTTATTTATTTATTTATTTGTTTATTTATTTGAGAGAGAGAGCACAGAGGGAGACACAGAGGGAGAAGCAGACTCCCTGCTGAGCAGAGAGCCCAATGCAGGGCTTGATCTCAGGACCCGGAGATCATGACCTGAGCCGAGGGCAGACGCTTAACCGAATGAGACACACAGCTGCCCCTTATCACTATGATTAAAAAAAAAGTGGGGGGGATTTCAGTGTAGAGATCCCAGGCTCCCTCTAAGCAGAAAATAGACTTATATAAGTGAGGGGATGGATCCAAGAAATTCGTTTATTCATTCAATAGGTATTTATTTGCACCGGAGCTAAGCTAGCCATTCCTTTTCTTTAGTCTTTTGGATTAAACAGCAATACATGCTTCCAGAAATATTTCCAAAGATAAAGATGTTTATAAAGGAAAGTTGTTTCCCTTCCTGTCTCCCCAAGTAGGCATTAACAACCCTTTGTTAATCCCACTAACAATTTCAAGTGAGTCCCTCTATAGTTCCTTTATTTAACTAATCATATGCACATATATTTATCATTTTCTTTATGTTATGCATATTATAAACTATAGAATCTACACATACATATTACTCTGTAACTTTTTAACTTTATTCTATATCGATATATGTTTAAGACATATGTAGAGATACACCTCGATATTTTACTTGGCTACATAGTATTCTATAGACTAAAATTCCATAATTTAAAAAATTCAATCACTACCTTCTTGACAAGCCTTTAATTTTTTTCTGGTTTTTGTAAATAAGAAAACTGTCATAATAAACATTCTTTAATATATGCATTAAATTTATAAGCAAATAATTTTTTCTGCTGAATATATTCTCAAACGTGTACATTGTGGCGTTAAAGACATATACATTTTCAATTTTAATAAAAATACCAGATTACTTTTGTGTAAGTTCTGGCAATTTACAATCACACCAACAATGTTAGTGAGTTCCTCATACCCTAGCCAGCACTTGATATTGTCATGATTTTTTTTAAAGATTTTATTTATTTATTTATTTGAGAGAGAGAGAGTGAGTGGGGGGAGGGGACAGAGGGAGATGGAGAGAGAGAATCTCCAGCAGGCTCTGCTCTGAGCCAGACGCAGGGCTCGATCCCACGACCCTGAGACGACAACCCAAGATGAAATCAAAATTGGAAGCTCAACTGACTGAGCCACCCAGGTGCCCCAATATTGTCATTATTTTTAATATTGGAACCTAATGGTTAAAAATGGTAGCCCACTTTTCTTTTAATTTGTATTTCCAGATCACAAAGTTTCATATATTTATTGGACATTTTCCCTTTCTTTTCTGTGTACTGCCTGTTGATATCCTTAGGCCATATTTTTATTGGGCTGTTTATCATTTGCCTGCACATTTGCTGGAAGCTCTTTGAAATATAATCCTTTGTTATGTGTATTGCAAACATTTTTTCTCCAACCTATCTGTTTGTCTTCTGACTTTTTAATGTTTTCTTTTGTCATACTGAAGCTCTTAATTTCTGTATAAAGTTCTCTCAAATTTTGTTACTTATTCTTTTTTTCCTGTCTAAGAAGTATACCCCACTGCAATCTGTACCCGAAAAATATACAGATATTCTCCGCATTCCATAGCTTTACAACAGTAGGTTCCTATGACATCTTCCAGAGCCAGCCTTTGGCTATTTTTTTCCCAAACTCTTTCTACCTACTCTCTTGCCATGCTGCATCCTCTAAGTCACCCTGGATTTTGGGGGGAGTTTGTTTTGTTCTTGTCTTTTTTGTTTGCAGACTTAATCTGTTTTGTCAAAGAAGAAAATAATATGGGAATATTATTAGCAAGGGCACTTCTGTTTGACAAAAGGGCTAGAGAGAAGAAAGTGCATAATGCAAGGAGGGCAAATACATAACACAGGCTGCACTGGCTCGTCAGTGCCTGTGACACACCTACCACCGCACGCCACAACACGCCAGTGCTCCCACGCACCATGGGTGTGGCCTGAAACCCTTCTCAATAAAGCACCTTTAGCAGATGGTGCTTCTCCAAGATGGCCACAGCTTCCCATGAGCTTTCCAGCACCTTGTTGCCTCCCAGCCAAGAGGTGGAGTCTAATTCCTCTCCTCTTGAGTCTGGGCGGGTTTGTGGCTCACTTGTAACCAGCAGAATGTAGCAGAAGCAACTCTGGTGGCCTTCTAAGGTTAAGTCATAGAAGATGATGCAGCTTCTGCCTTCTTAGCAGAAATGCTCTCTCTTAAAGGTGAAGTACATGTCCTTGAAGTCTTCAGCCATTCAATCACCCTGAGGCCACCATGCTATGAGGAAGCCTTGCAGAGAGACTATCTATGGATAAATTAGTTCATCAATCAATAGACATAGATAGATCTATAAAAAGAGAGAGAGAGATGCCGTGTCAATCCCCAACTGCTCCCGACGCCCACTGCCCTAGTCACTGTCTGAGTGTCCTTCATGGGAGACATTCACATGAGCCCTTCCTAAATTCCTGACCTACAGACGTCGAGTCATAATAAAATGTCTATTGTTGTTTTAAGCCACTGAGTTCTGGGATGATTTGATAGACAACAATACATAATTATAATGGCATACTAGACGGAGACAACCAATGGAATGGAGATGCCCATGAATTGAAACCTATTTACTATTCCTTGCCTAACTGTAAGTGAAATTTTAGGCATTTATAAGTAAGATATTTTGGGGGGGGTTCCTATTTTTTTAATTTAAGTTCAGTTAATTAACATATAGTGTATTATTAGTTTCAGAGGTAGAGTTCAGTGATTCATCAGTTGCATAAAACACAAAGTGCTCATTCCAGCACGTGCCCTCCTTCATGCCCACCACCCAGTTACCCCATTCCCCCCCGCCACCACCTCCCCTCCAGCAACCCTCAGTTTCTTTCCTATGCTTAAGAGCCTCTTATGGTTTGTCTCCCTTTCTGGTTTCATCTTGTTTTATTCTTCCCAGTTTTGTTTTGTTTTTTTAACTAACCAGAATCATGCTGTATGTATTGTTCTTTGATGTGCTTGTTGGAGATGTTCTCAGCCTAGCAACTCCTTTTATCCATTCTATGTTCCACAGAAATAGTTAGATGTTTGGGTTGCTTCATTCTGCTGTTATAATTATGCCCACTTTTGTGCACAAACGTGAGCACAGGGGCTGGAATTTGAGGGGAAGACTGTCAGTTTGAGTCCTTGTCAGTCTGAGGTCAAGGCGTGTTGACTTGGCATCGAGCAGGTGGCAGGCCATGCATGCTGACTCGGGCTGGAGGGTGGCTGGACTGTGAATTTGGGACCCACAGGCTGATGGCATCATGTGTGACAGGGACGTGGCCAGTTTTGCTTTTAATTTTTGTTTTTCTGGGAAACTTGATCTCTCCCTCTATTCCAAATGAAAGCCTTGTTGGATCGAGTATTCTTGGCTATAGATTTTTTCCTTTTAACAGTTGGAATTTATCATGCCACTTTCTTCTGGCCTGCAGAGTTTCTGCTGAAAAACCCATCGATAGCCGTATGGGGTTTCCCTTGTATGTACCTGCTTTCCTTTCTATTGCTGCTTTTAAAATTCTCTCTTTATCACTACTTTTGGCCATCTTATTTACTTTGTGTCTTGGCACAGGTCCTCTTTGGGTTGGTTGTGTTGGGGTCTCTCTGTGCCTCTGGATTTCTCTTTCCTTCCCCAGATTCAGGAAGTTTTCAGCTATTATTTCTTCAGACAAATCTTCTGCCCCCTTTTCTCGCTCTTCTCCTTCTGGGATCCCTATCATGTGACTGTTATGCTTGACAGTGTTGCTGAGTTCCCTGGGTCTATTCTCATTTTGTGTATTTTTCCCCCTCTGATCTGCTTGGCTTGATTACTTTCCATGACTCTGTCCTCCAGGTGGCTGATCCTTTCTTCTACTTCCTCTTGCTTGCAATTTATTCCAGAGGGTCTATTTTTATTTCCATTTAGTGAGTCCAATAGCTCTAATTGGTTCTTTTTTATGTCTTCTGTCTCTTGGTGGAGGGTCTCATGGAGGTCCTGCACTCCTTCCTCAATTCTAGCGAGTATCTTTATGAGCGTTACTTTAAACTCGCTATCAGACATATTACTTATCTCCGTTTCACTTAGGTCTCCTGCTCTGATTTTGTCCTGTTATTTGATTTGGGACATATTCCTCTGTCTCCTCGTTCTGTCTCTTGTGTTGTCTGTTTCTCTGTGTTAGGAAAGTCAGCTACGTCTCCTGCACTTGAAAGTAGTGGCTTTATGAAGAAGAGGTCCTGCAGTGCAATGTCTCCTGTTCCCCAGAACCTGGTGCTTCAGGGGGTTTCTCCTATGTGTGTTGCTGCAAGGGTGTCCTATCGTTGTGGCCGGGATGTGTTTGCCTTCAGTCTTGTTGTCTGCGATGGCTCTCTGCCTGTTGTGGACAGAGTCTGGTGCCCGTGGTGTTAATGGGCTGGTTCGGGGCTGCCTTGGGCTTGAGTTGAGTCAGACCAGGTGTTTGCCAGAGATGCAGTAGCACCAGACTGCAGGCACTGTCCCTGTGTTGTCCCCGGAGAAGCTTTTGTTGGTGGGTGGGGCCTGCTGCCTGCCCCTAGCCCACTGCTGGGGTCACAGTCAGATTGGTGTGTGGTTATCTTCCCCTCTCCCTGGGGCAGGACTCACATTGGAGTGGTGCTGACCCTTGTCTGGGCCACGTGCACACTGCCAGGCTTGTGGCACGGCTTTGATGGGATCTTGCCAAGAGCGATCGGAGGGGGTGCATCTGCTTCACTGTGGCCTCTTGTCTATGCGGGCTGCAGAGAGTCTGTTCTGCCAGTTTTCGGACTGCTTTCTGGGTTATTTATGCTGACATGGGTACTCTCTAGATGACCACACGCAAGAGGTGAGCCCAGGGACATTCTACTCCACCATCTTCCCAGCAGCCTCTCTAAGTAAGATCTTTTTAAACAGAGAGCTTTTATACGTTCTTCAAATCACTCAGTGGTGTTTGTTTGTTTGTTTGTTTGTTTGTTTTCACCTTTAGGTATAATGCTGGCCAGCTACCTTTGCAGAAAATTACCTCACCAAGGTTTCCCTATCTTACCATCAAGCCCCACCCCAACTCCCCAGAAAAAAGCATAAGAAAATTGTGGGAAAAGAATCTACAACTAAGTATCGGGGCAGCATTAGAACAGCTTACATACTGTCCTCCAGTCCATGTCAGCCCCTCCCTTGACATGCCCAAGCAAAACACCCTTCACCAAGTGCCATGGGATTGTCTGTGCTAAGCCCCTCCAAAGTCTGAAGGAGAGTTAATTTCTTTCTACATCTTTTTATAATTTTAGAGAACTTCAACACTGTGATCACATACATGCTTCATCTTATTTTTTCTTGGCACCCACTTGCCTCTCTCCTCTCCTCCCCCCCACATACACCCCATCTCCAAGGTAACCCATGCTAACTGCTTACATGTATCCATGTATCCTTCCATATTTCCATCTGTGCTCCAATAACACTACACAGCCAGAGGCACGTGTAGATTACCATATAAAAAGCTATGCTTTTAAACTTGTTAGTCACGCGGGCTGTAACTACTGCTGCTGATGGCAAGTCACACCTCTGTGCCTTCTTCTCTTCCTCCCCATTCACCCTTTGATGCAATTGCTCTCCCCTTCTCTCCCTTTCCCGGGTTCAGATCATTTGGAGCCATGACAAGTAGCACTTATGTTTTCATCTCTCCATCCCTCTTTCTTTCCTTCCATCATGCTCTTCCTAGCAATGCTTATTGTTACTCTTTTGATTTCTTCTCAAGAAATTCAGGCAGTCAAACAGGTGAAATGCTGGACACTTAAGCAGAAACACGAAAGGATTGGTTGGCAAAGGCTCTTGTCCTTCTTGATTCAGAGGAGAGACAATGCCTCACTGGATGGGCTCATCACTGACCTCACCCTGCAGGAATCGCTTTGTTCCTGCTTTCATGTCTGCTACACATTCCAGAAGGCAAGTTAGAAAAACACTATTAGCTTTTCCAGCTATCATTGTCCTATTGTCACCATAGCGACAGATGTTATGTGAAATCAGCTGCTTTATTGTGAAAACAATGCAGGTTGGAAACTAGCCTTGGGGGAGTTGCAAAGAACATGAGATTTAATTCTGATATACTCCCCCGTGGGTTCTTTTCTATATTAGCTTTTCTTTTAAATAAACTTTATTGCACAACAATAATATAAAATACAATAAGAAGTCAAAGGGTCATCTTTTAAATTTCTACAATGGTCATTTGATCCAACAGTATGAGACCAGATCTTGGTGGCAGATGTGAAAGCAAAATCAAATATGTATATCCAAAGAACTTCAAAGCAGCCAAAGAAACTATAATGGTCAATGTGTTGTGTACTGAACATTCGTTGAGGTAATTTTATTCTTCTGAACATTAAATTCTATTTCTGGACCAAAATTAGGAATAAAAATACATACACTTGGAATCTGATACTATCCCATTAACTAATTAGAATCCTGATTTGTCATAAATGAGATTGTTCAGCTGCTGATAAATAAAAATAAATAATGGCACAACCAAATTTTTAACACCAAAGAAGATACATACGCATCCAGAATGGAATATTACAATGAGGTGAAAAGAAAAGAGTAAGAAAGCTGTGTTACCATCGTCTGTGCCAGCCATGAATTTAGGAGGCATGTTACCTAGAGAGCATGTTTCTGCAAGTGGTTGGGGTGTGCCATTCACTGAATAAGCCATTAAGGTCAGAGGGACTTTGAATTAGATTTGATTTCAAAGACATGAAAAATGCATGGGCCTTTGCATAAAATTACCCAGGAAAAAGTCAGGCATAAGACAAAGAAATGTACACCATCTGGAAATACAGAATTAGAAAAAAATAGTTAGATGGTAGGTAGACACAGTGTAGCTTCAGTTTCTAATCATGCTATTACAACCACACATTAGAACTTAGGTATATTGCAAAGACAAATTTTATGAACTTCTTTAAAATCTTTTTTTTAAGTTATTTATTTATTTATTTAGTGACCTCTACACCCAACATGGGGCTTGAACTCACGACTCTGAGATCAAGAATTATGTGCTCCTCCAAACTGTGGAAAGAGCCGAGATGCCCTTCAACAGATGAATGGATAAAGAAGATGTGGTCCATATATGCAATGGAATATTACTCAGCCATCAGAAAGGATGAATACCCAACTTTTACATCAACATGGATGGGACTGGAGGAGATTATGCTAAGTGAAATAAGTCAAGCAGAGAAAGTCAATTATCATATGGTTTCACTTCTTTGTGGAACATAAGGAATAGCATGGAGGACATTAGGAGAAGGAAGGGAAAAATGAAGGGGGCGGAATCAGAGGGGGAGACGAGCCATGAGAGACTATAGACTCTGTGAAACAAACTGAGGGTTACAGAGGGGAGGGGGGTGGGGGGATGGGTTAGCCTGGTGATGAGTATTAAGGAGGGCATGTACTGCATGGAGCACTGGGTGTTCTACGAAAACAATGAAGCATGGATCACTACATCAAAAACTAATGATGTATTGTATGGTGACTAACATAACATAATAAAATTAAATTTAAAAAAAAAGAATTATGTGCTCTTCCAACTGAGCCAACTAGGTGCCCCTTTATGAATTTCTTTAAACAGTTATGGATATCAGGTTGAACACTCACACCATCTATCAGCCTATTTCCTTGATACTAAATATATGGTAATTCATATAGACAAGATTTTAAATTAAGAAATCAAAATCTTTGAAAACCAAAGAAGGAGATCTAGTGAATCTTAAGGAAAGGTATGTCTATATTTCTACATGAATTATTCTCTCTCTGGCTAGGGAGACTTTCTAGGAGTATAAAGCATTGGTACCAAAAACCTGAATTCAAACTTTGAATCTGCTCCCTATTAGCTGAGTGATTGAGATAAGTTGCTTAATTTCTAAACATCAGTTTCCTTATTTGAAACACCCACTTCACGATGCATTGTGAGGATTAAATGAAAGAATGCATGCAAAGAGCTTATTTCAACTTAGAACTTTTATTGTTATTGTTGGCATTCAGCTGTGCAATCCACCTAACAATTTCAACAGCTTTTTTCAAACCTGAGGAGTTTATAACTAATAATATACATTTTAAGCTAACTTTATTAGTATTTGTTTGGAACTGGTATAAAAAGATATGTCCATTGGTCTTCATATTTACATATGATGCCAAACAAGGCCTGAAATCTATCTATTTCATCTGGTGTTTCTGATCAGGACTAGAAATCATCACAGAAAATACTTAAATCTAAAAAGAGTTTTTTTAAAAAGTCTGCAATAATCTGGAGACATCAGAATAAAAATAAGAAATAATGAGAAGAAAGGAAATTGGAAATAAACCCATGTGCTTGAAATACTTATTTCCACAATAAATACTAGCCTTCCATTTGCCATATCACATTAAAAGAATATAAATGTCAATTTCTTTGGAAACTAGGTTGCCTAGGATTTAGATTAACAAGCTAATGTGGATAAATGCACTCCTTCAGCAGTCTGAGGCATCAGAAGAAGAAGAATTGGGAAATAGTGAAGAATTATACAATTATATGACATTTGTTTAATTTGTGAAGTTGACAGGAAGCTATTTACCTCTGAAATTGGTTTCCGAGAAATGAAAAGAACACAGGGAACATGCGGAAAAATCAAATTAGGTTCGGTGATGAGCTTCTCCAAAGGCAGGGTACTTCCGTTCGGAAAGCCACTCCCGCCCTGAGCCTTGTCATTTCAGAGCTCACCTTACAGGATCCAAAGTTACATGATTTGGACACAGTGGGTCTCAGAATTTTTTATTTTACAGTTTTCCAAGGATGTCCCGAAGTGTCCCCTGGATCCAGCCCTCCGCTCACAAGAAAACATCTTTGGCCTTTTCTTCTGAGTCTCACATCAGATCGTGGAAGGTTGAAGAGAAGACTTTTGGGAAGGGCCGGGAGATGGAAGGTCTGTCTCCAGTTGGTGTTCCTGGAGGAGATGCGTCGCTACCTCCCCCGGGCGTGGAGCAGGGACACATTCCCCTGCCGACACTGACCTGGAGGGCTCTTTTGTGACTCCCCAGCGACCCTGACCACACCCCGCAGCCCCAGGCCTCTTTCCAGCTCCCCAGTTGGAGAAGCGCCACTTAGCTTCCATTTACCACCCTCACACTTGTTTTCTCTGTTACCCGAAAGGCAGGAAGGTATAATGCAACCCTGAAAGTAAAGAACTGTCTGACTGTAAAGTTAAACCCGAAGTCTGACCTAGGAGAGAACATACTCGGATCCTTGTTTTGAGACAAGCCATCTCAACTTTTACCTCCTCTCTCACAGAGGCAAATCCCACTCTTACCTCATCCCAGGACAAATAACTACATTTCCAATACCTACGGGGTACAAACACATTATATATAATCCCATTCAGAAAAAGCCTTCAGGCGTCTGGATTGGCCCAGCGTCTCCCCTAGAGTGTCTCTTCTTATGGCTCTCTTACAATCCTTCTTCAGCCTGGTACTACAAGAGCAACACCCAGGAGATCCCAAACTGTGGCAGCTCTAGGATTTCTGTGGGCGCCCCAGGGCCTGTCATACCTGGGCTGGAACCCTGGGCTGGGCTTTGGGCATGGAGACATGAGGAGTGTCGCATCAGGCAGATTCTGGTGAATACCAAACTTCAGAGAACACAGATATCCTCAAGGAAATCAAACAGAGAAGCTTGGAAAAATCATTATACTATATCCCCCCTTTCTTCAGCTAAAATATTTTTCATGGGACTATAGGTATGCAAAGTACTTGCAGTTACCGTGCTGGAAAAATATGAATTCTAGAAACCAATGCATATTTATTCACTTACCTAGTCTGTTCAATGCATTAAAACTCCACTTATGTGTCCTAAAACTATATTCTAGAGCTGGCAGAAAAACTCAACCCTTCAAACTCCACCCTTGCTCCAGACTCAATTTAGTTTGTCTTTTAATCTTGAAAATGACTCAATTAGAAATAAATCTTTAATTTCTCAGGCCTGGGGTCCGGCCCTTTTGTCAAAGAGGATATTCTTGAACTAATTTCCAAGAAAGCCTTTCTAGCAACACCCATAACCTGTGCCAAATGGTCTGGCTCATTAGGGAAAATTTCTGGTAAACATCCCCCAACATCTGGATATTTGATCACTGAGCTTAACGACTTTGGCAACCTTGTTGTTGTTCACCTTAATGGTTATGAAAACCTGGACCGTGTTTAAGGACCAGAAGGAGCTAAGTGCTTTTAGCGGAAATTCAGTAAACACACAAGAGAAGAACAACATGAAGTTCCTGGCATAGCATGCCAAGAGTGTTTTTTTTTCAAACTCAGGTCTGATGCCAGGTTAGCAATTTGGTGAGATGTGAGCACTACTTCCCACAATTTCTGATTCTTCAGCAATCGACTGCTTGTCTTCTTTCTCTGCATGGTTCTCACCTCCCTGGGGAATCTCAGAGATGGGGGCAAAGTTTGCCTAATTTACCTTCAGACCCTTAGGTTTGTTCATGGTCAAGATTAAGTCATCAATGAGTTTAAATTAGTTAATATACCTATATTTCCCTCCCAACTCCAGATCACTCTGGAACTAAAAGGGAAGCTGTAAGGTGTTCAAGACAAATTGTCAATGCTTTCACTCTATTAGAAATTCTTCGGTAGCAAGAACACAACACATTCCGCTTGTTTCTGGGAGCACTGGTTTCTCTTCCTTGCATCTGCCTCTCTTCCTCCTCTTAGTTCTTTGAGCCCTGAATACATTTCCAGTAACGCACTCTTTGTCTGGGCTTAGTGACATCACTCACTAAATATTAAAACAAATACTTGTAAAGCACTAAAAGATTGTAGAACGAGCAGTAGTGATAGCAATGTTTTGGGACTTGCTCTCACGGTTGACTTTAAGAAACCACAAGCTTCAAGAATTTACATTTCTGATGCCTTGAAAATAGAACTAAGTTCTAGATAGATAAGATAGTGGAAATTGCCATGTTCTATGTACTTCAAAACATGTATTTACTAAAATCTTTTAAAATTCACTTATCTTTTTTCTTCCTTTTTATTTAACTTTAAGAAATAAGTTTTAACTTCCACTATAAAATAGACTATGGTGATGTGAACGAAACAATATGGCTTAAAATTAGGTATTCTCAGGGTGCCTGGGTGACTCAGTTAGTTAAGCGTCTGACTCTTGATTTCAGCTCAGGTCATGATCTCCGGGTCATGCGATCCAGCCCCCTGTGGGTTCCATGCTCAGCAGGAAGTCTGCTTGAGATTCTCTACCTCTGCCCCTCCACCCCTATTCTCTCTCTCAAAATAAATGAAATCTTCTTAAAAATTAGGTATTCTCTAGGTTATTTGTGCAAGTCCATACATAGTTAGGTGTTCATAATAAATATTGTATTTTCCACACTGAAATTACTGTTGTCCTCCTTGATGACATAAAAATTTGTGGCTTTTATTAGCCATTTTTTGTAAAGCATCTAGATACGTGTTTCGGAAAAAAAAGGAAGGAAGGGAGGGAAGGAGAGAGAGAGGGAAAGAAGGAAGGGAAAAAAATGAGGGAGGAAAAGAAGTTGATTCTCTCTATGAATAATCCACTGCCCTATCTGTAGGCAGCCATCCAGGCACAAATGTTAGATTAATTAGAAAAGGGGCACCTGGGTGGCTCAGTCAGTTAAGCGTCTGCTTTCAGCTCAGGTCATGATCTCAGGGTCCTGGGATCAAGTCCCACAGGGAGCCTGCTTTTCCTTCTCCTCCCCACTTGCTCGTGATCTCTGTCACTATCTCTGGCTGTCTGTCTCTCTCAAATAAGCAAAATCTTTAAAAGAAAAAAAAAGATTAGTTAGAAAATAACTTGTCAAACCTTCTCAGTTCATTCTCAAATCATAGAATTTGCCCTTAATACATAGTGCAGTAAATTGTCCCCAATTCTAAATTCTCCTTCCTCAAAATTTTAGTTATGCATTTTCATCAATCCCTCCTTTTTAATTTATGTGTATGAGTCACTCTTGTTGAGAATCATTCAGGGAAGAGAGATGTGAAATGTGAAAGTGAGTATTCTCATGTTCTGTTGAAATATAAACTGGTACAAACTTTTCCATTTGTATGGTTGTAATTGAACAACTGAACACTAAATATTTCATATAGCATTTTTTTCTTAAAAGGAAAAATATTGGAAGTAACCTCAGTACCCTACAATGAGGAAATCAGTTGAGTAAATTGATTGAAGTCCTCACAATAGACTAGTACACAATCATTAAGAAGTTAAAAGGCAACACACCTAGTGTTGAGAGTATGATTTTCAAAAGGTTAAAAAAGTGATTGTGTCATGGATTTTATTTAAATCATTAGTTAATGAGGGAACAGTAAGATGGTAAAACTGGCCCAAAGAGCATTTGAGAAGATATGCATTTATAGGCAGTGTAATAAACAAATGTTCAGAAAAGATTGCAGGGTTAGAAACAAAAATAGGTTAATGTCCAAGAGGGCAATGAACCATAACCTTTGGGATTACCACATCCCCCCTCCCCTGGCCCACCAACCCAAGAGAAATTCTCTGTGTCTCAACACAAATCTACAAGTTAACCTCTGCCTGTGCAGAGTTGCAAAATAGTCTGTTCAGGCAATAGAAAAATCAAGACAAGTTGCAAGCCCAGCCATGCCCTGGAAAGACACCAACTTATCTCTTCCCTATTACTAGGTTTCAGATAATGTTTCTGATACTACCTTGTAGGGTTGATGTGAGAATTGCACGTGTTAATATGTGCAAAGCACAGAGAAAAGTGCCTGGCCCAGAGTAATCATCAGTTACCATCAGCATCATAATCTTCACCATCACCATCACCACCATCACAGCTGGACTTTCATATTTTATTCATTGATTAAAAACCATTTACTTATAAAAGGAAAGGAGACAAAGCAGATGACAGAGTAGGAGTTTTCTAATGAAACCGTATGTGATAATTTGGAAGTTGAGAAAAAAAATCATCACAGGACTGAGTCTTTTCTAAAAGAGGGCACTGGAACATTCTTAAGAGGTGCTATTTCACTTTATTTGTCTCTAGAACATCGTGGGCCTGGGAGGTGGGAATCAACATCTTCTAGTGACAAAACTTAAAAGGTCTTGAACATTGGGATCAAGAATGAAACTAACGAGGCAGTGGGAGGCAGGGAGGAGGAGGGCTTTTTAGAATACATATTATCAGCAGCAAAGCAAAATGAATTTGAAAGCAGCTCAATAGAGGATGATGAATAAGTTCTGCAGAGTTAGAAATGGTAAATGGGAATTAATTTTATAATGCCCATAATTAACTCTTTTAGGATTTATGAAATGTCACTTTTGCTTGCTTTATTTAACATGTTGCCCCATTTATGTTGTTTTAATAGGTTGACAGCCTATTATAACAGCTTTCAGGACTTGACTTGCATCCTCAGTCCCCCGCCCCCAACTCTGTTTTCCCTTCAAGTCTTAGGTTCCTCAATCATAAATTCTTCCTCCACAAAGATTCCAAGAACCCTCACAGCACGTCCCATTTGTACCTCAGGGTTTGTGCAAGAGATCATAACCTTACAATCTCTATTTCTTTTTTTTTTAATTTTTAAAAAATTTATTTTAGAGCGAGAGAGAGTGAGTGGAGAGGGTGGGGAGGCAGAGGGAGAGGGACAAGCAGACTCTATGCTGAGTGCAGAGCCTGACTCGGGGCTCGATCCCATGACTCTGAGATCACGACATGAGCCAAAACCAAGAGTTGGATGCTTAACCAACTGAGCCACCCAGGTGCCCTCAATCTCTATTTCTTAATTTCTAGTAAAAACAATAGTCAAAAGAAATAATCCTCATGGAGGGTTGGCCAAAAGTTAGGAAAGCTATTTACTCCAATTGCTCTTATTTTAGTAAATAGACTCCTAGGAATGTGATCAGAGTTTTGGACCTCCTCCCTAGAAAAAAAAAAAAAATTCACATTCATTCATATAGACAACATTTTGTATATAAGTCCAGGAAGGTGATTGAGCCACTGAAATCCCTCTCTGGCTCAGTTGAGCATATATTAAAAGCTGCTGTTTTAAGTTTGCTTTTTAACCTTTTCTTATAGAGAATCTCAAACACACAAGAATAGACCAGAATAAGCAGAACAGTATAATGAACCTAAATGTACACATCACCCAATCCCAACAGCCATTAGTCCCAGGACAATTCTGTGCTGCTTTCATCTTAATCTGTCTTTGAATCAAGCCAGACCATCAGATAACCATACTTCTGAGATATATTATTAGCCCTTAGACTGCTTTCACCAAATTACGTTTAGGCATGGTTATAACTTTGGAATGCCTTGATGAATACTCAAAGAGACCCCTAGAAAAATTCTGCTTTTGCACTTCTTATAAATTCATGTTAAGGGAGTTGTACACTCCTTACACATCCATTCCTCTCTTAGGGCTCATTACTAGGACAGGTCTATACTTCTCCTGAACTATTTCTCTGAGATTATTTCATGAATATTATGAATCCTATAATTGATCATTTTCTATTAAAGTATTTGGTGTGTAGTTTAAATATTGGTTGCAATTGTGAGTGCCTCTTCTTTTTTCATTATATTTAAACTCATTTTTGGCTTAAATGTTGACTTTTGGTGTCGTTGTCAGGTATCCTGCCACTTCATTGAACTTCAATTAATTCTTAGAATTTTCCTGTCAAGTCTCTTGAGTTGTCTATGTATGATGATGTATGATAAGTATATGATAATGTCATCCAAAAATAATCATGTTGAGACTTCCTTTCTAATATCTTTCTATTAATCCAGTTTTATATCCAATAGCACTGACTAGAAATTCTAGACTGTTATTAAATAATAATATTGATACACGATCACCTAATGTATTTCTAACTTTAAAGGGAATGTGTTCGAATTTCAGCAATAAATGGGCTCTAGGTTGTTGATTTCAAATTGATATGCCTTATCACATTAAGGAATGTTTTTTCCATTTTTACATCACAAAGAGGTTAGTTTTATTTTATTTAAATAAAAAATAAGAGGATTCTCTCAAATACTTATATAACCTACTTTGAGATGAACATATTCCAGTCTTAACTTACTCATTCAGGTTATTCAGTAATTCCTAATATTAGATTTAACTGCCATTGTTTTCCTAAAATAAACTCCGTTGCACCTGATAGGTTATTATCTTACATACTACTGAATTCTATCAGATCCTTTGTTTATAAATTTTCACATAAAGTAAGATTGGCTATGGCATCTTGTCTGTATCTATTTGATATTGGGATTGTGTTTATTTCATAAAATGAAGTGAACAATATTTAATATTTTTCTCTACTCCAAATTCATTTCTATAACCTGGGAATAAATTGATCCTGGAAAGTAGGAATCAGTACACCTATAAATCAATCCCAAGTTTAGAGTCTTTGGAGGAATATTTCTCAATTTATTCCATATTCATGTTTTGTGCAATTAAAAAACAGTTAATAAGTGGTTTTACTTTTTAACTTATTTTTATTTTTGTTAAAATATAAAGACCCAAACTATGCCCTTAAAATGGGTGAATTTTATAATGTGTAAATTATACTTTGATTTTTTTTTTAAGACTTTGTTTATTCATTTGACAGAGGGAGAGAGAGCACAAGCCAGGGGAGCTGCAGGCAGAAGGAGAAGCAGAGCAGGGAGCCTGATGCGTGACTTGATCTCAGGACCCTGGGATCATGACCCGAGCCGAAGGCAGACACTTAATTGACTGAGCCACCCAGGCGCCCCTATATTTTAACTTAAAAAGTGAATCAGGGAAGGGGAAGCATAGAAGGAAAAATCTGAACTCTTTTGGACTGCCTAATGCTTAAAAACATTTTTTTTAAGCCTCTACATTTAAATGTAGTCTGACGGTGTTTATAGATATTTCATTTTTGTTCTGTGATTATAAGAAGAAACAACTGGAAAGACTGTTGTTTAAAATAGCTATAATAAATTTCTTTGTAACAAGCCAATGCTGTCTTGCACTATGAAAAGGAAAGCAGCATAGAGACTGGGATATCCAGGTGGCCGACGTTCACGGTCATTTGTTAATTACTGTAGCACAGAAGAAACCTAAATTTGGTGCTCAGTCCTAGTACTAATCCTTCTGAGTCTGTGCTAAGGTATATTATACTAAAATCTGTGGCACCTGGTATATATTCGGTGATTGTGAATTGTATTCATTTATTCATGTAATTTTGGTATCCTACTGAGGAACCTGTTGTCAAAAGATTTGGAGGTTTATCAAAAGAAATGGAAAAACTGTTTCTTTTGTAAACACAATATGAATCATTCAGAGAAGGGGGACATCTGAACTTGTTCTTTCTATTGTTAATCCTCAGTCTTGAAAAAGAGAATTGATAACCAGATTGGACAGACAGGAGAATTCTAAGTAAAAGAAATTATATTAACTGTGTGCCTGGTGCAGGATTTCATATCCAGTCCCTGATAAATCTAATAACATCCAGACCTCAGCCATGATTAAAGGAGTCTGTGGAGAGAGTTAAGAAAACATTTGGAAGACCGATGAAGCCTTCCAAGGACTGGTCAGAGATGATCTTCAGCATCACCCAGCCACTGACAAAATCCTGCTGCCAATCCACTCTTGGTAACTGAATCACTATAGAAAACATACACTCTATAAGAGATGCAGATGTTGCTAAAGCTTTGTGAGATCTTTTGGAAGGTTTCTGCTGACAAAGAAAATTTTGCCTCCCTAACATTTTGTAACTAATAGTAATGGTAGACAGGATTACTCAGTTCACTGAAAAGTCTTTGAATACCTTAGCACAGACTGGGCTAAATCTAAGAATAAGATGAATTGAGGTTAAATTTATTAGCCCAAGCATATGGACAAGTAGGATCCAACAGAGACTTGTATCCAAAGGAAGCAGGAAGGAGCATCCCTGGGAAAAGGAAAATCGGTGGGGGGTGGGGGAGGAGGTCATTAGGAACATCCAGTAGAAATGAGGAAGTTGGCAGAAAAATGATCTTTGAAACTCAGTACACCTTCAACTCATCACAGGATATAGACCTGTAGTCTCTGGGTTGAAGTCCTCTCTTACAAGTTACCTGAGTTTTGACAGTCCCATTGGCTTAAGACTGGATAATCAATAACTATATCTTACTGAAGAAACTAATGCAAATTCTTTGCCCACAACATATTAGTCTCCAGACTAGTTGAGACTGGTGACTAACAAAACATTATATGTTCTGTAGAAGAAAAACTATGTCAACCAAGATTCCAGCTTCTCAGAGTATCACATGGATATTTCCCAACATTCTATACAGTGTGGACTCAGAGGCTCTCTGACATAATCTCACAGGTTTTGGTTGGTTTGGTGAGTCACACAGACCATGCAATTCATCACTGGCATCTAGGGAACCCATTTCTTCTGGGATATTCTAGGAAAACCTCAGAATCCCATCCCCTCTCCATAATCTGGTCAGGATTTACAATAGAGGAGTGTTCTCCTTCACCGAAGGCTAACTCTATGTGTGCTTCAGATCCTGTACCTTGACAAGTACTTCAACGAGTGAGAGCCCCATCCCTTCTCCTTCCTGTGTCTTCAACCTCTGCCTCTCCCTTCTGTCTTCTCTCACTAAAAACAAACACAAAATCAAAGAGTTCCCCACCCCACTCCATCTATTTCTCTCTCTCCTCCTTTCCATAACCAAATTTCTCAAAATGGTGTCTGTCCTTACTACATCTGTGGCCTCATCTCCTGGACAATCTTCCGCCCTCTCTGCTATGGCTGCCACCCCACCATTTTTCCAGAAGGCCTCATTCAAGCTCTACGATGTTGCCAAACCCAAACCCTAATTAATGTCAACTTTTCGTGCATAACTGTTTTGTTCATCTCATACCCCCAGGGCCTGGCACACCAGAGACGTTCAGTATATATCTGTTGAATAAATATTTTAAGTTCTAGCACTCGGGGCAGGAGGCATTATTCTAGCAGTACTCCTCTGAGCATTTTCTTTGTTCACAGCTCTTTGATCCCTGCAAACCCACCATCGTAACTGCGTGTGAAATCTGAGGAAAGTGTTCTTTGAGCAATCGAAAAGAGAATGGTGGTTATGCATGGCAAGATGAGATAAAAAATCCTCGAGATCAAAAACCTCGATTGGCTATCTAATACAGCCCACACGCTGCACAAACATCGTCAGTCAGCTATAGGGAATACCAAAGTCTGGAAATGTTCACTAGATTACTTCAGGTCTGGGAGATATTGGATGGTAGAGCTGAGGCTAGACACCAGTTGTCCAGCCAGGGCTGTTGGCAACATGCACATACCTGATGATGACATCCTGGGGATAGACCTCTAGGACTGGAGAATAGCACAAACACTGCATTTGCAGTTACTGAGCATTTTCTTTGGCTGCTTGGATTTCAAACTTCATCAAACTTCAATTCTGTATGGAAATGGAATTCCAAATATGGAATTAGCCAGGTGTCATCCACAAAACAAGAGCCGGGCAAAAGATCTAAATTTGGTTCTCTGGTGCCATTTGTTGGAACTTTTTCATCTCAAGATTTTGCTGTTAAGCTGAGCAGCATCGGGTTGTCTCCAGACCTGCAGGAAAAAGCTTCGATTCTGCCCTCGCTTCACTCTATTCTCTCTGTGTGACCTTAGGCACATTACCACAGTTTTCATTCTCCCGTTCATTCATCCACTCAGTTGTTCACTTAATAGCCCTCTCTTGAGCACTTTGTATTTGCAGGGCATCGTGTTGGGTGCAACGATGTGTGAGATGTCGTCTAGTCCTCAACAAACTTGTAAAAGAAATGAGAGAGGGGAAGAGCGATTTGTACACTTTAGGAGGTAAATGAGCATGTAATCCAAAGATCTGCAGGAAAAGAGTGAAGCAAAAAGGAGAGGAAATCCTAAGAAAGAAAGAAAAACTACACCCTGAAATTTATTCATCCTAAGTTATTTATCGTGTTGGTGCTGTACCTGAATGTGATCAATGAAATCTTTTTTTTTAAATGTTTTATTTATTTATTCATGAGAGTCAAAGAGAGAGAGAGAGGCAGAGGCAGAGGGAGAAGCAGGCTCCCCGCCTAGCAGGGAGCCCGATGCGGGACTTGATCCCAGGACCCTGGGATCATGACCTGAGCCGAAGGCAGACGCTTAACCATCTGAGCCACCCAGGCACCCCAAGTGATCACTGAAATCTTTAACTATGGCATGACAGAAAGAGCATGAGAAGACCGGGTCCCACGGTGGTCGCACACTTACTCTGCATCCTTTAGGCCAGTCCCTTAACCTCTTCAGTAAAACATGGTTAATAATAAACTATTTTACAAGATTGCTATAATGTATGTCAAGTGGTCTTTACATATAAGCACGTTCATGTATTATTTCATACTGTATCTTGCTTTCCCATAGGCTACTGTTAGAACCAGCTTCCAAAGATTCTGCTAACTACAAGTCAGGGACTACACTTAGAGGATAATCTAGGTTGAGTTTCAGGGGACTATGGATTCGTTTTTCATTTATTATCTACGAGTCTATGCACCTCTGTCCTCTCATCTGAAAAATAAAAGTAATAATGCTTATGCTAACAGGCTTATGGGGTTGACATGAAAATCAAGAAAAACAATGTTTGGAATGCTTTAAAAGGGAATAAAACTGCTAAGTATTAAGGAACAAGAGGAAATTTATCTGCCCTTAAAAAGAGAAGTGTTTTACTTCTGGGTCTACTCATTTTCCTTGGAATGCCAACCCCATGAAATAGTGTCATTAACATTTTGATTGGCCATCCTTTCTTGAATCTCTTTATGCCTATAAAACCCCTCACACACCCCCTCCACACACATACATAGTATTTCATGTGAATAGACTTTCACAACATGTGGTTTGTTTTTTTTTTAAACAGTATTTGGTTTTTATATTTATTTATTTATTTATTTATTTATTTATTTATTTTTATTATGTTATGTTAGTCACCATAGAGTACATCATTACTTTTTGATGTGGTGTTCCATGATTCATTGTTTGAGTATAACACCCCATGCTCCATGCAATACGTGCCCTCCTTAATACCCATCACCAGGCTCACCCACCCTCCCACCCCCTCCCCTCTGAAACCCTCAGTTTGATTCCCGGAGTCCATAGTCTCTCATGGTTCATCTCCCCCTCTGATTTCTTCCCCTTCATTTTTCCCTTCTTTCTCCTAATGTCCTCCATGCTATTCCTTATGTTCCACAAATAAGTGAAACCATATGATAATTGACTTTCTCTGCTTGACTTACTTCATTTAGCATAATCCCCTCCAGTTCCATCCATGTTGATGCAAAAGCTGGGTATTCATCCTTTCTGATGGCTGAGTAATATTCCATTGTATATATGGACCACATCTTTATCCATTCCTCTGTTGAAGGACATCTCAGCTCTTTCCACAGTTTGGCTATTGCGGACGTTGCTGCTATGAACATTGGGGTCCAAGCACCCCTTCTTTTCACTACATCTGTATCTTTGGGGTAAATACCCAATAGTGCAATTGCTGGGTCATAGGGTAGCTCTATTTTTAACTTTTTGAGGAACCTCCACACTGTTTTCCAAAGTGGCCAAACAGAGTCACCTTCCTTCAACTTTGACTCTTCACCAAAGCATTTTTCAACAGTTAACTCAAGCTGTATCTCCTTTTTTGAGCCCCTCTTAAAAACTGCTTCCACAAGGTGGAATTTCTCCTTAGCCCCTGGACCCCGTAAGTGCCTCAGTCACAGCACCCAATGCTTATGGCACTTCCTTCCCCCCAAGCTATTATTATCTTCGTAAAAACAGGGACCATGTTTTATCCCCACTTCATATCACTGGTACGCTATAGGCACTGAATAGATAATCAAGAAATGAGTGAAGGAACAAATGGATGAATGAATGAATGAGTGAACTGTTACCTAAAATGTACACACAAAAAAATTTTAAATGGTCTCTTTCTAAATTAGGAGGCAAATCATAAAATTGTTTTCATTATATATGTCTCAATTCTATATGTAGACCTCATTAAAGCATATATAATTTTAAATTACATATATAGCCAAATCCAAAATATAATGCTTGCAAAAGTTCAATGAGACGTTGAGAATAATTTCTTATGATTCAAAATCTTTTTTTTTTTTTGCATGATTCCATTTATATGAGGTATCTTATGTAGTTAAACTCAGAAATAAAGAGTATAATGGTGGTTGCCAGGGTCTTGGGGAAAAGGAAAATGGGGAGTTGCTGCACAAAGGGTATGAAGTTTTAGTTTTGCAAAATGAGTTAATTCTAGAGATCCACTGTACAACATTGTACCTATAGTTAACAACACTGTATTGTACACTTAAAAATGTGTTAAGAGGGGATGCCTGGGTGACTCAGTAGGTTAAGTGTCTGCCTTTGGCTCAGATCATGATCCCAGAGTCCTGGGACTGAGCCCAGAGTCAGTGTCCATGTTCCACGGAGAGTCTGCTTCTCCCTCTCCCTCTGCTTGTGCGCTCTCTCTCTCTGTCAAATAAATAAATAAAATCTTTTTAAAAATGTGTTAAGAGGATAGATCTCATGTTGTGTTCTTACTACAATAATAAAAAAAAGAGGAGATGTCACCACATAACATATAATTAGATTATTCCATTTACTCAAAGCTTTATATCACTTCCTTTGTTGTTCAGTAATCTGCTAAACTACAGTAGGCAAATTTTCTTTTTTAATCTCATTTTCCTTTGTTTAGCTCCTTGTTATACTTGATAAAGAAGCTCAAAATTTTAAAAAAATTAAAAATAAATCTAAAGCCCACAGGTGAATCAGGAGAAATTATAGAGCCATAGGATTTAGTCAACCCTTAAAAGCCTGTCTCAAATGTCACCTCCTCTGCAAAGTATTCCCTAAATCCCAAGGCAGGATGAATCTCTCCTTCCTCTCTGTTCTTATAGCTCTGTAGCTGTAGGTTATGTTAACATTTATTACATTTCCAACTCAGCAACGTATTACATTTCTAACTCAACAAAGGGAGGCAATATGTCATGGCTAGCCTTGTATCCGAGCCTAGAATACCCGGCATACAGCAGGTGTTCAGTAAATATTCGATTGCTGAGTGAAGGTAAACACTTTCAGAGGTGCTTGGAAACTATGTTATTTTGTATATAAAGTAGCATCCTTCAGTTGATTAAGTAGCAAATACATTAAGAGAAGGCAGTGGCTGATCGCTAATTAGAGGTCTGCTCTAATAGTCCTTGCATTTGTTTGGTTACTAAGCACAATTTTTGGGGGGAAAAATTCACAAGTGATTTTTGAAGTCACCACCATTATCCTTTTAATATATTTCCCCATGGGTTTTTGCCAACCCCACCCCCACCAACAATCTTGAGGAATCTCCTGAAGTTTTTCTCATTTTAATTCCTATAGTACTTGACAGGTTAAAGCATTTTATAATTCTGATTTTCTGTTCCATGAAGCTGTCTAAATATTCATGGTTAGCTTTTTGATTCAAAGTCTTGTCAGAGAATATAGTGAATCGAAGTTATTAGAGATTTTATGTGTTAAGTTTGAGAACAGTTGTCCTAGTGAGATTATAATATGTATTGCTGATATCACTGCTACTTCATTCTTCTCCAGGATGAAATATGCCAGCTCAGATTAGCTGGGGGTTTTGTCAGGAAGAATAAATGTGCAGCAATTCTAAAATTTTAATTTGCACAGAATCACCTATGAATCATGTTAAAATACAGATTCTGATTAAATCTATCCTGGTGGGGTCTAAGGTTCTGAATTTCTAAAATGCGTCCTGAGGTTGTCAATTTTCTTGGTCCATGGACTGCCCTTTGAGAGGTAAGGCAATAAAGAATAAGAAAAGGTAATTGCTGTCAACCTCATTTCCAATGACAATCTCCCAAGTCTTAAATCACTGTGAACTTAACCATTGCCAATTGAGACCCCAATTATTGAACTTGTTTTATGAAAAGCAGGATACGTATTATCAGTTCATTCACCCTTTTTATTTCTTGAATGGTTTCTATGGAGAACTAATTTAAAATGAGAAAATCTTACTAAATTTAATTTTGAGATATTATCACCTTTGCTGCCAGAGAAAACATTCCATCCACTCAAGCGTATTTCCAAGATATTAAATTTAATGGAAGAATAAGTAAAAAATATATCATGTTCTACATGCAGCACAAACTCCAGAGACTGAGCTCAATACTGGCATTCCAGTTCACGAGAACATACAGATGAACTATCTCAAAGGGAAAACTCCCCCTGCCTAAAGTGAAAGCAAACACTACTTAAAAAGATCTTACCGAATCCATAGATTGATGTGGGGAGAACGGACATCTGAACAGAAGTTGAGTCTTCTGATTCATCAACATGGTATATCTCTCCATTTATTAAGGTCTTTTTTGATTTCTCTCAGTTTTGTAGTTTGCACTATAGTGATCTTCTACATATTTTATAAAAGTTACTGCTAAGTATTTCATGTTTGGGGATGCTATAATAAATGACTTCCTACAATTTTAGTATCTAATTGTCATTGCTAATATATCAAAGATGCAATTACAGTTTTCTCTTGGCCTTGTATCCTATGACGCCACTAAGCTCATTTATTAGTTCTTCTACGTTTTAAATACACTCTCTTGATTGGTCTGGCAAGAGCCTTGTTTGTTTTTCTTTCATAGAATAAGGATTTGTTGTTTTTTAAAAATGTTCTCAATTATTTCTCAATTTTCTATTTCATTGATTTCTGCTCTTGTTTTACTATTTCCTTCTACTTACTTTGTATTTAATTTCATCCCTTTTTTTCTGGCTTCTTAAGGTGGAAGCTTAGATCATTGATTGAGACCTTTCATTTTTCTACTATAACATTTAAAACTCTAAATTTTCCTCTAATCACTACTTGAGCTGCATCCACAACTTTTAATATGCTTTGTTTTTATTTTCACTCAGTTTGAAATAATTTATAACTGCCCTTGTAATTTCTTCTTTGATCCATGGATTATTTGCACATTTGTGGCTTAATTTCCAAATGTTTAAGCATTTTCCAGAAGTTTTTCTCTTATTTCTTTCTATCTTAATTCCTCTCTGAAAAGAATGTTTATTTGAGTAGAATATTCTATAAATGTCAATTAGGTCAAGTTGCTTGACAGTGTTACTTTAGTCCTCTTCATTTTTGATTCATGTATTTTGGAACTCTGTTATTGGATTTATACATATTTATTATTGTTTTGTCTGCTGGATGAATTAATTTTCCCCTTTATTGTTATGAAATGACACACTTTATCCCTGACAATCTTCATTCTGAAGTCATCTTTGACTGATATTAACATATCCACACCAGCTTTCTTATATGTAGTATTTGCACAGTATATATTTTCTCACCTTTTACTTTTAATTTATGTCTTTATAATTAAAGTGTGCTTCTTGTATATAGCATACCATTGAGTCTTGATTTTTATTCAATTTAAGAATACTCACCTTTCAAATGCAAAAATTAACTTTTATGTTCATCTAAAAATTAACTTTTATCTATTAGTATCATTTTCCTTCAACCTGAAAAATTTTCTTCAACATTCCCTGTAATGAAAGTATGCAGGCAACTAATTTTCTCAGGTTTTGTCTCTGAGAAAGTTTCTTCTTACCTTAATTTTTGAAGAATTTTTTGCTGGTTATATAATTCTGGGTTAATATAGTTTTCTTTTGCACTTTAAATGTGGCTTATACAGTTCATGCCCCAAAGTCTGCTCTCATTTTTATCTTTTTTTTTTTGAGATTTTATTTTATTTTTTTTGACAGAGAGAGAGAGACAGTGAGAGAGGGAACATAAGCAGGGGGAGTGGGAGACGGAGAAGAAGGCTTCCTGCTGAGCAGGGAGCCTGATGCGGGGCTCGATCCCAGGACCCTGAGACGATCACCTGAGCCGAAGGCAGATGATTAATGACTGAGCCACCCAGGTGCCCCTCTCATTCTTATCTTGTAACTGGTCTTTAGAAATGTATGATTTGTCAGTATGGGATTGAGTATATGAAACTGTGGATATGTGGGTGTTTATCCTTGTTTAGATTTATTGAGCTTCTTGAATCTGGGATTTATAGTTTATCAAATTTGGAATTTTTTTAGGCATTATGTCTTCAACTATTTTTTCCATCCCTCATGCAACTGTAATACCTTCTTGGACTCCAATTATAAGTATGCCAGACTCTTTGATACCGTCTCATAGGTCACTAAGGCTCTGTTTATTTTTTTTTCCGATGGTTTTTCTCTATTTCATTTTGGCTAATTTTATTGCTACATCTTCAATCTCACTAATCTTTACTTCTACAGTATCTAATCTGCTCTTAATCCTATCCAGTGAAATTTTCATTTCAGATATTTTATTTTTGATCTCTGGAAGTTCCATTTTTAATCTTTCCCTTCTCTTTTCATTATGTTATGTCTTCCTTTATGTACTTCATATACTTATCATTCCTGTTCTAACAATATTATCTACCAATTTCATCATTTTGGGGTCTATTTTTCTTGACAATTTTTCTTATTGTCATGGGTCACATTTCCTGCTTCTTTGAATATATAGTAATTTTTTTTTTTTTATTAGATGCTGGACTTTGTCATTATGAGGTGTTGAGTATCTGGACTTTGCTGCCTTCCATTAAAGATCAGTGGTCTTTGTCTTAAAGATAGTAGGCTAGTTTGATCCCTTGGATCAAACAAAAACAAGCTTTGTTTTAAGCTTTGCTAGAATGGTGCTAGGGTAGACTTCATTCAAAAGACAGTTCAGCTCTACTACTAAGGCATCATCACTCTGAGATCTCCATCATATGTCTCAGATGATCACTAAGGAATTTTCACTTTGCCTGGCCAGTTGAAACATCTCCCTGTCCTGTGTGAACTCTGGGAATTCTTCTGCTTATGACACCCCTGGCTTTCTTTGCCTTGTAGTTTCATGCTATACTTGTATGGCCTAATACTTAGCCAAGATCCAAAAGGACCCCTGTAGAGATTCCTGGAAGTCTTCTTATGTGTAACTCTCCTTTTTCCAGAACTCTGACCCACAACTTCCAGCCATCACAGCTTCCCTGAACATTGATCTCCACCTTCAACTCTGTAAGGCCACCCATGTTTTGGGAGGGCTCCCTTCCCAGTCTGGAATTTGCCTTTGCATGAAAGCTGAGACATGTAGAGCTTGTTTCTCTTCTCTCAAAGATCACATTATTCTGCTTGTTTCTAATATCTAAACACAGTTGTGTTATATATTTTGTCCAGTTTTCAAATTGTTTGTGGGGGGGGGGGAATTATCTCTGGTCATTGATACTTCATCATGGCCAAGAGTGGAAGTTTGAAGTCATTTTTCATAAATGACATTGTAACACTAGGCAATGTGTTTAAAAGCCCAGATGATATAGTGTGCCACAATATTGAGGTGAGGGGAATACTATCCATTTCTGTGAGGAATAATTACGGCTTTACTCAGTAAGGACTGAAGGGAAGGCAGTACCACACTATGATCTCGGTGTTTCCACCTTTGGGATGGAGCAAAGAACACCACTCTGTTCTGGACAGTGTTCTTCTGAAGAGGCAACAGAGACATTTATGGCAGAACATAAGGAGTGAATGATAAAGCTTCAGAAGCTGATATTTGGGCAGCTCCTTGGCAGAAGAATAGCGGTAAACAGCACCTAAGGCAGAAAATACTTGATGAGTCTTTTGGGATATTCTTGCAATATAGGGAAGAATGACCTGGAAAATGACTGACTTATTTTTTATGGAAAATTAGATCTCTAAACTTTCATTTCCAAAGCCATAGTACATTGTCTTTTCGGTCTAGAAACAATGGAAAAAAATATAATTCTCAATATGTAAATATTCTGTCAAAAATATTTATTGAGACTTTATGTGTACAAAGGAAAAGTTCCTGTCATGGAAATCCTCCAAGACACCTGAAGGAAAGACAACTACATTGGGCCAATAATTATAAGAATATGTTCAAGGTGTAATGAGTGCACAAATGAGTGCAGTAAATGCTGTTTGGATGACAGCCAAACACATACAGTTCAAACAGAGTTTTCATCATAACATTCCTGAATTCAAAAGAGGTTAACCCAGCTGGAAGAAATAAAGTCAATTCAGTTTTCCCAATAAAGTATGTATAAACAATGGTCTACTCATTTTTAGTCTTTGGTACAGTACTTGATCTTTCTCCAGTGTGAAAGACATATCAGTGAAGGGTCTCCCAGTCTGATCAGCACAAGAGGGATGATATTAATAGAACTATTTCAATGCTGTGCTTGGTTATTGAACTACTCTGTCTCTTGATCACAAACTTCTCATAATTTTAAACACAGTTTTAAATAAACAGAGACCCTCAAAGGAAACGCAGTCAACAATTAAAATGGAAAACAAAGCCATTTGTAATTATAACACATTTTAAAGAAAATCCTAGGAAGTACAGAACTGAGCTCAATGGAAAAGATCAATTCAAATCGCCTGATATTAACCATTTGAAGAAATCAAGCAAGTTTTCATATAGCCGTTCTCTAGGCTCCACTCTACCTTACACATCCCACAGCACCTCTGCTTCCCAATGGCAATGTAGCATTAAAAACTCCACAGCAAACCAGTTTGCAGTGTAGACTGTTCCCTGAAAGCCAATCCGCCACAACACATAGAAGTGAGAATGCGTGTGTGCGTGTGTGCGCGCGCGTGTGTGTGAGGATATCTGGAAATGGAGGTTGCTGCTTTTATTTACTCAGCAGGTACTGAACTACATATCTGTTAAATATGTTCATCGCAATGGGAATTCCAAAGCACATTATTCCCTCCCTAAATAATGGTTTCCTTCGTATGAAAGAGCAGCACTCAGCAGCAAAAAGAGTGTATTGCTTATAACGGAAGTGGGAGCACATTGATGGACGCTGGAAATGCCCCTCAGGCCACAAAATACAAGCCTTGGCTCTTCTCACCTCTTACAGCTCCAACTCAATTCTATGTTGCCCATCATTGTGCTCCACAGTGCAACCTGCGCTAAATAAACCTACGACAACTTGGAAGGTCAACAGTTTTCCAGCGAACAGGGAAATCTGCTGCTAAGGATTATCTTCCCAGCAACAGAGTAAGTTCGGGTGCCCAACTAACTAAAAAATTTGATCAAAAACTGAGTAATTAGGTATCCACATGCAGAGACTAAGGGAAGTCTGCAGGGAGGTGAGTTTTCTTCCATCATGCCTCTAGAGGACTTTTTTTTGAACATGCCCAAAATAGAAAAGGCAAATCAGAATACATATGCTTTAAATAGACGAAGCTCTTGTTACAGATGAAGGAAAACTGTTTCAGCAGTGTCTGAGTGACTTCTCCACTTCTTTTAGGATGTCAAGATACAATCCATGTATACTATCCAGTCCTATAGTAACTGAGTCTCTCCTGTATTCCTTTATCTTGTCTTCAGCAAGGATAAACATTCTTTTAAAAATAAAAAAAAATTATGTATGTATTATGTTAACTGAAAGAACTCAGCCTTAGATGGGTACATATTGTATCATTCCATTTATGTGACATTTTGGAAAAGGCAAAAATGTAGGCACAGAGAACAGATAAATGGTTGCCCGGGGCTCAGGGTGGAGGGAGCGTCTGAATACAAAGGGGCAGCTTAAAGGTATTCTTCAGGATATGAACGTTTTTCTGGATCTTGTCTGTGGTGATGGTTACAAGAATCCAGGCAAGCATAAAAACTCATAAAACTGTATACCGAAAAAATGAACTTTGCTGAATAGAAATGTTTGGATTGGTTTAGAAATTACTTGAGGGCCTATTTTGTACCATGCAACAATGAGACTCTCCTTGTTATAATGATGCTGGGTGTTCAGCCTCTCATCTACAATCTTAATCAGGGCCGCTGTAGCCTTTTTACTTGAGCATCATTAAAATTCTTATCTCCAGCATCATTACAACATTGTTACTTCCGTGTCACCTAAGCATTCTAAGCTGCTTGCCCAAGTAATGTAACTCAGACTGAAGTAATTGATGGTGGGCGTGAAGCACCCAATTCTCCCATTTCCCTAACTTTCACTTTGTGTCTCTAGCTCTGGGCATTATTTTTAAATACACAAGTAGCAAAGATACATAACTAATGAGATAAATAAAGAACGGGATGTTTTGTTACACCATCAAGGTGTGCCTCTTAATGTTTCCCTCCCTCTCTTCCTTCTTTAAAAGAATAACCAGAAATTGTAAGAAAATTTTACTAGTTGCACATTTTTGAAAGGCGGTTTGTTCTGTAACCGGGTATCAATGATGTCGTGACATACAGACCTGGAGGTTCGTTATGCCAAGTGAAATGAGAAAGACAAAAACTGTATGTTATCACTTATATGTGGAATCTATTGTTTTTAAAAGCCAGTTTCATAAAAATGAAGAATAGAATGGTAGTTGCCAGGGGTTTGGGGTGGGGGGTGGGGGATGGAGAGATGTGGGTCAAAGGTACAAACTTGCAGTTATAAGAGGAATACATTCTGAGGATCTAACGTACAGCGCGGTGACTATAGTTAATAATACAGCACTGTATACTTGAAATTTGTTCAGAGCAGATCTTATGCACTGTCACACTCACACACACAAAAAGTTACTTGAGGTGGTGGATGTGCTAATTATCTTGACTTTGGTAGATCACTCCGCAATGTGTATGTATATCAAATCATCACATCATGCATTTTAAATATAAACAATTATATTTGTCCATTATTCCTTAAAAAAGTTGGAAAAAAATAAAATCAGCTTTTCAAGGTAAAAAAAAAAAAATGATGCTATGAACAAAAGGTTCAAAGAAGACTATCGTGTATGGCTCCTGTCCTCCTTCTCTGGTTTCCTTACCCCCTTAGTCATTTGCAAGTCGCTAAAGAACCCTAGTCTGGTCCTTCAAGTTTAAAGACACACAATTGCCGTACAGTGCTGTCTTCAAACCCAGCATCAGATTCAGAGGGAAAAGACATCCCCCTTGAAGTGATTGTGGATTCAGATGTCCATGCTCTTTCTAGCGCCTCCGCCTGAAAACCCTTCCTGGGTAAGCTTTTTCTGTGTTGCTGTATTTCTGGGAACAGGCGTGACCGTACCATCTCTGCCATTTATATGTCGAGCCCTTTAAATCCTGTACTAGTAACAAATCCCTGAGGTAAACCTTAGGAGGAGAAACGCTCCTCTGGTGGTGTGTCAGAGGGTCTGTCACTAAGGATCTCTGGACACTTACCATAACTGGCTCAATATCTGCCTCTCTACCCTTGAGAAAGCTGTATTCCTACCTCTCCCCCTTTGCCTTCCATCCCCTGCTCTCTTGTCCTTGTCCAGCAGGTGACTCCATTCATTCCCTACATCAGAGACTGAACTTTCCTTGAAGGCTTTGCTGTTCTGAATTCCATCTTCCAGTTTCCTATTCCCTGACATGGGTTAAGTCCCTGGGTCTAAGAGTTGCTTACTTTTCCCAGTGTACACTGATAAAGAGAATCCCAGTGTTCTTCCAGACCCTCAGTCATAATCTCCAAAGGAAGCATCTTCTTCAATAATTTCTTGGGTATCCTTTCAGAAACTTCCCGAATAGGAGCAGATTAACGGTATTGTCTTGTGCTTTGCATTTTGCTTAATGTACTTACTGATCTTTATATTTCAAAATATCTATATCCATTTTATTCTTTTTAACAGTGGCATACTTGGTATATACCACAACTTATTAATCAGACCTATATTGATTTAATTTCAGTTGTCTTCTTTTTTTTGCTGTGGTTGCCACCATAAACTATGGTGCAATGAACATCCTTGTACTTGTATTTTTGCAAACACATGCAAATATAATTTTAGAAAAATTTTCGCAGTGGAACCGATGTCTGGGTTAACATTTTCAGTTTATTCATCTTCATAAATTTCACCAAATTGTTCTCCCAAAATGTTGTATCTGTTCATATTCCTACCAAAATGATTCAAGAGTTCCTGATTCACACAACTTCACCAACCTCGTAGATTATCATTAACTTAACTCTCTATGCCCTGATGGGTTTAAAAAACGTACCTCATTATTGTTTTAATTGTTTTATTTAATTATTAGTGAGGTCTGTATCTTTGTATATGATACATGGTTTTGCCAATTTATAACTTTTCTTGTGAACTATGGTTTTTGCCCATTCTGGGATAGATGAAGATCTCTCATGGCACCCTGAGCCCTCAGAAAACTCATCACGCAATGGAAGCGGGTGCTCTCTTACACTTCCTTTGGCCCAAACAAGCCCTGGCACCATTTCTACTCTTACAGATGACCTCCAGTACAGCAGCAAAAGGGGCATTTCTATCCTAAGCTGGCCACCTCTCTGGCACTCCCACCAGAAATGATGCAAAGGAGCTCCCTGCTCTCAGATTGCCCAAACTCAAATGTTGGGGAGGGGGTCTAGCGTCACCCAACCAACTGTCCAGAGCAACAGGGGGAAGGAATGGAGGATACAAGCCCAGCCACTCCCTCCACGACAGACAATCCTGCCCCCGTCATTCCCAGGGCAGACGCTCTCCTGGGGTGCCACAGAGGTGATGGAGTCCGATTCAGTCATCTTGCTGCGACCAGTTTGTTGAGCAAACAGGACTCGTGACATTAGCCAAATACAGCTTTGTTTTTGTTTCCCCGTCCCTTTAGGCTTTATTTGGTGCAGGGAGTCTTCTCTTTCACCGGGAGACCATTCTAACAGTCCCTCGGATTGTGTGTTTCCTCTTCTGCGGAATATATATCCCACCAGCCACTTGAAGTAGCATACGCCATCTCTGTCTCTCTTCGCCCGCCAGGATGTCTCTCTTCGTCCTGCCAGTGCCTAGGCGGTGACTCACTCAAGCTGCTTGGGGCCGAGAGGCTGCAGTGTGGAGAGGGCTGGTCCTCCTGCCCTGCACTGCCCTCCCTCACTGCCCTTTCCCTCCCGTGGTGGAAGCTCAGGGCCAGAGGAGACATGAGGGGAGGCACCAGTGCTTCCTAGGCTGGCTGACTTTCTGCTCTCAGGACCTGACACTTGGTTCTCACAGGCATCCCTCAGGGAGAAAACATGATGGAAGTTTCTTCTTTCTTTGTGGGCTCCTGCGGGTTCCTGCTAGGCCCTCTCTGGACCCGGAGGATACGGTTCTGCCCTGAGCGGGCCCGTTCTCCTTCCTTGGCCTCCCGCCTCTGCTGGCCAATGCCTGCTCCCCTCCCCAACCCCACAGCAAGCTCGCCTGCCCCCGCCTGGGAGCCAGTCTCCTCCTCATCCTATAGATTTCCCACGGTGGGCTTCGGTGGTCTCAGATGCCTGAAGCTAGTCCTCTGAGCACCACTGAGGTTGGCACTGAGGGGACCTGGCATTTGAAAGGGAGAATGAGGGAGTGGGGAGGCAGAGAGCAGGGTCTTGAGCAGAGGCAGAAAAGTGAAAAATGACAGAGGGCAAGTAGCAGGGTGGGTCACTGGAAACAGGATTAGGCTCTCTGGGTAAGCTAACTGGCATCTGTGGAACTTAGGTTTCTACCCTCCCGAAGAGGGAGGGACAGGCGCCCCCTTCTTCCTGATGATGACATTTCAAGGGAATGGCTTTCAGGTCTTTGAGACAAACACAGTTCTGGGTAGAAGGAGATACACATACTTCTCAAAGGGACAGAGGAAGGTTTTGCCATTTAAATTTCTTTTAGTGAAAGAAGAAAAGGAGGTCAAGTGTCGGCTGGAACAAACGGCATATCTCTTGGCAGCCTTAATCTTTTCCATACAGAAACGCAAAGAAGGGCTGGGTCATCCCAGACACTTCATCCTGTTATGTTAAAAGCCTGGTAGAGTTTGGGCAAGTCTCCTAGTGCAGGCCTTTGGATGGGGTCGTCTGTGGGGTGCAGCTCTCAGCAAACATTCTGCCATGGCGAGCATAATGTATAAAGTGCAGCTTGCTCCAAATACCTCCTCCTCACAAAATTCTTTTTAACCCCTTCCTCATGTTCTTAACCTCCCGGAGGGGTCTGAGCGTCACTCCCTGTGTACCCGTGACTATGAGGAAGGCTCTGTCTCACCCACACATTGGTATTCTGTTTAGCTTACTGGTGCCTCACGGGAAACGGCAGTAAACAGCGCCCAACTGCAAGAGCCTGTGATGCTGCCAAACCCACGGCTGACACCGAGAACGGGGCTGGAGGAGGGGCGCCCACGTGGCTCAGCTGGTTAAGTGTCCGACTCTTGATTTTGGTTCAGATCATGATCTCAGGGTCTTGGGATTGAGCCCCACGTCAGGCTCTGTGCTTGGCAGGGAGTCCGCTTGAGATTTTCTCCTCCCTCTGCCACTTTTCCTCTCTAATTAACAAATAAATCTTTCTTTTTTTCTTTTTAAAGAGTTGGGCCACTGGAGCTCAAAAGCCAAAAATATGAAAATCAGCCTCCTTTTTATTTTGGTTGTAGCCTCCCACCAAAGACAAGGTCTTGTTTGAAGTGAGGTAGGTGATGAGGGGAAACAGGGTTATTAGAGAAAGGAATAAATACATCATTCCAACAAATGGATCTTTCACTTACTAAGCAGCCAGCCCAGTATCTGGCCCATGGGAAATGCTGAACGAATGAATGAATGGGCCTTTATTTCTGAGTAATGCAATCTTTATGCAGTAAAGGCTGCAATGAAATCAACTGATAGCTAAATAGATTTTTATTTTAAAGTAGCATTTAAGATTTTATTTATAGGAATGTTTATTATATGACATTTTGAGAGTACTAAAATGCACAAAATAGGAAGTAAACTCACTTGTAATCCCACCACTCAGAACTCATCACTATTAATATTTTATATTTAGATATAAATGTATTGTGTAAGTTATTTAAAAGCAAAACTACTAAATGATAGAATACTAAACTAAATTAGATGATACAGAATTCATATAGCCCCAAAATGATACATCCTGCCTGAATACTATGGCATTTTTTTTTTTTTTGCACAATTTTGCTCAAATTTGCTGTTGTGTTTCAGTTTGACGTGTAGGTCCCACCTAGTCAGCTTTTGCCGCAATAACGCTGCATAACAAAAAAACGGGTGGCATAGAACAGTAAACATCTATTTCTCGCTCACATGTCTGCAGAGACATGACTGCTCATGGCTGGGCTGGGCTCCAGGCTGCAGAAATATTTCGGGTGTGCTCCACAGATTCCAAATGCCAAGGCTTTGCTTGCTTCACACCTACATACATCCCATTGGCCAAACAAGGCAGGTGGCCATGCCCAACATCAAGGGGGCAGTGAAATATACTCTGCCTTCGATGGGAGTAACTGTTATGACATAGGACACAGGCAGTCACATGGAAATGGATACAGGGAGGGGTGAAGAATTGGCAACAATAATCCAATCTTCCCCGGGCCTAACTATCCTAATTTATATCATTTTCTTCTAGCTAGATCTAGGAAATTCACTGATTTTCTTTTTTAATACTTCATTATGGAAAGCAACAAACTATAAGTTTATTTATCACAAGCATAAAAGGCAGGCATTCTGAGTGCACTAAAGACTGGTCATTTCTCTTAAAACATAAAGTTTGAATCTTCCACACTCTATCGTTAATATGATGGACTCATTTTCTTCTACTTATTACATTCCTTTGATGTAAACTCTCCATTTAACTCTTCTCCATATTTCCATGCATGTTATCTGACTCAGGAAGCTACCTCTGGGTTTCAGGGGAGCCCCCAGAAATAGCTCTTTCCCATTTTTATGGCTGAAATCTTTCTAGCATGCCTCCTGGAGAAAATTAATATTTTTCATGTATTAAAGCATTTCTGTACTTCTAACGTATCTCTAATTTATTATATTAAAATATCCCTACATCTGTTTATTATACATTTTATTCTCTTAAGCACACAATGTAAAATATTTGTTTTTATGAAATGAATAGGAAATAGCCCTATTATTATAATACCCATCATGTGATATCATTTTAAAATTCTAAGTCTGCCCCCCAAATTATATAAACCATTAAGATTCTTTCAACAATGACACCACTACCATCACAATTGGTCCTTTCTGCCATTTTCCATGTACAGCAACTGGGTCTTTTGATCCATGTTGCATAAAGTGTGCAGGTGGTTTTGTTTTTCTGTTTCTACCCAGATATCTGATAAAGTGTGGGCAGAGCCCCAGTGAGCATGTCCTCTTTAAGGCCTAAATTACTTGCTGAAAGAATGGGCATGAAAAGGAATCCTGACTCTTTTCTGCTCATAAATGTTGCCCCCATTTGGAGAGGATTTGGGAAATGCATGGGGCATATTTCGTTGTCACAATAACTGAAGTCTGCTGATGTTTACTGCCTGGAAGCTAGGAATGGTACCTTCCTGCCATGCACAGGACCATCCCACTCTACAGAGAAGTGTCCAATTCAACATGCCAATCGTGCTTTGTGTGGAAACACTGATTCAGTGGAGTATAGCTGGTATTAATTGGGATTTTTAGTTGCAAGTAACAGAACCAACTTTAGCTAGCTTGAGTGGAAAAAGGACTTGATAGTAAAAGATATTCCATAGCTCCCAGAATCCCCAGGTCTAGAGAATCAGGCTGGGTGGCCAAACAGCAGGGAAAAGGCTCCATTCCACCACCAGCTGCTCCAGGGGAGCCCTGTGGCCACCACCCTCTGCCACTGTGTACCACCCACACAGCATATGGGAGCCCCCAGAGGGCATCTTTGCCACTACTGTTTCTAAGAGCTGGCTGTCTGTCTCCCCACTGTCCTCTCCAGAACGGGTTGATTCCATGCAGAGTCACACTCTGCCTTGGTGGAGCCCAGGTCACCCAGGGTCAGCCCAGGTTAGCCCAGGTCTGAAGCCCAGTGACAAAGAAGGCTGAGAAGGTGAGTTCCTGGCCTCTACCTCAGGCCCTCTACCCTGGGGAAACAGGGCTCACAAGGTAGGAAGTTCCCCTCAAATAGGAAGGTGTTCAAAAGAGGCTGGGAGATCACTAAGTGTGACACATATCCATGAAATCATCCAAAGCCCTTACCACGTGCCCCTCCATAGATATTCCTCAAGCATGAACCTGACAAAAATAGCTTCAAAATTTGCCTTCCAGAGTCTTAAAAAGATATACTTAGTTTCTCCTCACTGTTCCATATTCATTCTATTTTCTCTGTCTCAATTACCATATCAGATAGTTTTTGGAGTGGTGCATACATATCACTTATGTTTCCTTTCTCAGCACTGTAATTCCTGTCCAGCAATAAGACTTATTCTTTGTCCTTTCACCACCTACAGCTTTATAGATCCCACACGAGCATTTACAAAAAAAAAAAAATTTTTTTTAGATTATGGATAAGTTACCATCTATGTGGTTTAAAGAATAAGCGAGGAAAGGACAGTGCGCTTTGATTCAAAGACATTATCATGGCGACTATGCGCCCATATGGTTTTTGGCAGGAAGTGTGGGAAATAATCCGAAGAGTCGTGCCAATTCGCTATGAGGCTACTTGAGAACAAGAGCCCCGGATGCCATATAGTTGCTCAAGTTGACAGGACTGCAAGCAGATGGGTCAGAGGATACTGCATAACATGTAAATACATAGGTAGGAGAGTGGCTTTTCAGAAATAATTTGAACCACTAAAGGGAAAGCAACGTAAGTTTACTGGAAAGCGTGAATTGATTTCTCACTTGTATTATTCCTAACTTTATGCTGTAACAGAACTTAATGACCTTCCAATAAGTGACTAATGACAGAATATATAGAAGAATAACTACTGCAGTTTACATTTTAAAATCATCCTAAATTGCTTAAACTTATCAGTTGCGCTTAACAGATGCAAATAAGTAGTTTTGAGTGTATTACACTGATGATGATAATTAACACCTTCCTTCAGCTCTCAAATTACCTTTTTACTCCCAGAACAGCGATCTGGGGGGAAAGTGCTGTAGCTAGCATCAGAATTTTAAATTCGCTGACTCAAAGTGAATTTCTTTAATATTCATTTTTACTGTGAATGAAATAATCCAAGGCTTTGTCTTGTTAGCATATGTGCTGCTATGAAATTCATGTAGGCACTTGGAACTATTTTCTTTTAAGTACATTGGGTCTATTTATTTTTTATATGGATTCTCTTTACCTGAGAAAAACTGGAATTCAGAAATGCATCTAAAGTTTGTTCAAAGAAAAAATTATTATAGAAGAGTTCTTGAATATGATGAAAACAATGGCGGACAACAGATTTATCCATTCAAGTTATGTTTGGATATACTATAGGTTCGTTGTCTTTAATTATATAATGAAATAAATCTTAATTTGTGACATAATGTGGTAGCTGGTTTATGTACCTGTGATTGAGTGCAAAAGCGCAAATATTATCTTATTGGTCATAGGTCTGAAATGATATCTAGAATACGAAGTTAAAACTGCTTTATTTACCTCCTTAGGAGGACATCTGGCTGCTGGAATAACTGGGTGGAGGCACATTTGCGGTTTTGGAGTGAACAGTTTGAATCTTAAGTATGCTCTCTATATAAATCTAGTATATCTCAAAGGGCTATAGTTAGCCTAGACTGAGAAGTAGATTAATACAGTAATATAAGAGTCTATAAATAGGACCAAGTTCAAAGCTGACAGAATCTTGTCCTGCTGTTGAAAATATGACTTTTTAACATCCCTTAAAATATTCATATAGGATCTACTATTTCTCCAGTGACTGAAAAATGTTGGAATTTTGTCATAAATGTATGTACTATTGCAGTTTCCCTGCCTCAAGGTGAGAACTATCACAAATAGAACAGAATGTAAAGCATCCAACTCTTGATTTCAGCTCAGGTCCTGATCTCAGGGTTGTGAGTTCAAGTTATTTAAAAAAAAAAATCACTTCTCAGTGGCAGAAGGTCTAGAAGTCACAATGCACCTCCTGGACCAAACCGAGACCAACTACTACAATTTTGGGACAACATATTCTGGTGATGGGACCCCACAAGCGATTATTCTATGACTCTGATTAGTGGGGAAAAGTTCATTTTGAATATTTCAGATCCCAAACTTAGATTTTTACAAATTCTTACTTGGTTTTTAAGAATGGAACTATGAAGAAAACATGTTTTATTGTGTATTTTCCATTATTTTTGTAAACCTGCTTAGATGAAGATTTCATTGATAAGGATTAGAATCTTTAATCCCTAAATTAAATACCTGGGGTTCCCTCCACCTCCCTCCCCCGCCAGTTCCATTCTATCAGCTGACAGATCTCACATACGTTATAGAACTTCAGGACTGCGAGGGAGCTGACTTAGTCAAAAGAAAGTGACCCCCTTTGTTACCCATCCTTTACTCATGAAATGTATTATACTTGGGGGGGAGAGGAAGTGTTGCATTGTGGAAAGACGGTGGCTTTGAAGTAGAAGACCCAAGTCTCAAGAAGCCCTACCTTTTATTAGCTTTATAAATAGCCATTTAGCTTTACAGCCACTTCACCATCTACAGCCCCAGTTTCCTAGCTTCCTAATCTGTCAAACAGTCCAATAACTTCCTAGTAGGGTCACCGAAGGGAAAAATGTCACAATGTGCCTAAATCATCTGGTGCACAGACATGGAACCAATGGAAGCGATGATTCTTAACTAAAGACCTGTGACCCCAGATGGCAAAAAAGGACACTCTTTCAGCCTTTCAAGTTGTTTGGAAGGACTGAACCAGCTCCTTGAGGATAAAGATATTTATGGATAGAGGCTGGGAAGAGCTATTTCTCCTGAAATCCTGTTACCCTGGATTAGGGGACAGTGAAAACAGCCCTGGAACGTTGAGAAGGGGCATCGGGTTGTCGCTCACAGCCATCTCCCAGCAGCAGTGGCCTTGCGTTAGGCACTCAGTCTCCTCGAGTCTGTTTCTTCATTTGAAAAACAAGGTGGGCCCCAAAATATCTTTGCTTCCTATCTTACAGGTTTTTTTAAGGAAGCTGTCTTCGAGCAGGAAAGCCCTCTACCTCTCAAGGGATTTCATGGTAAGCAGCTCCCTGTCTTACATTTGGAAGGATCCGCTCCTTTCATCTTTGCTCCTGCTGTCACTTCACTGACACATAATTAGCAGTTTGTGGGATGCTATTTAGATTTTCTTTGCATTTAATGTTCTGTTGTTAATTCTCTGTGAAGCTGACTGATTTGAGGTGATTTAAAAATCTGAAGTTGAAAGGTATTCTGGCAACTGCTCTCTGAGCATGGAGAAGGACATAAATAAAGGTGAAGAAACACTACAACTATCCGAGCTCCTGTTTATGACTTCCTTCTGCCAGCACAGAGCCAACAACTTCCAAGAATGAGAAAGAAAGTGAGGAGAGGCAACAAGGGAAAACAATACATTTATTAAGAGGCATGAAAATGCATAAACTCATTTATAAATAAATGTCGAATTTACCCAGTGAAAAAATAGCCAAAATCCATGAGTAAACTGGATTTTACATTTGAAATGATTACATATTTGATCTCCAATTTCCCCTCCATCATGATCTCTTAGTAGCAGCAATTTTGCAATGACTATAGAAAAAGCTGTTACCAATGATTATCATATGAGGGGAAATTTTTCAAGAATTGTCTTTAAAAATGAACCAGTGCAAACAAATTCAGATTATAAGGGATACAGTAAGACCTAGGGCTTATCTTCAGAAAAGTAGAAAGTAAAAATCCCAAACATTTATTCATTAAGAAATGAAAAAGCATACTACATTTTGATCATTGAAAAATAATACATATGGATATTATAAAACATTCTTAACCAGTAATTGTAATAATTACACTTAGAAATGTTCATTCAAGTACTAGTGTTCAATAAACATTCAAATTCCCATTAAAAGTAACACTAGGTATAGACTTGTGTGGACAATACTACTTCTGATTTAATAACAAAAATCTCATCAACAGAAGGCAAGTGACCCTTAAAATACTGTATTTTTTGTAGTTTAATGATTTTTCACAGTCTGTATGTGTTATCTGTGAGAACCCAAGAAACATCTCACGACAGCTAATTAAGTCCTTTCTATAAAATAACTCTTGATATTACAGAAACAAACATGCTGAAACACAAGTTTAGCTTTAAACATAACAGAGCAGAATCAGTTTTCTTTGGCAAGAAATTGTTAATTCCTTACCAAATGCTGGCTTCCTGTTGTGTAGACACTATCAGAACAGTTCTTTGGTATTTACCAAAGAGCTATGAAATAATCTGACAAGGTTGCATTGACTAGGGTACCATGATAGTAATGTAGAGCTTATGTCAAAGTTGCACTGAAATCAACCTGGTTTCCTTGATTACTGTTGTTAACAGATCTTCCTTCAAAAAGCTCCCTCCTAATCCTGGCCTGAGTCTCAGGCTTTAACAAAAGTTCCTTTATCTGTTTCACTTTGGACTTCAGACTCATCCTTTCTCGATGCAAAGCTTCATTAATTAAGTCCCGGAGTCCAATAGGTTTCTTGCCTATGGAAAAAAAAATTATATAATACATTTTACATACAAATGTCAGTGAAAAACATGAAATATGGCACAATGACTTATCAAAAGAAGGTTAAAAGAAACCTGTAAGATGTTGCCCACGTTTTATAGAAAAGGTTGCATTTTGCCAAAAATATATCATTTGCACGAAACCAATTTACTGTAAATAAAAATCAACGCATAGCAACAGCAGATGTAGGACGGACGTGAGACATTATGGACCAACAGTATGGAAAACGATTTCAACAGTGATTATTTTAAACTTAGCACTTGTTAGCTGTGTGTGTGTTTTGGCCTCAGATAAAGTGGTCAAATGCCCTGCTAAGCAATATAAATGGCAGTATTCCATTGATGGCCAGGCCCTTTCCATGGCCTTTAATTTGAGTCCACGAGGCATAACCCAAAGTTCCCTCTCCCTCGGCCATGGCGGAGGGCAAGTGAAACTTGGGCCATTCTTCTGTAAGTTAATTTCCTCTGCTAGTCCCAGCACTCCATTTCTCTTCTGTTTCAGAAATGCGAACACATTGATCATGAAAGTGGTGGGCAATCTCCACAGATTGGACAAGAGACACTGAAACAGCACAATGCAAATTAGTCCGTTGACCCAGCAGAGGGGAGCGGGATGCTTCTCACGGAGCAGCGGGGGCCTGCCTGCACTGGGCTCTCACTTCCTGTTGTTGTCACTGTCAGTGCCATTCCTATCAGCCTCTTGAGTTTTCACAGAGCTCCCATCCCCTGGCTTGCTTTTGTTCTGTGTTTCTTCCAGATACTGCTGGACAGCCTTGAGCACCGCGTTCTCCACCAGCCTCTTACTGAGCCTTACCAGTTCAGCATCATCGGGCTCACCTCCATTCTTATCACCTACATTCCACAATAGAGAAGAGAGGTCACTGAGGTCATACTGCCACAGAAACTCGGCATGCAGGGGCCGGCTAGTTCGCTTAGTTAAAGAGAGCAAGTGTCCTTTCAATCTGGTAAATTGGATCTATAAATCCAAGAATAATGGCTTGGCCTTTCATTTGGTATTTGCAGAAACAGGAAACTGCCTATTCCTGAAGATTTCAGATTGAAAAGTAGTTCATTAACCCCAATCTAAAAATATGCCACCTCGCCATGCTGGAAGCTTCCCATTTCTAGAATTATTGTTCTCTCATCCATGGCTATTTGCTACTATTAAAGTCCATGTGCCCATCACCTGGAGCCTCAGGCACGTGAATTCACCAACTAGATCTGCGTCTGCTTTTCCTTCGCCACCGCCAAATGTCAGGCGATCAAGATTTCCCAATCAACTAACTACTTAGGATCACTAGTGTTTTAAATGTTTGGCCCATAGGTTGGTTGTTAATCAACTCTCAGCACGCCCAGAAAGACAAAGGCAGTTACTACTGCTAGGAACTGGTTTAAAATAAGCTTGTAAAACTAATACTCTTTTTACTCTCAGTGCGATCACTGCAATTTAAGAAATAAGAAACTCTTCAAGAGTTAGGATGATGAGAGTAAATTACTAGATGTTAATACTTTACGGCCACGGGGCACCTGGGTGGCTTAGTCCGTTAAGCATCTGCCTTCCGCTCAGGTCATGATCCCAGCGTCCCGGGATTGAGCCTTGCATCAGGCTCCCTGCTCAGCGGGCGAGTCTGCTTCACCCTCCCCCTGCTCTTGTGCTCTTGCTCACTCGCTCGTTTTCTCTCTTTCTCTCCCTCTTAAATAAATAAATAAAATCTTTTAAAAAAATACTTTATGGCCATTTTATTTCCCTGCTAGTGATGATCAAGGTTTAATTATTCTACCTTTCATTTTACTACAAAAGGGCTGATTCTCACCTATTCCTCCTATGCTAGACATTTCCCACTCACTCTCTTCCTTGTCTCCATTAACTGGGAAAAAACACAAGGAGCTCATCTCTCATGCCCATTTAGTCCCTCATCTCCTTCCACTGAGCTGTTGACCCAGAAAGGCAGATGACTGAAGGGAAAGACATTCGAGCACCTAAATATGATAAACAAATACTAATAGATCTCAAGTGAGTGACAGACAGCATATTATAATAATAGTACGAGACTTTAATATTCTACTTTCAACAATGAATAGATCATCCAGACAGAAAACCATGTGGGCTTGAACTATACTTTAAACCAAATGGACCTAACAGATATATACAGAACATCCAACAATAATCAACACAGTATGGTATTAGCATAAAAACAGACACATAGACCAATGGAGCAGAATCTAGAGCCCAGAAATAAACTCATGCATATATGGTCAACTAATATTTGACAATGGAGCCAAGAAAACACAATGGCGAAAGGATAGCCTCTTCGATAAATGGTGCTTGGAAGACTGGGCATCCACATGCAAAATAATGAAACTGGACTCCTATCTTATGCACACTCACAAATATTAAGTCAAAATGGATTAAGGACTTAAACATAAGACCTAAAACCAGAAAACTTCTAGAAGAAAACAAAGGAAAAAAAGCTGCTTGACATTGGTCTTAGCAATGATTTTTTTGGATGACATCAAAGAGCAAGCAATGAAAGTAAAAATCAGCAAGTGGGACTATATCAAACTAAAAATCTTCTGCACAACAAAAGAAACAATCAACAAAATGAAAGGCAATCTACAGAATGGGAGGAAATATTTGCAAATCATATATCTGAGAAGGGGTTAGTATTCAAAATACATAAGGAACTCATACAACTCAATAGCAAAAACACAAACAATCCAATTTAAAAATGGGCAGAGGACGTGAATAGACATTTTTCCAAGTAAGACATACAAATGGTTAACAAGTACATGAAAAGTACTCAGTATCACTAATCATCAGGGAAATGCAAATCAAAACCACAGTGAGATATCACTTCACACCTATTAAATAGTTATTATCAAAAAAATAAGAGGTAACAAATACTGGCAAGGATGTGGAAGAAAGGGAACCCTTGTGCACTATTGATGAAAATGTAAATTGGTGCAGCTATGATGGAGAACAGTATGGAGGGTTCTCAAAAAATTAAAAGTAGAATTACCATATGATCCAGTGATCCCACTTTTAGGTATATATCTGAAGAAGATGAAATCATAATCCCAACAAGATATCTGTGCTCCCATGTTCATCACAATATATCTCACAATAGCTAAGACAAGAAAACAACCTAAGTGTACATTGATGAATGGATAAAGAAAATGAAATGTGGTATTTATATAAAATGAAATATGCAGCCATTAAAAGAAGGAAATCCTGCCATTTGTGACAACATGGATGGAACTTGAGGGCCTTATGCTAAGGGAAAGAAGTCAGAGAAAGACAAATACTGTGTGATCTCATTTATATGTGCAATCTAGAAACACTGAACTCAAAGAAACAGAAAGTAGAATGGTGGTTGCCAGGGACTGAGCAAGAGTAGAAAAATGAGGAATGTTGGCCAACGGGCACAAATTTTCAGTTATAAGATGAGTAAGTTCTGGGGATCTAATGGACAGCATGGCAATTATAGTTAACAACACTATATCATACACGTGAATGCTGCAAGAGAGTAGAGCTTTAATGTTCTCACTATACCAACAATCTTAAAATATAATTATGTGAAGTAAAGCATGTGTTCACTAATGTCTTTGTGGCAAACATTTTGCAATCTATAGGTATATCAAATCATCACATTCTGTACCTTAAACTTACACAGTGTCATATGTCAATTATATCTCAGTAAAGCTGGGGAAGAAAAAGAAGTAACTAGACTGCTCACACATAAAGGTCAGCTCAGTTTTGGAATATCACCCATGGCCTCCAGAAGGCAAAAGCCCAGTGTTGCACTCGCACCCTCAGATCTGGGACAGGTAGTTACTAAGGGTGTGAGCTGGAGGATGGATAATTACCTTCTATCCTTACATATGACAGGGATTAAGTACAAAAGCACATATGCTAAGGGTGAGAATTGGTCTCCAACCCTCCTTCTGAGCCCCACCACTTCTATTTAACACATGTCCAGGACCAACTCTGTTTATAACCATCATTCCTAGAAACATCCAAGCAGATGAGAGATAGCTTAAAGACTCATCTAGACTTGCTACCAGTGGGAGCCCTTAGCAACTGCTTTCCCCTCAGAAGTGGCAATATGGCACTCAAGACTCATGATCAAAAGTTCTAGAAAGAACATTTGTGGTGCAAAATATGCTTAGTATTGAGTAAGCTTCAACTCCATAATATCTACATAGAAGTTACTGAACATAAATATGTCAGGATATTATCAAAAGAAAGATTAAGAAATTCATTACTGATACCATATTTGCGGGCAATTTAAGACTATTTTTATTAGTAAGAAGGAATGAACATATTGTGTAATACTTAAAGGATTTTATCTTAATCTTACAAGATAGTGTTTATACTGTATAGCTGATAGCTCCAAATGTGTTACCTATCTGGAACTATTTGTATAATGGCTCTTCAAACTTAAAAGGGTGGGGCGCCTGGGTGGCTCAGTCGGTTAAGCGCCCGACTCTTGATTTCAGCTCAGGTCATGATCTCAGGGTGGTGAGATGGAGCCCTGCATTGGGCTCCATGCTTAGCAGGGAGTCTGCTTAAGATTCTCTCTCTCTCCCTTAGCCCCACCCCCACCAGTTCATGCTCACGCACTCTCGCTGTCTAACAAAACAAAACAAAACAAAAAACCATAAAAAACATTAAAAAGGGGAAAATCAAACTGCAAATGAAGGTATACTCTAAGTGCCCTCCAAAACACTGGAAATAACTGCATCCGTCACCCTACTTGTGCCATGCACCTAGGCCAGAGAACGCATTCCTCCGGATTGTTCCCTACACTCGTCAGTTTTAAGATAACATGAGTCATCACATCACTGACACATCATCAGTATGACAGAGGGTTGTATTCGAGTCTAATCATAACTCACTCTCTAAGATGCCTCAGGTCAAATAATCTGTGTTTCTGAGATTTTTCTCAGTCTACTATGAAGTATTCCCATTACTTCAAACACTAAGAGGTTTAAAACACAAAAACCTTCCCACAAAATGTTAATTTTTCCCTTCTGACTTTCCTATTTCTGATTATGCTTTTACTATTATCCAAGTCAACCAAGCTCAAAACAAGACTGTCACCATCTCTAACTGCTTCATTTCCCTCATCAACTCATTTAATCACCAAGTCCCAACAATGTGCTTTTTAAAATTTCTCTTCTCCTCTAGATTAATATTTCTAAACTGTCCTTTTTAGTCTCCATTGTCTCTACAGGAAAATTTAAACCAGTCTTCCTAAGCTTTCTAAAATTTACCTTTGGTGGTCAGCCACCATTGCTGTGCTTCCACTGCCAGCTTCCAACCTCTCCTGAGGAGCCTCCACATCATCCTCTATTTCTAGATGGCCCTCCCTTTCTCTAATCAAAATCCCTTTCCTCCATGAAGCCTTCCCTGACTAACCCAGCTGGAAGTGGCTCCAAGAAGTCTGGCTGCAGGAATGGTACATGGTCATTTGGTCATTCATTCACATATGCACTGAGGACCTACAATATACCTGGCTATTCTAGCCTACGGGGACTCAGCAGAGGACAAAACAAAGTCCTGCTGGTTTTCCTTTCTTAGTTTCTTCACAAATTATGAGCATTATTTATTAATATATTTATTCAACAACTACTGATTGAGTGTCCACTCTGCTAAAGATCTGGTCTTGGGTAGAGAAACCATGTCCTAGGCTTCTCAGTCATCCCTCACTCATGAGAGCTCAACAAATATTTTTCAGTCCAATGAACTGTTGATTAAAGTCCTTAAAGGACTTTAAATGTTGCTATCTTGCTATAAGGATAGGACACCTTGGCCAGAAATTTACATTTAATATTAATTTAAAGCAAGAAGAAGAAAAAAAAAATTTAAAGCAAGAGCAGAGAATTCCAGAGTAATCTAAATAGTCATGTGAAAATCTCCAACCACTTGGCTTGATAAACCTGGTCAATATGACAAAATATCCAGCCTATGGGACAAATATTAACCATCTACAATAACTAACCAATCAACCAAAAAAGCAAAGAAATTTATAAATGAATCTTCCAGATTTGTCCTGAATTCCACCTTATGATTTCCACAAAGCATACTCAAGACTATTCTATGTCACCTCAAGGAATACCCTACTGGAAGGTTCATCAGAGAGCCTTGAAAGTGGGCAGCAATTCTAAAAACATGTATCTCTATTCCAGTAAGACCATATTTGTAGTCCCACTTTCAACAGACTTAGTTCAACTTAACTAACAAGAGGCAGCTTAAGATTAAAATTATACTGTATTTTTCTTCTGCCTACTACTTGAATAAATGTAGGTCTCCACAGTGACCTCTAAGATAAATGGCTACCTTCCTTTTACCTGAAGCATAGTTTAAAATAGCATTTCAAAGAGGTTACTGCCTATGTTCTCCTCTAGGATTCTGATGGATTCCTGTCTCACATTGAGGTTTTTCATCCATTTTGAGTTTATCTTTGTGTGTGGTGTTAGAGAATGTCAAGTTTCATTCTTCGACATCGGCCACAGCAATTTCTTTCAAGATACATCTCCAAAGGCTAGTGAAGCAAAAGCAAAAATGAACTTTTGGTACTTCATCAAGATAAAAAACTTCTGCACAGCAAAGGAAACAGTCAACAACACAAAGAGGCAACCCACAGAATGGGAGAAGATACACTACAGACAAAGTGCTGGTTTCCAAGATCTATAAAGAACTTCTCAAACTCAACACCCAAAAAACAAATAAGTCAAAAAATGGGTAGAAGACATGAACAGACACTTCTCAAAAGAAAACATACAAATGGCTAACAGACACATGAAAAAATGTTCATCATCATTAGCCATCAGGGAAATTCAAATCGAAACCACACTGAGATACCACCTTACACCACTTAGAATGGCAAAAATTGACAAGGCAAGAAAAAACAAAAGTTGGATAGGGTATGGAGAAAGGGGAACCCTCTTACACTGTTGGTGGGAATGCAAGTTGGTACAGCCACTTTGGAAAACAGTGTGGAGGTGCCTCAAAAAATTAAATATAGAGCTACCCTATGACCCAGCAATTGCACTACTGGGTATTTACCCCAAAGACACAGATGTAGTGAAAAGAAGGGCCATATGCACCTCAATGTTCATATCAGCAATATCCGCAATAGCCAAGTTGTGGAAAGAGCTGAGATGCCCTTCAACAGATGAATGGATAAAGAAGATGTGGTCCATATATACAATGGAATATTACTCAGCCATCAGAAAGGAAGAATACCCTTTTACATCAACATGGATGGGACTGGAGGAGATTATGCTAAGTGAAATAAATCAAGCAGAGAAAGTCAATTATCATATGGTTTCATTTATTTGTGGAACATAATGAATAGCATGGAGTACATTAGGAGAAGGAAGGGAAAAATGAAGGGGGGGAAATCGGAGGGGGAGACGAACCATGAGAGACTATGGACTCCGAGAAACAAACTGAGGGTTCTAGAGAGGATGGGGGTGGGGGGATGGGTTAGCCCGGTGATGGGTATTAAGAAGGGCACGTACTGCATGGAGCACTGGGTGTTATACAAAAACAATGGATCATGAATCACTTACGTCAAAAACTAATGATGTATTGTATGGTGACTAACATAACATAATAAAATTAAATTAAATTAAAAAAATTTTAAATAGCATTTCAACATTCCATTGCAAGGTACACAAACTCTCTTCTGATATTCCAATATTTTTTGCATTTTACATGCAAAAAATATTTCCAACCTATGAAGCAAATTCTTGATAAAATTTTCTTTCTTGGTCTAGTTGGGTTATTTAATATCATACCTACTTAAAGTGACAGATTAAACTTTGTCTTTGACACTGTTATTTTAGAAGTCTCCCCCAGAATATCTTCAATCAATTTCTTAGGGGAATACTAAAAATATAAAAGAAAGGCAATGAGAAATTCTGTTAAGCCCACCAAATAAAGTACTGTCCCTGAAAAAGACCTAAATTTTCAACAAATTTCAAGTAAGCAATTCCACACTCTAAGAATTATAACACCATTAATCCACTGTACACACCCATGATTCTGTTTTTGTTTATAATACCTGAAATCTCTGATACTGACCCAATGTAGAGAGAAAATTTATTTTTGTGGTCAAAAAAAAAGTGAATTCCTTTGTGGTAATAAAAATATGTTCTACCTACTAGAATAATTTAAGATCAACATTAATATGGTTCAGCTGTCCTTCTGTGTGAGTTAATTGCTTAGTTGATGTCACACGGTGGGCTTCGGGAACCATCACCATCCCCCACCCACCACAAATATCTATTTGTCTTGACAAGACTAAATCACGAGAGGAGTGACTGGGTGGCTCAGTCCGTTAAGTGTCTGACTCTTGGTTAAGGCTCAGTCATGATCTCAGGGTTGTGGGATTGAGCCCCACATCTGGCTCTGTGCTCAGCGTGGAGTCTGCTTGAGATTCCTTCCCTCTCTCTACCCCTTTGCCCCTCCACCAGTTCACATTCTCTCCTTTCTCCCTCAAATAAATAAATAAAATCTCTCTTTAAAAAAGAATAAATCATGCTAAGATTTGTAAAAGAAAATAAAAGAAATCTTGCTTACAATGCCATGTAAGACCAAGGGAGAAAGTACAACCACACTAAAAGTACTCAACTGTCCCAATCAAAATCCCAGCAAATTATTTTATGGATAACAATGAACTGATTCTAAAGTTTCTATGGAGAGGAAAAAATAACATAGTAGCTAATGCAATATTGAAGGAAGAGAACAAAGTTGGAGGACTGACACTACCCAACTTCAAGACTAGCTATAAAACTATAATAAGACAGTCTGGTATTGACAAAAGAATAGATAAATATATCACTGGAACAGAACAGAGAGAGCACAGAAATAGACCCACACAAAAACTGATCTTTGAAAAAGGAGCAAAAGCAATACAGGGGGACAGTCTCTTTAACAAATGATGCTGGAACAACTGGACATCCACATATGTGCAAAATAATGAATCTAGACACAGACCTCAAAGCCTTCACAAAAATTAACTCAAATGCATCACAGACCTAATTATAAAATGCAAAACTATAAAACTCCTAGCAGATAACATAAGAGAAAATCTAGATGACCTTGGGTACAACAATGACTTTTTTGATATAAAACCAAAGATACAACCCATTAAAGAAATAACTGATAAGCTAGACTTCATTAAAATTAAAACCTTCCACTCTGTGGAAAATGAAAATGTCAAGCTAATGGGAATACGAGCCACAGAATGGGAGAAAATATTTTTAAAAAGAACTATTATCCAAAATATGCGAAGAACTCTTCAAAACTCAACAATAAGAAAACAAACAACTCACTTAAAAAATAGGCCAAAGGTCTTAATAGAAAATCACCAAAAAAGACATATAGATGGCAAGTAAGCATATGAAAAGATGTTCCACATCATAAGCCATCAGGGAGATGCAAATTAAAACAACAACGAGACATCAGTACACACCTATTAGAATGGCCAAAATCCAGAACACCAACAACACCAAATGCTGACAAGCATATGGGGCTACAGAAGTTCTCATTCATTGCTGGTGGGAATGCAAAATGTTTCAGCCACTTTGGAAGACAGTGGATGGTTTCTTACAAAAACTAAACATATTCTTATCATACAGTCAAGCAAGCACATGCATTAGTATTTGCCCAAAGTAGCTGAAAACTTAGGTCCACACAAAAACCCGCACATGGGTGTTAACAGCATCTTTTTTTTTCATGTTAACTCTTTTAGTTCAATTTTATATTTATTTTTGTTTATAGCATCTTTATTCATAACTGTCAAAACCTGAAACCAAGATGTCCTCCAGCAGGTGAATGGATAAACTGTGGTACATCCAGATAATGGAATAATACTATTCAGTGCTAAAAAGAAATGAGTTATCAAGCCATAAAATGACACCAAAGAACCTCAAATGCATATTACTAAGTGAAAGAAGCCAACCTGGAAAGGCTATGTATTATATGATTCCAACTATAGGACACTCTGGAAAAGGCAAAACTATGGACACAGTAAAAAGATCAGTGGTGGCCAGGGGTGGGGTGGGGAGGGGAGAGATGAATAAGCAGAGCACAGAGGATTTTTAGGGCAGTGAAAATATTCCGTATGATACCATAATGATGGATACAGGACATTATATGCTTGTCTGAGCCCCAGAGCATGTACAATACCTAGAGTGAACTATAAAGTAAACTAGGCTCTGGGTGGTAATGATGTGTCAGTGTAGATTCATCAGTTGTAACAAAGTATCACTCTGGTGGGAGATACTGATGGTGGGGGGAGGCTATGCATGTGGGGAACAGAGGGTGTACAGGAAATCTCTGTGTCTTCCTCTCCATTTTTCTGTGAACCTAAATCTGCTCTAAAAAAATAAAGTCTAAATTAAAAAAAAAAAGTTCTCACTAGCTCACATCCCAACTCTCAGGAACTTCATGTGGTATCTGAACAAAGGCTTCTGAAGCATCTTCCCATCACTTGCACCATTTTGTCCTCCACATTCCTGAAGCATAATTGTGTCCCCCTTAGCAGCAGATTTTTCTTTGACTGAGCTTACCTTTTCTTTCATCTACCCAGATAAAAAGAAATGTTAATATAGATCTGCAGGCTATTCTAAAAACTGGGGTGGCACACTCAACTGCCTAGCACACCACTTGCAACTTATCTGTGATGAGGGACAGATCAAGAATTGTCCGCAAGTGCACATTTAAACTCACACTGTCCTTTGGTACTTATCCGCCTGAAGTATTAGCTGTAACACCGCAGGAAATAGAGTTCCTGTAAATAAAGCTCCCCTCCTCTTGCCAAATACCAAAATTCCTTCCCACCTCCAACACACACACACACACACCAGAAAATTTTAGAAACAAAATACCAAAACTGTATTTTAAATATTTTCTATAACATAAATTTCAAAAAGAAAAAAAAAATGCCTTTGTAAGTTTTATTCTGGGTTCAGTAACACAGATGATGCTTTATATGAAAAATGGATAATTTCCGCCCCCAAGGGATCCCACACTATACTGTGTGTCCCTCCATCCACCCCATCCTCACCACTGTTAAATTGGAGGGGGTGAACAGCATGCAGTTAAACTGAATATCACTAATAGGTCTTAGGGTAAACAAAGGGGAGATAAGATCCCAACAGGCAGTTCCCCTACAGCCTAAGTGGGCCAGGGCATGACCCACACAGTCTCAGCCAAAGCTGTCATGATGACAACGTGTATGAGCCTCTCGGGCCTTTTGTTAACACAGCTGGTGCTGGCCCCTCCAGAGTCTTCACTTCCCTCCATTGTTCCCCAAGGCATAGCCTGAAGCCAACCCCTTGACCCACACACCCTTGTAAGAACCTTGTAGGATCCTTGCAAAGACTCCAAATCACATGGCTTAGGATGCTTTCTATGACTTGTGCCCTCAAGACTGCTCTTCATACAGTCATATCAGAGAAGGGACAAGACACATTTGCTGGATGTTTGTAGGCCATACAGCCTACCAAAGAAATCTTTCCAGACATCATATAATAGCCCTGTAGAGATTTCCCTTTTCCATCTATCTGTAACATCAGTTCTCTGAGTCCCCTATTATGATCCACAATGTTCTCTATGCAATTTCTACTATAATGCTATCATTTCTTATTGGAAGCCTTGGTGATGAGCTAGAACTAGCTAGAACTATGGGTAGTGATGTGTGTAAGGAGAGAAAAATATATATGTATGAGTTTGAAATCCAATTCTGTCATTTTCTAACTGCACAACCTTGTTCACAATCTCTCTAAACCTACATTTCCCTTCAATAGGCCACTCATGAGGATAATGTACCTTGCATTGCTGTTGGAAGCATTTGAGATAAGGTATGGAAAGTGCCTAACGTTGTACCTAGAAGATAGGAGGCTCTCGAAATATGATAGCTATTTTATTAGTACATGTATTATGATTTGATCTGAGTTCAATTTATTTAAGAAGAATGAGTTCAATACTTACTATAAGCCAATCATTAATTTACTCAAACATTGTATTAAGTGCCTACTATGTGCCATTGCTAAGTATTTAAAAATAAATAAAATCAAAGTGCCTGCGTGGCTCACTTGGTTAAGTGTCCAACTCTTGATTTCAGCTCAGGTCATGATCTCAGTGTCGTGAGATCAAGCCCCTCATAAGGCTCCGCGCTGAGTATGGAGCCTGCTCAAGATTCTCTTTCCCTCTTTCTCTGTCCCTCCCCTTGCTTGCTCTCTCTCAAATAAATAAATAAGTACATACATACATAAAATCTAGTCTCTGATCACACAGAAGTCAGTCTAGGAGGATGACCAATAAACAATGATTGTAAAACAATAGGTTAAGTGCAATAATGGAGTATGTTCAAGGTTCAGTGGAATTGGAAAGGGATAACAAGGTTAATTTTCACAAAGGAGATATTTCAGCTCAGTGAATAGGAGTTTTCAGACATGGGAGTAGAGGGAGTAGGAAGGTTTTCTCAGACATAACAAAGGCATGAATGTGTGCTTAGAAGAATGAAAATGCATGACGCACTTAAGGAACTGAAGGTAATTCCATGGTACCAGTATAAAGAGTCCAGAGTGTCATGGGGAGGGTGGAGGAGGTGGAGGAGGAAAGAAGGCTGGAGAGCAAGTACAGACGAAGGGCCTTATGTACCAGGCTATGGAGTCTAAGTTCATTCTATAAGCAATAGGCAATTATTGAAGAATTTTAAGGATGGCATATTTTAGAAATTTCACTGTAATAGCCATGTAGAATATGGAAGAAGGATTTGAGAGGGGTAAAAATAGAGACAAGTTTTTACAGTAGATAAAAAGAGAAACAATGAGGACGTGAATTTTTGGTAGATGCAGTAGGAAAGTAAGAGACACATTACAGAGACAGTTAAGAAACAGGAATATTGGACCAGAGACTCAATTTAATTAGGAAAGGGTTTTAAGGAAAGGAGAAGTGGAGTGTGAAAAAAATATATAGAGGAAGAAATACAGCCAAAAATGTTTGAAATTCAATAAAAACTTAACTCTAAATTCAAGAAACTCAAAAATATCAAGTTTAAGAAATGTGAAGAAAATCACACCAAGGAACATCATGATCAAGCTGCTAAAACCAGTATTAAGAAAAAAACCATAAAAGCAGCCAAAAGAAAAAGGATGCATTATACACAGAGGAACAAAGACAAGAATGATAGCAGACTTACTCATCAGAAACAATACAAGCCAAAGACAAGAGTACAATATCTTTAAAGTACTAAACGATAAAGAAAAGGCAACATAGAACTCTTTATCCAGACACATTATCTTTCAAAAATGAGGGTAAAAGAAAGATTTTTTTCAGACATATAAATGCTGAGTTAATCAACCAGCACTAGAAGAGATATTAAAGGAAAACTTCAAGCAGAAAAAAAAAAATGATACCAGATGGAAATTTGGATCTACTCAGAGACAAGAAAGAACTAAAAACTGTACATATGGTACATATGTAGATAAAAATTAAAGACTTTCTCTCATTCTTAATCTCTTTAAAAGACAACTGGTTTGGGGCACTTGGGTGGCTCAGTCCGACTCTTTTTTTTCTTAATTTTAAAAAATATTTTATTTATTTATTTGTCAGAGAGAGAGAGAGAGCGTGAGCACAAGCAGGGGGAGTGGCAGGGGGAGTGGCAGGCAGAGGGAGAAGCAGGATCCCTGCTGAGCAAGGAGCCCGATGCAGGGCTCAATCCCAGAACCCTGGGATCATGACCTGAGCTAAAGGCAGACGCTTAACAGACTGAGCCACGCAGGCATCCCGGGTCCAACTCTTGATTTCTGCTAGAGTCATGGTCAGGGGTTGTGGGATTGGGCCCACACTGGGCATGGTGCCTGCTTGAGATTCTTTCTCTCTCTCCATGTCTACTCCACCTTTACTCTGTCTCTTTCTCTCTCTCTAAAAAAAAAAAAAAAGAGAGAGCGAGAACTGTTTTAAATGGAGTTTATAAAATACATAGATATAAAGTATATGGCAACAATAGCACCAAGACTGGGTGGGAAAATGGAAATAACTGTTGCAAGGTTCTTTTGTTAAATGTGAAGTGGCATTATATTATTTGAAGGCACACCATCATAAGTTAAGAATGTGTATTTTAAAACCTTAGAGCAACCACTGAAGTAAAAATAAAAAAGAGGCATAGCTAATAAACCAATAATAAACATAGATGGAATCCTAAATTCTTAACAAAATAAGGCAGTAAAAGAGGAGGAAAAGGAACAAAGAGAAGATAGGACAAGAACAAGCAAGGTGGGTGGTTTAAATTCGCCCATATTGCTAATCACGTAAAACACAGAATGGTCTAAACACTCCAATAACATATTAAAGATTGTTAATTTGCATAAAAAATAAGATTCAACTATGATGTCTACCAAAAAGCTACTTCAAATATAAAAACACAGAAAGGTTAAAGGTAAAAGGATGGAAAATGATATATCATACTAAAGCTAGTCAAAAGGAAGCTAGAGAGTCAATATCAAACAAAGCAGATTTCAGAAAAAAAAAAGAGTATTACCTGAGATAAAGAGGGACATTTTATAACCTTAAGGAAATCAATTCATCAAGAGGATATAAAAATCCTAAATGTGTATGCAACTAATAGCAAGAGCTTCAAAGTACCTGAAGTAAAAACTGATAGAATTGAAAGGATAATAGATAATCCACAATTAGAGTTTGAGATTTCAAGTCCACTCTTACATTGATAGAACAGAGAGAGAGAAATTCAATAAAAATATAGAAGACTTGAAGACTAGTAACCAAATCCACCAAACTGACGATTACAGAACACTCCACCCAACAACCACAGGACACACATTCTTTTTAGTATACAGAAAACCTTTACAAAAGGAGATCATATTCTGAGCCATAAAACAAGTCTCAATAAATTTAAAATTATCAGCTCATCCAATGCATGTTCTCAAAATACAGTGGAACCAAATAAGAAATCACTAACAGAAAGATATCTTGAAAATCCTCCAATTATTTAGAAATTGAACAACACAATTCTAAATAATCCATGGATTAAGGAAGAAAGCAGAAGAAATTAGAAAATATTCTGAACTGAATGAAAATTAAAAGACGACATATCAAATTTGTAGAATACAGCTAAAGCTGTACTTAGAGGAAAATTTATACCATTTTATGCTTAGATTAGAAAACAAGAATGGATGGTCTCAAATCAGTTTTATTAAAGCTGCCACATTAAAAACAAAGGAAAAGAGAAGCAAATTAACCCCAAAGTAAACAGAGAGAAGGAAATAATAAAGATAATAGTAGAATGAAACAGAAAACAAATACACAATAGTGAAAAAGCAATAAAACCAAACGCTGGCTCTTTGGGGAAAAAAAAAAATCGGTAAGATTGACAACTCTCTACCCAAACTGATCAAGAACAAAAAAATAGAAGATATATATTACCAATATCAGGAATGGGAGAGGGAACATCACCATCAATGGTACAAACATTAAGAGGGTAATAAGGAAATATTATTAACAACTTTATGCCAATAGATGCAACAAACTAGATGCAACGAGCAAGTTCCTTAAAAGAAACAAACTACCTGATTGTTCAAGAATAAACACATAACATAAATAGCCCTATTAAAGAAATTGAAATTGGGGCACCTGGGTGGCTCAGTCGTTAAGTGTCTGGCTTCGGCTAGGTTCATGATCCCAGGGTCCTGGGATCGAGCCCCGCATCGGGCTCCCTACTCAGTGGGAAGCCTGCTTCTCCGTCTCCCACTCCCCCTGGTTGTGTTCCCTCTCTCACTGTGTCTCTCTCTGTCATATAAATAAATAAAAAAAAAATCTTAAAAAAAAATCTTAAAAAAAAAAAATTGAAATTATAGTAAAAAAAAAAAAATCTTTCAGGGCTCCTGCGTGGCTCAGTCAGTTAACTATCTGCCTTCGGCTCAGGACATAATCTTGGGGTCCTGGGATCCAGCCCCCGGTCCGGGGGTCCCTGCTTAGCGGGGAGCCTGCTTCTCCCTCTCCCACTGCCCCTCCCCCGGCTCATGCTCTCTCTCTCAAATAAATAAATAAAATCTTTTAAAAAAATCTTTTAACAGATGGTTCTACTGTTGGTAAATTCTACCAAGTATTTTAGGAAGAAATTTTACCAATTCACAAAATCTTCTAGAAAATAGGAGAAAGAGAACAATTCCCAATTCATTCTGTGATACCTAAGCCAGACAGACATGTGAAAAAAGAAAACTATAGAACAGTCTCTCTCACAAATAGAGATATAAAAGCCCTTACGAAAATACTGCCATATCAAATATAGCAATGCATGAAAAAGATGCTATATCATAACTAAGAGGGGTCTATTTCAGAAATGCAAGATTGAGTTAACATTTGAATATCAGTATAATTCACCATACTAACAGATAATAGATAAATACAATCATCTCAATATATTCAGAAAAAGAATTTGACAAGATTTAATACTCATTCATGATAAACATGATACACACTCTTAGCAAACTAAAAATAGAAAGAAACATTCTTAGGCTTAAAAGGGCTTCTATGAAAACCCACAGCAATGCCTAGTAGGTAAAAGGCAATGATTTTCCTCTGAGGTCAGGAACAATCTAAAGATCTGCTCTCACTACTACTACTCAGTGTTGTACTATAAGTAGTAGACAATGCAATCAGACAAAACAACAACAACAAAAACGAGTAAAAAGCCTCTTGATTGAAAAAGAAGTAGTAAAATTGTCTTCATTCTCAGTATATATTATCATTTATCTAGAAATCCTAAAGAATCTACAAAAATATGTTCAGCAAGGTCACATGATACAAGGACTATATTTTTATTTTTTTTAAATTTTTAAAAAAGATTTTATTTATTTATTTGACAGAGAGAGACACAGCGAGAGAGGGAACACAAGCAGGGGGAGTGGGAGACGGAGAAGCAGGCTTCCCACTGAGTAGGGAGCCTGATGCGGGGCTCGATCCCAGGACCCTGAGATCATGACCTGAGCCAAAGGCAGACGCTCAACAACTGAGCCACGCAGGTGCCCCAAGACGCAGGCTTTAAGAGAGGAATGTGATCCTTATCTCACAGCAGATAGAAAAATGAACTCATAATGGATCACAGAGCTAATACAAGAGCTAAAAGTATAAAATGTCTAGAAGAAAATACAGAAATTTTTAGTGACCTTGGATTAGGCAAAGATTCTTAAATAGGATCCCCCCCCAAAAAAAATCTACCAAAAGAAAAGGATAAATTGAACTTCATCAAAACGTAAAACTTTTGCTCTTCTTAAGACACTGTTAAGGGGAAAAAGGCAAACCACAGGATGGGAGAAAATATTTGCAAGTCATAGCCATTAAAGAATGTGTATCCAGAATAAAAAAAGAATTCTCACAACTTAGTAAGAAGACAAAAAAAAAAATTAAAAATGGCCAAAAGAATTGAAGAGTTACCCCACAAGATATACAGATGGCCAATAAACATGTGAGAAATGCTCAACATCACTAGCCATCAGGGAAAGGCAAATTAAAATGACAATGAGATACTGTCACTCACCCACTAAAATTTAACTTTTAAAGATTAACAATATCAAGTGTTGGTGAAGATGTAAAGCAACTGGAACTCCTTCCTGTTGGTGGAAATGCAAAAATGGAATAGCCAGTTTGTAAAAACAGTTTGGAAATTTCTTACAAAAGTTGTTCTTATGAAAGTTGGCCATATTCTTGCCATGTAACCAGCAATCTCATTTCTAGCCAGAATTGAAAACAAATGAAATGAAAGCATATGGTCACACAAAAACCTATACATAAATGTTTGTAGTAGCTTTATTCCTAATTTCCCCAAACAACCAAAATACCCTTCAACTGGTGAATGAATCAACAGGCTGTGCTACGTCCACACATCCACACAACAGAACAGTACTCAGCAATACAAAGGAATGAATTCTGATACAGCAACAACACAGATGAATCTAAAGTGCCTTATATTAAGTGAAGGAAGTCACAGTCAGTAGACTGCATAAGGCAGGATTTCATTCTGGAAACTTGCTGGGGGCTGGGGACAAGGGCAGGGGTTGACTTTAAATGGGCACAAGAGGATTGGGGGGATAAGGGAACACTTCCCAGTCTTGATTGCGGCGGTGGTTATACGACCCTACATGTTGATTACAACTCCCCAAACTGTATACACACACACACAGACACACACACACACACAGACACACACACACACAGACACAGAGTGAATTCTGTTATATGTCAACGACACCTCAATTTTAAGTAATACTAAGGAGAACAACTTCATGATGAGGGACAAAGTCGGGGGTCTACTGGGGTCACCATGTGGACTTGGCAATATGGAAATGCCTCGTGCCCTGTCACTCTTTGCAGTTAGCACGTAGCTGGTAACAAGGGCGATTTCCTCAGCTCCTCTCTCTGTTCTGAGATAACACATCTCCACTGCAATCTCTCACAGCTGCACGCTTCAGATTCTCCGTTGCTCTCCTTCTGCATCATCTTCTTCTATGGCGCTCAATATAAAAATTTGAAAAATAATTTCCAGTGTAATAGACAGGGGTGGTTTCTGAGCATGAATGAACCCCAAATCATTTTAATTCTCCCCTTCAGTGTACAAAACATGTATCATTTGGTCTAATCTGCTCCGAAAGAGCAAACTCATGTGCAGCCAGTCCTTGATTGACAAGTGATCACTGTCACTCTGTTGCTGAAATCTATGTCCAAGGGGCACTGTACTCACTAGGTTGTCTTGCTCATTTGTTTTGCCTTGTATTGTTTCTAAGCTGTTCCCTATCACAAAATGCTCTCTACTACTTAGAGACCATGGGTTTTTTTTTCTCCCTGAATTTTGATTCTTGTATTTGCTTGCATTGGGAATGTAAGGAGTTCTCAATATCCCTGACTATTTGCTCAAGGACCACTATACCTCCTTTTGTGCAAAACTGATTGGGAAGTGCCATTTGAGCAATCATAAAAGTAGCAGAGATTTCAAACACAAGCCCTGGTACAAAGGAGTATCAATAGAAGTATGGTTATCCCTGGAAAGTTATTCATATGACAGAGAGGAAATAAATGGTAGTCTCAAACATGTCAAAAGCATGATGATCTTGTCTGGCAGAAAAATAAGGGGGCTAGAAAATAAGCATTGCTTTAAATCATAAAACTTACCATGTTCATGTAATTTTTTATCATTTTAATATTTAAGAGAGTTTTATATAAAACAGAGCCACCTGGGTGGCTCAGTTGGTTGAGCGTCCGACTCTTGGTTTTGGCTCAGGTCATGATCTCAGGGTCATGGGACTGAGGCCCATGTTGGGCTTGGTGCTCTGTGGCTCTGTGCGCAGTGTGCTTGAGATTCTCTCTCCCTCCTACTTCCTCTGCCCCTCCCCCCTTAGATAAATAAATAAATAAATAAATAAAATCTTTTTAAAAAGAGAGAGAGAGTTGTACACAAAACTTAAAAGCACAACCAGCTGGGATTAATTTTCACTTGCTGGGTTAACACACCTGCTCATGGTAATACATACTTCTCTTCTTAGGCTGATATTCCAGGCTAGGAGCTGATTCAAGCAGAAATAAAGGCCACTTTCCTGATCTAAAGGCAATGTTCACCAAGGCAGATCAGCAGCATAAACGCTGCCATCAATCTAATCTGGTGAAATAAATCGTAACTGTAGATACCGCTTTTCCTCTTTTCAAGCAATCAGGACACACCCTGGTCAAAGGTCCCCCAGACTGAGAAAACCCCCATGGTGCCAGGTCACAAACAGCAGTTACAGGAATGCTTCCCTCCAGTCACTCAGACAACACTTCACACTTTTCAAAGTGCTTTCAGAAACATTATTGCATCCGGTTCTCAAAGAAACCTCTTGAGGTAAAATAAGTGTTATTCTTCCCATATTACAAGCAAGAACAACGAGACACAAGAGGTTACACAAACTAAGATCACATAGTAGAAGTGATGAAAATCTGGAGTTCTCACTCAAAATCAGGAGATGAGTTCATCCAGGGCACCGGCCCCCAGGCAGATAGCCCCCAGCTCTCTGGTGCACCCACACCCCGGGGAAGTGAGGGTGTACATGAGAGAAACAGCACATAATTTAATGGTTGGCTAATTGGGAAAAAAAAATACAAAACCAAGAAACTCAGAAAGTTTCACTCTCAGATTAAGATTTTTATACTAAATAATGGATATTGATTAATGGAGTCTAATCCCCTCATTCCATCCCCCATCTTTCCTTCTTCCTTTCATCTTTCCTTCCACACACATTCAGTGAACTCCCTCTGTGTGTGATTAACATTGCTGCTCTGAATATAGAAATTAATCCAACATGGGCCCTGCCTTCAGGACACCTGCAACGTAGCAGAGGTAGAAATACGTGTGAAGAGATAAAGAAGAGATCGTGAATGCTCGGAAGGGAAGATGTACAACACAGAGTGGGTACATAGAGTAGAGAGTGGTCAATTCTAACTAGGGGAAAATATCAAAAGAAAGTCTCCTGTATGAAGTGATGCTTGAGCTGGATCTTCAAAGTGTATCTCAGGGGGGCCAGGGGAGAAATGACATGACCGTGGTGGAAGTGGGAAGGCCAACCAGCTTGCTCAGGTAACTGCAGAACTTGGGCTAGTATACAATGACCGGTTAGTAGGAAGGAAGGAGAATGATGAGGCTGCAAATGTACTCAGGGGAGAGATTACGGAGACTTCTGCAGGGCATACCAAGTAGTTTGCACATCATTTATTTCTACACAAATTATTTAGTCTTGTCTTCAAGGAATTCCCTATTTTAACCCATGAGGTATAATGTTGAGGAAAATTAGGTATTCACATTTCTGCTGATGTTTAAAAATATAAGCTTGGGTCTAAGAATGTCCCTATAATTTTATAGGAAAACATCAGATATGCCACTAACCAATGATTTTACTTCATTTTGTTTTAGGTTCAATGCAAATAACCAGTCATTAAGTTCAGTGAGACAGACTAAAATACAACCATAACTACAATGTGATCAAGAGCATCATAAATACTTCAATATCATAGAAAGAAATAAATCATACTTTAAAAATTATTCAAAACATAGCTCCTTTTAACTCAGCTGCCTAATCCTAAACCAAACCCTTTTTGGATGAGACTATAGAATGCATTTTATACTACAAGATTTTCAATCTAATTACTCAACTAGCCAACACATAAAATAGGTTAAACTACCACTGTTCATTTTCTTTGCTGGTTTCTAAAACCTAAATTTTAAAGTCTGAGCAATGAAAATCCAGGCCCATAAAACTATCTGGTCAGTGTATTTTGCTTTTGAATACTGACCAATCTGTGGACCATATCTATCAGGTATTGTAAAAGCAAAAATAGTAGGTCAAACAGAGAATACGAGATGCTAAAGAAAACTTGAAAACGATTAGTCATGAAAATAAAATCAGAGGGTCGCCTGGGTGGCTCAGTCGGTTAAGTATCTGATTCCTGATCTCAGCCTAGGTCTTGATCTCAGGGTTGTGAGTTCAAGCCCCATATTGGGCTCCATGCCCAGGGTGGAGTCTACTTAAAAAAAATTAAAAATAAAATAAAATAAATAAAATCAAGAGAAAATACAATTTAAGGTCATCCTTGGCCATTCTTCAGGGCACGTAACAAAAATGAATAAAGAAACTGAGCCTACTTGTGAGCACTGAGTTCTGAGCACCGGAACCAGTTTCTCCAGCTATAAAAGGGGCCAGTCATCCTGCTCTGCTGTCCCCACAGACCACTGAGAGGCTCCGAGGGGAACACTGTGAGTCCTTAAAGAGGGAGAGATGCCAAGGGGCAATGTCTCCACTTCCCCTCACCTCCTGACCACTGCAGTCCTTGCGCCCCCACTTCCTCACACACTCTTCGCCTTACTGCCAACTTGTGTTCATTAATATAGTCTCATTACTCATTTAAAAAAACAAACAAACTGAAGCTTGTTGAATTCATGCATTTACTGCTTTACCTTCAGGAAGAATAACTGAAGAAAGTAATTTAAGATATACTTTTCTTTTTTCAATGACCTATGATTATCAATTTACTAGACGCTTCCAGAAAGCACTCAGATGAAAATGAAATTATTTTAAAGTTCTCTTTGGTGATATCTACTGTTCATTAAAGTTCTTTGAGGGGCACCTGGGTGGCTCAGTTAGCTAAGCGGCTGCCTTTGGCTCAGGTCATGATCCCAGGGTCCTGGGATCGAGCCCCTCATCGGGCTCCCTGCTCAGTGGGGAGTCTGCTTTTCCCTCTCCCTCTGTGTTTGCTCTCTCTCTCTCAAATAAATAAATAAATAAAATATTTTAAAGTTCTTTGAATATGTGAATTCTTACAATAGAAAATTAAACTAGCATTTACATTTGTTGAGTAATGCGCTAATGGTATGTAAATGTAAATGAACTCATTTCTTGTGTCAGTTGATGTTTGCTTCCCAAGCTCTTGATCTCCAAGTATGGAAGAACTGCTCCCAGCACAGGAGTCTCAGGTCTGGGTAAGAAACCTGCCCACGTGTCCCAGGGTGAGCACAGAACACTCGGTGTCACATGGGGCTTACTCGCCAGGCCACCCTAATGGCAAGCCTAATGTCCCTGGGGAAAGCAGGGCACCGAAAACACAGTCAGAAGGAGGAGATCAGAGATAACCCTGGTCTTGTCCAGTGTTTTTCTCTGAAGAATAAACCAGAGCCTGTCCCTCCTACAGCTGCTTAGAGTCTCTTCCCAGGAGCCTCAGAGGCTGAGGAGTCATGCTCCTCATCACCAGCTCCTTCGAAGACCTAGTGTCCTGCATATGGAGTCCCAAGGCTCTACATACCCGTGCTTTCATAACAACTAACGTTACTTTACTCAGTGGTAATTATCATATTTGTGGAACCTTTTAATAATAATAAGCCTACCTAATATTAAGTGCCTATTATGTGCCTACCTTTTTTCCCCCACACATTTAAATCAAAAGCTTACTATTATTATCACTATTTTACCTATGAGAAAACCAAGGGTCAGAAAAGCCAAGAGACTTGCCCAAGTCCATGCAACTAAATATGGCAAAGTCAGGACACTTTTGCCATTATACCATGATGCTGCTGCATATCTGGCGACGGGAAATATATTTCTATGATACTTTCTGTGATGTCTTTACCACTAAAATGAGACTTCCAACTAGAAAATATTTATAATGCTTCTTGTTAAGTTATAGGATCAGAATACCAGGACTAGAATCCTAGCTCCTCCATTTACTAGCTCTGTATCCCTGATATCTGTTTAACCCTTCTGAGGTTCACTTCCTTTATCTGCGAACCAGGGATAGCAGTAGTTCTATGCCATAGGGCTGTTGTGAAAATTAAGCAAGATAATAATACAAAGCACTTAGTACAGTGCCCCCCTTATAGTAAGAATTCAATACAATTAGCTATTCTTACTGTTTTAAGTGAAAGCTTTCAACTTACAAGGTTACAAGGCTATTTGTTGATACCTCCTTGCTATACATCTCTGTAAGCAAACATGATTATTAGTAACCTACTCACTTTATAGAGTATTTTTCTTAAAACAATGTTGGCGTGACTGCAAATAAGAAATTTATGTATTGTTCTTTAGAGCTTACATTTACATTCTTTTGCAACTGAATGACATTCCTTCTTAGGTACAAAGGAGAGCTACGGCTAATTAATCTTACAACAGGCCTTTCAGCAGACATATGAACAGATCTCAGCTGAAACAATGACGTACAGATAGATGGTTTTAGGTTTCTAGATGCACCACACTGAATGTGAGGCACTGAAACTGATTTTCTGTAAATCACAACTGATAAAAATAATCACATAAGTCTAGTTTCTATGCAACTTTCCAGGAACATATCTACTTCAGGACGTGCGTTATGCATGTGTAGTGAGTGTCAAAATCCTTCACAGCTTCTACCTTGCTCTTGTTTTCCTAGTAGGGCCCTTCCATCCCTTCAACCACATGCTTCTTTTCATCATTTGTCTGTTCGTCATCCAAGCTCAAGAAGATTTGAGATAATTAGTGGCAAAAAATATATACTGTAAAAAGTACACTATAAGTAAAAAGTAAAAACCGACACCAAGAAAAAACATAAATTATAACAGCAAGTAAAGAACAGAGGGAAGTGTAGATCACAGAAGTGCAGATCATGAGAGCCATGAGCTGGATTCTGAGCTTCCCAAAATTTAGAATGAGAGGGGATGCATGGCGGTTCTCCTTGTCAAGAACTGAAAGAGCAGACATGGTTCCTTCAGGATCAGTGACTGACTGCTCCATTGCTGACCACCCCCACAGGGCTCCAGGCCGTATCTACTTTATAATGATTGGCCCAAATCCTTTCCTCACTTACCACCAACCCTTTCTGATAAATCAGAGCACCCACTTCACTTCTCCGGTTTAGTTAACTGCTCATCTCACATTCCATATGACTCCAGCGGGGCTGCTGGTCTACCAGAGAAACCACTGGTCCATATTGTGCCCTGTGTAAATTTTTTTAAGTGCCCCTTCCTCAAGACACTTCATTTCTATCTCTTGGAAATTTTTCACAATATATAGCTCTTATTAGTATATAAAAGTACTTTGTGCCATAATACATAAATTACAATGTCTTTGATATGTATAGCACCCTCTAGGATTGTATAATTTATAACCTGTACCTTTCTTCAGATTTTATATATGGGGATTAGGAAAGAGAAGCCCATTCTGCTCAGAAGTTGAGTGGGAAAAATGGTCCTAAGAGCTGCTGGAAGTCATCCCCACCACAGAGCAAAGTCTGAGAGGGTGAGAACACAGAAGCTGCTGGAAGAGATAGAGGGCTCACAGTGCCTGTCAGTCAGCCTCAAGGTCAACTCTACCCATCTTCTTGTTTGTATACATGAGCCAGTAAGTTCTCCCTTTTAATAAAAAAAGAATAAATTTGCCTTGATGTCTGTAACTTCCTGGCATCTAACCTCTCACTGCCTTGACTCTTTTGACTGCCCTTTTCTATTTCTGTTCTGACTGGCTGATCCCAGCTCCTTTTAAGAATTCCTCAGAATTTTCAGAACATTCCACAGACTGCCCTGGCCTCCTGGCATCTGAGCCTTTGGTTCCCTTAATTTCCAAAGCCATGAGAGTACTGCTTATCATTCCAAACACTAACCTCTGCCTGGCTGCAGGTGTAACTCCCCTAATTCACTAACGTGTCCCTCTATCATGTGTTCACAGTGAACATCATTAATTTGGAATGAGAGAATTGGTGTAAAGACATTCATCAGAATGATATATCAATTATATCTCAATAAAGCTGGAAAAAAAGAGACATATTCACCAAAAAAAAATCATACTATGAGTAAGACTGGTAAGATTGCAGGAAACATACTTAAACTTCAAAAGAGAAATTATTTTTAAAGAATTTCATAAACTGTTTATGAATTAGTTTTAAAAAATTTTGTTCTTTCTAAGTTTACTAAATTGATCTGGGTGATGGATTTCCTTAGAAACATCTTAACAATTCGTTTGATTACTACTACCTATTTTTAAACTGTATTTCTTTTGAAATATTCACATTTCTACATAATTTATAAATACTTGTGGTATTTTATACACCATTATTTAATACAATTATTATTCTTGTCCCCAAAGAAATAAGGACCACAAATTGACAAACTGAATGCTTATCTTGGAACAATGAAAATAGAAGATAATGTTAAAACACAGCCAATCACTCTGTGCCAGTTACTGAACGACTGTCTCTCAGCCCTGAACCCAGCTTTATTCAGCTTTATGATACTGGACTTGGCAAATGGATTTCTCCTTGGCCAGCTACATATATGTATGATATGTAGAGTACCCTCCAGGACTGTGTAGCTTACAACCTGTACCTTCCACAGCTTTTATATATGGTTCTTCCAAGAAGAAGCTCCAGAGGGACATGGGACAGCTGCACGAGGGGGAAAGGAGCTTGCCCTTGGCTGTTTGCTCACTGTTCCCATGGGGCTGTCCCGCTGATGGCAGCCACTCATTCCCGTTGGTTGCGGTTTTCATTTATTTCCTCACTCCTAGAATCAGCCTCACTGCCTTCCCTCAGAGAGAAGAGCAAAACAGAGTGGCCTCCTTTGAGGCCAGCACCCTAGCCTCACAGGGCCCAGCTGTGTGCTCTGAGGTACTCCTGGGAGACAGCAGCCCCTCCTCCAAGGCCTGAGTCTCAGCCCCCTGGGGTCCCTCCCCCAAGCGACCCCAGCCTGAAAGTCACTACCTATGTTTTCTGTCAGTATTGCCTTTTATTCTTTATTCCTCCAAAATTTGTTTAATTATTCCCTACGTTAAATTCTCTCTGTAAAAATAACCGGTGTATTTGCTTGACCGGATCCTAGCTGACACGACTGTCTCTGTAGCTTCCCCCCACCCCCACAGTGTGGTATTTACAGAGGACTAAGACATAAGAGCAAACAGTACCAAGCTAGGAGCAGCTGTAAGGCTGATTTTTTTTTTTTTTTTAGAAAGACTGCATATTTCGTGAACTTGCTTCCCCATAAAACAATTTATTATGCCTTTGAATTTAATATTCGAATTTCATATAGTTTTATGTATACATTTTTAGGTTCTATAAAAGCTACAAATCTGTAAATCGAATTTTACAGGAGATTAAGTAATGTAGAGTGTACAGTATATAGTAGTGGTACACGGCAGCATCACCATGAATTGGTATCTTAAATTTCCTATACCCATATTAGAGAAAATTAACTTAGGGCGCCTGGGTGGCTCAGTTGTTAAGCAACTGCCTTCGGCTCAGGTCATGGTCCCAGGGTCCTGGGATCGAGTCCCATATCGGGCTCTCTGCTCCGCGGGAAGCCTGCTTCTCCCTCTCGGGCTCCCCCTTGCTTGTGTTCCCTCCCTCCCTGTGTCTCTCTCTGAAAAAAAAAAAAAAAAATTTTTTAAAAAAAAAAAAAAAAAAAAAGAGAAAATTAACTTAAAGTCTAAATTTGGACAAAATATTTTCATAAAAATTTCACTTATAAAGGTAATAGGCAATGCACCTTAGCTTGTTACTTCTAGGACTTAATGATACCAGCTGCCCACTGTTACTACTGAATTCAACAATCAACATTTAATGTTATGTATACATAATACAAAAACATACCTAGATAAGAACCCAAAGTTGTATAGTATATTTCAACTTTAAATACTTATTTATTTATTTATTTGAGAGAGAGTGAGAGAGTACGGGGAGTGGGGTGGGGGGGTGCAAAGGGAGAGGGAGAGAGAGAATCCCAAGCAGGCTCCACGCTCAGCACAGAGCCAATGCAGGGATTGACCTCACGACTCTGAGATCATGACCTGAGCCAAGATCAAGAGTCCGAGGCTTATCAGACTGAGCCACCCAGGCGCCCCTACATTTCTATTTTAAAGCAAGTCTGTTGATCTTAAAGAAATGAGTTCAAATAGTCATTTAATGGTTATTATAAGATAAAAAAATAATAAAGAGGCATACATTTTTTTCACAAAAACTTTGGTCCTCCATTTAAGATGGCTTCAAATTAAGAATTATTAATGCAGGGGTGCCTGGATGGTGCAGTTGGTTAAGTGTCTGACTCTTGATTTCAGCTCAGGACGTGATCTCAGGGTTGTGAGATCAAGCCCCGCATGGGGCTCTGCGCTCAGCGCAGTCTGCTTGAGATTCTCTCCCCCTTTCCCTCTGCCCCTTCCACTTGTGCTCTCTCTCTCTCTTTCAGATAAATAAATAAATCTTCGAAAAAAAGAATTACTAATGCAAAATTTGACTATGATAATTTCTCTGTGCTTAGGACTCCATTTCAGTATTTTCATTATTTAAAACTAGAGTTATTGCTAAGTTGACCTTGAACAACATGGTTATGAACTGAGCAGGTCCGCTTACATGCAGATTTTTTCCATAAATATATGTGCCGTATTGTAAATATATTTTCCTTATGATTTTCTTAATAACATCTCCTTCTCTCTAGCTTACATTATTACAAGAATACAGTGTTTAATGTATATAACATACAAACTATGTGTTAATCAACTGTTTATATTATCAGTAAGGATTCTGGTCAATAATAGACTATTAGTGGTTAAGGTTTTTGGGAGTCAAAAACTATATACAGATCTTTGTGCAGGGGGTCAGCACTCCTAACCCCCGTGTTGTTCAAAGGTCAACTGATGAGAGCTAGAATCCTCCTACCATTTATTTTTAAATTCTTCATATGTTTATATATTTGCATATGTATTTGTGGAGAGGTACACATCTATAAATACATATAGTTGTATAAAAAAAAACTAGAGTTATTGCAGAATTAAAATACTACTGGGTTTTACATATCTAAAATCACCAAAAGAAAATGTGTGAGAACATACACCCACTGTCCTAATTCTAACCCGCTGGAACCATAATAACTCTTCTTTTCCTTCCATGTTAAAGAGTCCTCCAAATATTTCAAGACAACTAGTTCATCCCCCTTCTTTTCTCCTAGCTCAGCAGCCATAGTCCCTCAGCCTTCCTCTTATGATGTGGTTTCCAGGCTCCTCAGCATCCTGGCCTCCCTCCTCAGGACACACTCCCACTTGTCAGAATGTTAAATAAGATCCAACTGCTACAGATCCAGAGAGAAGGCCTTAGACGAACAGATCATCTGCTTGCCATTTTATTAGCTATCATAAACATCAATCAAAACTCTGAACAAGCTGAGCTTCACAGCTAACTTTAACTGAATATTTTAAATGCTTAGAAAGTGTGAATTTTATTTTTGCTCTAACAGTCAGATGTAAGACATCAAACTGAAACTTGCAGTAATTTACATGGCAAAAGCCAACACCAACATTCTAACCATAAGACAAAGGAGAGGTGGTGGGGAGGGCCGCAGGATCAGGTAAGAAAGTGGGTCACCCTTTCCATCAGATTCCTTCTTCCCTCTCCCATCTGCATTACCAACTGGGTGAGCTCTGTCTCTCTTAGGAATGTGAAACCTTCTCTCCATCTACTCCAAGCATCCTGTTTTCACAACACTTTCTCTCAGGCATTACAATTTCTCTGTATATATATCTTAGGCTTACAAATGTCCTTGAATAAACTCACAAGTTTCGGGGGCAGTATGTAGAAACAGAAAATTATAAACTTCAAATATCTTTGACTCAGCCTTTAGGAAAATTAACATCCTTTATATCCCAGTTTCCACAGATTTTGAGCTAAAACTATACTTGTTCTTTTTATTTTTGTCGTATAGTTCAGTTTTTGTCTATGACTACTTGCTAAGGGCAGAGAACTTGACTATATAATGGAAAGGCTGGTTTTAACAGTTCCAAGTTCTGTTAACTTGTACCTTTGGCATTATAAATGTTTGTCATAGGAAACTTTATTTTCTAAAATGTTTATTGTGGAAACGGTGTTTGCCTCCATCAAGCTGTACCCACTGCCTGTGATGGGGGTTTGAGGCACCCTCCACTCTCAGTGGTAATGAACTCCTTCTTTCTGGACTTGGCGGAGGCAGCCACGTAACTTCCTGGGATGGAAGGGCTGTGACTTTGCTTGTTTGACTGAGAACACCAAGACCTTTTATCTTGGCTTTTTCCACTCAGGGCATAATAAACATTGGGCTCCAACAATTCTCTTTTTATTTTATTTTATTTTATTTTATTTTATTTTATTTAAAGATTTTATTTATTTATTTGAGAGAGAGAGAATGAGAGAGAGCACATGAGAGGGGGGAGGGTCAGAGAGAGAAGCAGACTCCCTGCCAAGCAGGGAGCCCGATGCGGGACTCGATCCAGGGACTCCAGGATCATGACCTGAGCTGAAGGCAGTCGCTCAACCAACTGAGCCACCCAGGCGCCCCAACAATTCTCTTTTTAAAAAGCCATGCAAATTAAAAGGAAATTCTCCAAAAACAGGGACCATGTATCATCATTGCACCTTCCATAACACCTGGCTCAGAGCCTTCCAAATGTATGGTGCTCAACAATATTAGTTGAAGTGGATGGAATTACTCTTCATAACAGCTCTTGCTTGAAGCTACATTTTATTGCCATTAAAATGGAACATGAAAGTTCAGGAGAAATCAGAGTTTTAAATTTTTTTTTTTTTTTTTGAGTTTTTACTTCTTCACCAGATTTGTAAATATTTGTTCCAGAATGGGTCTACTCTTATAGATACAGAGTGTCCTCTATAATTATGTAGTATCTGAAGCTGTTTGGTTATAGGTGACAGAAATTTAACTCAAGCAAACTTAAGTGAAGAAAGAGGAGGATTTAATGCTTCATGCTTTAATGAAGAAGGTCTTCATCATGGCTGAACTCAGGCTCAAATATTATCATCAGCACTGACTCTTTCTCCTTCTCTGGCCTCCTTTCTTCTGTGCTGGTTTCATTCTCAGGAAGACTCCCACTGACTCCCTACCAACTAGCAATCTTATGTTTATAACCTTTACACTCACAACCCAAAAGGAAGACAGACCCTCTATCAAGTCTTAGGGAAGACTCTCAGTTAACTCTGCTTGGACCACACGTCCCTCCTAGGGCAGGGAAGTAAGGCATCCTGACGGACAGACCCCAAGGAGAAGGCAAGGGAGTGTCCCAAAGGAAAAAATACCACACCGATAAGACTACTCAACAATTCAAGGCCTGAAATTATAAGTCCCTTTTTTCTCTTCCTGGGCATGCTAGAAATAAAACCATGGTTCTGCCAAGCTGACTTCTAAAATGACTACAATTATGCAATATACTCTCATTTGTTACAGAGAAATGATATTTACTGGGTCTATTATATGTTAACCACAGTGTCAGGCATTTTATACATGTTAGCTTATTTAATTCTCATAATATGTAGATATTTAAGATGAAGGTACGGAGGCTTAGAGAAGTTACATAGCAAATATTAGAACCAAAGATGTAAGCTGAGTCTATCTGCCTCCAAAACCCCTTGCTTTCAGCACTGAGAATTTTAGAGCTCTTCTGAGTTTCTTTACTGTGGGTATCAGAAATTTGTGGATGAAAGCTGAAAGACCTACATATTAGGCAAGGCCAACTTAATTAAAAGGAAGGCAATTATCTATAGAAAGTGATTTATCAGATGCCCTGAAAGAGTTTTACTAGTTGCCTGAAATTCCTCCACTAGAGATTATTTTGGACTTAGTCATTACTGCTGCTTAATTTATTTTATTATTTTACTACAAATACTTCCCAAGAGCACGTGGGATAATGAGGTTTGTTAAAATGCAAATGCCCCAGGAAGGGGTAATACACGAAGCTTTTTTCTATTAGCCAAAATCTTTATGTACATCAGATTCTCCACTCCTTTTTCACACGGCCCTCACCCAGGAAAGAAGACACAGGGACAGGTCACATCACATTACTCGACAGGGCATCTGGGTAGAGCTCACACAGCCAGTGACTGCACTAGAGGCTGGGAAAAATTCTACAACCTTTGTACTCCCAAAGAAAATTACTTCAGCATTTGATCATACAATCCAGGAAAACTGTAAAAAGGTCTGAGAACAGCAACAAAAAGGCAAACAGTTACTATATAGCCTATGAATTAGCAAAGGGAATCAGGGAGTGAAGACAGGAATAGTAACTATGAGAATTTGCATTAAAGTTCCTCTACTTAATTTTAGAAACATAAACCTCTTGTGTATACATTATTTAGTAAAGGAAAAAATCTAATCTTTAGTGACTATGGTTAAATGCTTTATATCACACAACATTACTGGTGCTGCCCCAATATCACCCACAGGAAACTTACACAAAACGGGGTCTCCGGTTACACAGAGCATCACTGCCTGCACTGTGCCTCACTGCTTCAGAAACGGGGCAGCAGGGAACGAACCGCCTGGGGTCCCAGCCTCCTGCCAGCTCTCGGGCCCCAGCACCTCTGGACGACTGTAACTGAGAACGCCTCCAAACTACGGGCTTCCAGCCACTTCCCCTCTTAACTGGGACAGTTAGGAAGCATCTATTTTCTAATAGTTTCTCTTCATAAGCAGTTTCCCGAATGATCCCACTTGGCATAGTACCTGACACACAGGAAGTGTGCAGTAAGTTAAAAAGAAGAAGAGGAGGGAGGAAGAGCAGGAAGAAGAAAGAACTGCATTCTATCTTATTTATTCCCTAGACTCTTACTTCTAGGGGACAAACGGGGAGAAGCTAACTTTCAAGATCACGGTAGTTCAAGCCCTACTTCTTAAATATGAGGAAGCGAGGCTCACAGAGGTTGGTAACTTCCCCAGAGTCAGGCTGTTACTAGCAGAGCTGAGTTTCTCGCCCACTCTCCTTACGCCCAGTCCTGTGCTCTTTCTATAGTAAAAACTTCATGCCAAGGGACAGGCTATAGGTTTTCAATAGGCAGCAGCAGAACAGTAAACCGCTGTGTCCTTGTGTCCACAGCATTTCTACAGGCAAGCAAGGATGATGAACACTGTTGTCCACTGATGGCAGGTTCCCTATCACACATTTCCTGGGACACATGCTGTAGCATCTAAGGGAGAACAAATTAAAATGCTTCTCTGGTACATTCAGTAATCAAAGTTCTTTACAGGTTACGGCATTAACCAGAGTCATTCCAAGTTCTGTCCTCTGACAGACTGATGTCAGACTGACTCCCGTTCTCTCGTACTTGTAACAGGAAATGTGTCTCACTCTCTTCACTAACAAACATTTAGAACATGCCTCCTCTGGGTAACACACTATGCTAGCCTCTAGAGCTGTGAAGAGAGGTATAGAACATGGGTCCTGCATGTGTGGTGTTTGAAATCTGTGAGGAGATAGAACACACATATGAAAGATAACCTCAAAGTGGGTGTATCTAAGTACAAATGAGAGGAGCAAAGGATAAGGCTATAGGATTTCTAGGAAGCCCTCCAGGGAATTAGAAAATCTAAACATAGACTTCCCTGAGCGCAACTGAACGATATCCACCATGGTAATTAAGGTTCAAAAACATAAGTATTCACCAGACATGAAATTAAGAGTTTATCTCAATTTATATATTACTGTTATATCACCAAATTCCAAATCATCAGAAACAAACTATCTTGAGATCTGGCTCATATTTATGAAACAAATACTATCCTCATAACTCATGTCAAACAAAAAACTATACTGAGAAATATTTCACATATAAAAGTAAAATATGTATGTATTGTTAAAACACACACTTATAACCTCCCAACAAACAAAAGTCCACGGCTGGATGGCTTCACTGGTGAACTCTACCAAACGTTCAAAGAAGATTTAATACCTATTCTTCTCAAATTCTTCCAAAAAAATTGAGGATCAAGGAATGCTTGCAAACTCATTTTAAGGCCAGCATCACCTTGAGGCTAAAACCAGACAAGGACACCATAAAAACAGAAAATTATAGGCCAGTATCTCTGATGAACATAGATGCAAACATCCACAACAGAGTATTAGCAAACTGAATCCAACAATCCATTAAAAGGATCATATACCAACATTAAGTGAAATTTACTTCAGGGATGCAAGGATGGTTCAACATCAAATAATGTGACATTAACAAAATGAAAGATAAAAATCATATGATCATCTCAACAGATGCAGAAAAAGCATCTGACAAAATTCAACATCCATTTATGATAAAAACTCAAGAAAATGGGTATAAAGGAAATATACTTCAACATAATAAAGGCCATATATGACAGACCCACAGCTTTTAAGACCAGAAACAAGACTAGGATGCCAACTCTCCCCATTTTTATTCAACATAGTATTGGAATTCCTGGCCACAGCAATCAGACAAGACATAAAGAAGAAATAAATGGTATCCAATCTGCTAAGAAAGAAGTAAAACTGTCACTATTTTAACAGATGGCACAATATTATATAGAGAAAACCCAGAAAAGGCTACCCAAAACTGTTAAAACTAATAAATGAATTCAATAAAGTTACAGTATACAAAATTAAAATACAAAAATCTGTTGCTTTTCTATACATTAATAACAAACTATCAGAAAGAGAAATCAAGAAAAAAATCTTTTAGGGCGCCTGGGTGGCTCAGTTGGTTAAGCGACTGCCTTCGGCTCAGGTCATGATCCTGGAGTCCCTGGATCGAGTCCCGCATCGGGCTCCCTGCTCGGCGGGGAGCCTGCTTCTCCCTCTGACCCTCCCCCCTCTCATGTGCTCTCTCTCTCATTCTCTCTGTCTCAAATAAATAAATAAAAAATCTTTAAAAAAAAAAAAAAAAAAGAAAAAATCTTTTATAATTCCATCAAAAAAATATCTAAAAATAAACTAAGAAGGTGAAAGATCTATACAGTGAAAACTATAAGACACTGATGAAAAAAAAAAACTGAAAATGACACAAATAAATGTAAAGATATTCCACACTCATGGACTGGAAGAATTATTATTGTTAAAATGTCCATACTATCCAAAGCAATTTACAGATTCAATGCAATCCTTATCAAAATTCCAATGGCATTTTTCACAAACTAGAACAAATCATTCTAATTCTAATAATTGTATGGGACCACAAAAGACCCCAAATAGCCAAAGCAATCTTGGGAAAAAAGAACAAAGTTAGATGTATCACACTTCCTGATTTCAAACTATACTACAAAGCTATAGTAATCAAAACAGTATGATTTTGCCATAAAAGCAGACACACAATTTAATAAAACAGAACAGAGTGGAAATAAACCCATGCATACGTGGTCAATTAATTTATGACAAAGGAGGCAAGAGCATACAATACAGAAAGGATAGTATCATCAATAAATCGTGTTGAGAAACTGGACAGCCACATGCAAAAGAAAGGAACTGAATCACTATTTCACACCATATACAAAAATTAACTCAAAAATGGATTAGACTTGGATGTGAGACCTAAAGCCATAAAACGCCTAGAAGAAAACATAGGTGGTAAGCTCCTTGATAATAATGTTAGTGATGTGGTTTTTGGTTTGACTCCAAAAGCAAGGACAACAAAAACAAAAATAAACAAATGGGACTATACCAAACTTAAAAAGCCTCTAAACAAAACAAAACAAAAAAAGCTTCTGCACAGACAGGGAAATCATCAACAAAATTAAAAGGCAATCTATGGAATGGGAGAAGATATTTGCCAATTATATATCCCATAGGGGTTAATATCCAAAATATATAAAGAACTCATACAACTCAATAACAACAACAACAACAACATCTGATTTAAAATTGGGCACAGAATCTGAATAGGTATTTTTCCAAAGAAGACATACAATGGCCAATAAGCACTTGAAAGATGCTCAACATCATTAATCATCAGGGGGATGCAAATCAAAACCACAATGAGATATCACCTCACACCTGCCAAAATGGCTATTATCAAAAAGACAAGAAATAACAAGTGTTGGTGAGGGTATGGAGAAAAACGAACCCTCATGCACAATGTAAGTTGGTGTAGCCACTATGGAAAACAGTATGAAGGTTCCTCAAAAAATTAAAAATAGAATCATTATATGATCCAGCAATTCCACTTCTGGGTATCTATCAAAATAACAAAAAAACATGAATTTGATAAAATACATGCATGCGTATGTTCACAGCAGCATTATTTCTAATAGCCAAGATTTGGAAACAACCTAAGTGTTGATAGATGAATGGATAAAGAAGATGTGGAATGCGCGTGTGTGCATGCACGCATACACACACACACACACACACGGAACACTACTCAGCCTCAAAAAAGAATGAAATATTACCATTTGCAACACCATGGACAAGCCTTGAGGGTATTATGCCATGTGAAATAAGCCACACAGAGTAAGATAAATACCGCATGTTTTCACTTACACGTGGAAGCTAAAACCAACCAACAAAACAAAACCCAGACTCACAGATACAGAGAACAGACTGGTGGTTGCCAGAGGGATGGGGAAGCAAAATTGGTGAAGGGTATCAAGAGGTACCAAACTCCATCTATAAATAAGTCAAGGAAATATAATCTACAGCATGGGGAATCCATTCAATAATATTCTATTAACTTTGGGGACAAATGGTAACTAGACTTACTGTAGTTATCAGTTCCCAAAGTAGACACATGTCAAATCACTATGCTGTACACACGAAATTAATTTGTATGTCAATTATACTCCAATAAAAAGACACATACTTGTAAAATTAAAATATGTGTCTTGTTATTTTCAGCATCACGGAATATCAGGGCTAGAAAGTAACCAAGTTGCCAGGGTATCCATTTATTAGCCGTTCCGCTCACCCTTACACATCCCTAGCAATGGCTTCTCATCCTATGCTCGGCAACCTCCGGTGACAGTAACCTGACTAGCTGATGAGGCAGTATGGTTCATCTTTGGACATTCATCTATTTCATTCTACATAAAAGCAATGTACTTCCGAATGGGAAAATTTGCAATAGGGGAAGAGCCAGTGGAATGTTTTCTAATTCATTACAGAAGTGTCTGCCTTTCGTTATTAGGTTTTTTTCTGAGGTCTATTTCATGAGATTGATAAAGTACAACGGTCAGTAAGCCTGTACAGTAACAGTCCTGCTCGTGGACATTCCCTTCAGGAAACTCACTACGAGAAATTAGGTAATGCAAAGAAAACAAGTGCTATATAAGAATTCAGCAAAAAATACTGCATTGAGAGTTATCTACAACATCTGTTAATCCTACAGTATCTAGAGTAATGTTTCATGTTAAGTATGTTCCTGTGTAGCAATAGAAAGAGCTTGATCTTGCAATAAATGCATTTATTAATCTTGCAAGAAACATGCATTTATTATCATTATATTCTACTTAATGTGGCCCCAAAGCATACAGTTTAAGAAAATGCTTACTGCTGGGATTTAAACAAAAAGGTGTGTAGTTGCTTTGGGCTGCATTAGCTGAAAAATAAACCATTATGGGTTCTACTGTATTCGACGATTCACCCCATTACCAAGATTTCTGGCTACGCAGGCAGTTAACTTTTCACACAAACTTAGGCCCCTTGCACAACTAGTTGATTAAACAATCATCTTGTTTGCTATTGATAGATTAAAATAGTAACACTAACAAATGAATTAAATGGGAATACTTTTCCATCTACCACCACCACCAAGGGTCAAAGCAGGATAAAGCAGCAGTGGGAGGGGAGAAGGGGTCACTTGACTCTTACCACTTGGCCAGCTGGGGATATCCTGTCTGTACCTCTGCAGGATGGTAGAGGACGGGCTTTCCAACTCACCTGTGTTTTGAGAATGACATCCACAAATGTAAACTTTCACCCAAACCTCATGTAGTTCTCCATAATTTGAGCTGCCCTGAGGAGGTATATTTCAGAGCCATCATCCTTTACAGCAGAATTGAAGGGTGTAGGCATTTGCATTTTTGTACTCTGCCTCTAGTAGGTCCCCACTGAGCATGTGGTTCAGAGCAGGCTAACAAGGCTGCTAGGTGGGGATACAATGATGAACAAGACCCAGGAGGTTACTGTACAATCCAGCAGCAGGATCAGAAGAAGGCTGGGCCCCCCCCAAATGTCTACTATGGATGCTTTTACCCGTTATCAACACAACTTATGGACTGGCTATCTATAGTTAGTGCTAATTTACGTGTTTCTTGGGGGCATGGCTAATGAATTCTCTGCCGTTTTTTTCTCAAGTCCCCTTTGTAAGTACTGTTAGGCATGTATTACCAGCAGCGAAGCAGTGCCTGGCAGAGAAGCTCTTCTTTAGACCCTCCGGTAGCAGAGAAATCAAACACAGCATCGGAAAACAGCTGATGGGATGTGTGATGGAGTGTGGAGCAGATCATGAGGAGAAAAACAGGGAAGCAACATCAAAATCAAAGACAAATGCAAGACTGGTGAGGGGACAGGGGAAGGTCAGCAGCCGGTGGGGGTGGAGGAGAAGAAAGGGGTGCAAATGCACTGATTCCAACCCTCATTTGCACTTCTGAACTAGAACTTTGCTTCAGACACAGTGTAATGCCTTCAATTCTTTTTAAAATTTTGGAACTTGAGGAAGTAACCCCAAAAGGCAGTCTCTACCACTCCCTGTCAGCTAATATGAAGAAGCACTGTGCATAAAACATGAGACTTTGCACCCTACGATCCCAGATAAAGACAGAGAAGAGCAAATTCTTCAATGAGGTGAACCCTGACTTCTGTTAGCACCAAGAAGACTGCTTACACACGGGGAAGGAGAGAAGCAGAATACAAGTAAAGCAGGGGTTCCGGGGGAAAACCGGGAGCAGTGGAACAGGAAGTGGTGAAGGGTAAAGAGGGAGAAGGGGAGAATTACTATCCCTACATCTGTCCATACCACGGGTCTTCAGATACAGATGGTGTTCAAGCAATGACTCCATCAGCCAAAACCCTCGGGAACTACAAATAAATCATCCTGACAAATACCTGAAAAGTTTCAGGCTGCCAAACTAATGCCGATGCTCATTGTTACAAAAAAAAAAAAAAAAGAACAATTCTGCTGTAAACTCACTCAGGTTTTAAGCTCAGGGTCATCATATATTGTACACTATCATTTTCACAAGTAAAATTTAGAGCACAGTTATTGGCTCTTGTTAATAATCCAATGCTCCAAAGTCTCCCAACATTTATTCCAAAGCACTCCCAGAAGATTTCTTATAAAAGCTGGCTTATTTCCCAAGTGAACAGGTATGGCTGTGTATCAATGCTTTTAAAACCTGCCCCTGGCTAGTTTCCTAAAGAACCAGCAGCAGGAAATATAAGCCAGATATGGACCTTTCAGTATCTGAACCAGATATCATGAGATTCTATAGACCTATTTAAATTTATTTAAATAAAGCCCTGATGATATGGCTGCAAATTCAGAAAGTATGACTATAAACACTTTATGGAAAAGGAACTAAAAATTCAGTATTTGGGGGCAACTAGTGTAAGGCAAATTCTATTTAGCACAAGAGTTAAAATGCTAGTATTGTATTTAACAAAGCCAAAATGTAAGCGAATACACAGAATCCAGTGAGGAAAAGAATTTAATGCAAGTGTCATCAGTTTAAGTTCTGTTTTCCCAACCATAAGCAGATGTTGAATCTGCCTGGCATCGGCTTAAAAATATGCATAAGGTTTTTGCTGGGAAGCAAAGCGGCATCACCTGTTTGGAGAGCTGTCTTAACAGTTACACCTGAATCCCCTCCACGGAGAACAAAGCAGAGGACACGTGAAAATACCTGCAAATGTGTAATATCCGTCATTCTAGAGCCAGCTTTTCTTCTCTATATGTTATTATCGAGCACTGCCCTGAAAATATCCCAATTGCAGAGAAGAAAAATGAAGTCCGGCTTATACAACATCTCAAATTGCATGCAGTGATTTAAAGAAAGTCACAACTAAACTCTGACTCTAGATAGTGTGGTAAGAATGAACTGTAGGATTAGCAACAGACGAAAATCAAAAATAAGTTTTCAGGATTTTGTATTTTTAACACAGCCTATTTATTGAGTCACGGTACTTTCCCCAGTTAATTATTAACCACATACCTACCAATCCTTTTAAAGAAATGCACAGGGAAAAAAAAATCACAGCTCATTCTTCTGTTATCTTTCCCGTAAGAAAAAAACCCCAAAACGACCCCTGGAAGACAACCACACAAAATAGTCAAGCACTTCGGATCCTGCCCAGTACAACCGCACTTACTGATCTTTTCCTCATCTCTTGAGAAAGGAAAACAGCAGAGCTGACCCATGGCACTGGTGCTGTCTTTCCTTCCCGGTGCTCTTCTCCCCGGGTGCCCCAAATAGAAGCTGCAGCTCGTGCCGCGATCTGCGAGCACGCCCTGCCTATTCCACTCCCAGCAGCAGCCGGAGCTCCAAGAGCCAATGCACAGCCGGCAGAGAGAAAGGAGAAGGGGACTCGCCGTGAGCAAAAAGGCTCCACCTCCCAGTCCTCCAGCCAGAGGCAAGGGCTCTGGGGCCGGCATTCAGTGAGAGAAGTAGCCCCATGCTCGCCCAATTCTCTCACCCAGCTGAGCGCTCCCGGCCTTCGCTCTGTGCCAGGAGCACAGCTTGCAGAACTGTGTGTGTCTTGAAGCAAGATCGTCCAGAACAAACCACAATGAGTGGTCCTCTCTCCCGCAGACAAATATAGTAATTACACCGAGAAAGCCAAAGAAAAACAAAAAGCCTACATTTTCGGCCTGCTATTTAAAGAGGAAGAGCTTTCTTTTATCCCCAGGAGATTTGGGGTTCTTTGTTTGTTTTATGAGTAAGGAACCTGACGTGGCAGAACACTGAAAACACAACTTGAATGAAGTACCACTAACGACCTGCAAGCTGCACCAACTGCAGGAATGACAGGGAGAAAGTGGGGGCAAAAGACAATCCTGTTGTCGGCACTTTACAGTGTCGCTTTTAAAGTTAAACGTCTGCTTTCTGAAACGCTGCTGTGTTCTTCTATTAAATCAGTGCTACGAATTTTGAAATCAGAGCATCAAATATGTCATTAGCCCAGAAAATTCCCCAAATCTAGAAGCACCACTGAGAAAAAGATTGGAGATAAGAGCACCTTTCAGAATGAATCCACGATGTGGCTAAGCAAATTCAGGGACAGCACAACGACTAATTCTAAAACACAGTATTTGAACTTTATGACAGGAGATAACTGACTTCAAGTAACAGCTCCGAATCTGTTCCCTTAAATAGGGAACAGCCTTACTTTATGACACTACAGGAATGAAAGACAGCTCTTAGTGCCCGAAATACCACCCAAATTCCGGCCTTACTCCTCTACTTTCTAGCAAGACACACACACACCCATCTAACAGGAGGTGGAAGGACGACCATGACAACGTGCCGTGGCTCTGGATGCAGGATGCCTGCTTTCATACCCCTCTGAACAAGAAGAGTATGCAGTTTGGAAAAATAACAGCTGTTTGTTTTTTTATGTTAAACATTACTTCCTGCATTTAAAGAAAGAAATATTTGTAGTAAACACTCTTCACTGAAAAAAATGAGTAATTCTTGGCATTCCCTAATCATCAGCGTTGATGTCGCCATAAAACCTTTAGAAGTAGAAGCCAGGGGCACCTGGGTGGCTCAGTCGTTAAGCGTCTGCCTTCGGCTCAGGTCATGATCCCAGGGTCCTGGGATCGAGCCCTACATCGGGCTCCCTGCTCCGCGGGAGGCCTGCTTCTCCCTCTCCCCCTGCTTGTGTTCCCTCTCTGGCTGTGTCTCTCTGTCAAATAAATAAATAAAATCTCTAAAAAAAAAAAAAAAGAAGAAGTAGAAAGCCAGAGGTCTGAATCCCAGATTTGCCAGATATTAGCGGTTCTGAAATATTGACCTCTTTGTCAGAGTTTGGATTATCTTCCTCTGTAAGACCTGAAAATCAGGTTAAGTTCATTATAAAGTTTTTAACTTGTTGCAAAGTAGATAGTGTTTGGGAGGAAGGAAAGAGGCAGAGAACAGATAACTATAGCCATTTGCACCTCTGTCTTTTTAGCACCCGCCAGTAATCTCTCCTCCTCCTGTTCCGATCTCCTGCCCGACTAGCCGCCATCTTGAGTTACTGCTTAGACATGTTATACGTGTGGATTCCGAGCAAAAAGGCCCCTCACTCAGATGCAGCACTCAGGGGATAATACTCTGTGATGAACCCTACACCAACTTCACTTCATTAATTAATTCCTATTGGCACTACTTCTGACAACATGCAATTAAGAATAAAAATATAAGTAACAGTATATACCTCAGGATATCCTGCAGTCCAAGGAGGAAATACATAGAATGTCAAATCTCTCTCTAATGTCAGAGATTTTTTTTTTCATAGGCACTGAGTGAATCAATCATAATACAAGATTAGAAAAACAACTGAAAAATTCAAGACAGGGATTTTTAAACTGGCTTTTAATTGTGCAAATAATTAGCATATCATTTAACTCAAGGAGAGGATGGAGTCTGGTTTCCTCTCACTAAGGTTTCTCTGTTCTGGAAGGCTATAGTTTCATACTGTAGGTCATGGCTACTCTCAGCCCAGGATTTCCAGGAATGGTCTTCACGTTGCATATTTTTGTGTTTCTTTCAATAAAGATGATTCATTAAATATACAATTAAATGTAATTTCCCTTCTATAGATTTCGTAAGAGTTTCCATATACCCACATTTTCAACTCAAAATAATGGAGACATTCATAAGTCTGGATTTTTGTTTATTTGAAAAACAAACTATACATAGGTTGGGAATACTGGTGAAAAAACTGATTTTTTTCCCCACCATCACATGCCCCTTTCTGAAAGTTGAATAGCTACCATACAGAAGGACCTAGAAATGATGATCTAGTCATCATTTACCCAATTGTTTGGGAATACAACAGTCTGTAACTGACTTGAATAGTACAAGATACAAGCCCCTCCTTGCCCTTCCTTATCTCACAAAACCAATCAAGTAATAAACTGAGCAAGAATAAATGCTAAGATTTACTGGACCCTTACTATATGCCAGGATCTTGCTAAGTGCTTTACATTTACTCATTCATTTCATCCCTACCACAGTTTTGTGAGGTAGAGAGTATTTCTATCCCCTTTTTACAGAGGGAAAAAGTTGAGCTCAGAAAAAAACTAAGCCAAAATCTCTCAGAGAATATAGGACAGTAATGGGATTTGAACTCAATTTGCATGGCTGCACAAATCCTGGGCATCTCATCCCAGAGTTCTGTATTATTAAACACAATTTGTATGGGGTATCAGGTATATACCTTATGAGCAGCTTACTACAATATCAGAATGATGCACGGAAAAATAGTTATTTAACCAAGCTCAATGGTAATATGTTTAAATGTCTTGGTTTCTCATGTTTTGTCACCAATTCCTTTATTCATAGGGCACAAGTAATATAATCCTATGAAGGCAGATCCCTTATAGGAGCTGGAGCCTAGCTCTGCTGCCTGCCATGCTGTGGGGAGGACTCTATCTAGAGCACAGAAATACCAGAATGGCCCCTGAAAGCATTCACCTTCCAGGAAAAATAGCAACTCCTATCAGTCACGAGGAATCCCTGAGAATATTAATGGGATTTTGTTAGAGGATTAACAGACTCCTTTCAGTCATATAGAGAGATCTACCATAACTAGGAAAAGATTTTAAAAAGAAGTTAACCTGAATGAGAAAACCTGATATGATAACATGTTCATAACTTTAAAGCTATAACCTTTTCGTGTTTTCTTTTCTCACAGGCCTAGCTACAAACAAAGCATGGTTACGACAGATACCTGTCTGCTACAGTTGCTTGGATTCTTGTGACAGTGGTTAAAATGGTAGGAAGGAAACTAAACAGTATGAGAGGGTGGCCGCTGACTCTTCTCCATGTGCTTTGATCAGCTCTGACAATACTATCTCTAAGGGGACAAGAGAATTCTTAACTATGACCAAAACTCTATTCCCTGTATCACTGGGTAGCATTATTTTCAATCTGAAAACACATATACTTGGATTTCTGAGCAACCTGGCTATATGAAAGTCTGATTCAAGGTAAAGAACAAATCTCACTGTAAGATTCTGAATCTATAAAACTGTCCAGATTACCACCTCTTCTGAGACCTCCAATTCATTAATTAAAGGGAATCTGCATTTGACAACTTACAGAAACACACAAGAAAGAAAATAAAAAAGTAAATGTTCCTTTATTAAAAAGAGTAGAGAGAAAGCGGACATTAAGTCATGAAGTGTAAAGAGAGGGAAAAAATCCTTTATCCCTCCAAATTCTGGAACCAAGCCCTTAGGAGACATGCCTTTAAGAGCAAGAGACAAACTTCAGGAAGATTTCATTACATAGCAGGTGGCATGCTTATGGAAACTGTTATGCCAAGAAATGTCACAGTTTCAGTGAAAATGTATGTAAGTTCAAGAAATGCTTGACAATTCATGAAAATACAACTCATAAAAATTGGGTTGTTTTGGAATATATCCCAATTTCTTATGTTGATATCAGGGTGCCAAAAGACAATCAATCTGGGCCTTAAGAACGTTGGATGCACATATTCAATATTGTATCCTGTTTCTCTATGTTCTTGTAAAACCAAATTTCAATTCTCAATCATCAATCCACAAAGCATGTATCACCCAGACCTAATAGATGTTCCTTTCCTCTTTACCCACTGCTACATCTTTGCAGCCATTTTGTAACCAAAGGGCAAAGTTCTGAAACTACATGATTAAATATTGATCTTTGAAAGCTGTTTTTATGAATGTCTGTCTGTAAGAAAAAGAGGCTGAAAAAGTTATAACTGAAAAATTTCAAGGATTATCTGTAAATCTCACTGGTAAAGGTCTATTTTTAATTACCAGGTAAAAGAATCTTGATCTAACTGTGAAATTTGGGAACCAAGAATATTTTTTTACTATTATTCCTACGTTAGTCATATTTTCAACAAAGACTTTTTCTCTTTCCAGTGTTTTGTTTTTCTCTAAAACTGAAAGTTAGAGGTATTTGCATTTGAAACTGCCATATGCTATAGAGTTTCAGTAGGTAATTGAAGGAAAAATGTGTTTTTTAAAACACAAGGAGAAAAACATAATGTACCATATACAGCGTATGTGCATTTAGGAAAGGGGAGGAAACAAGCAGATAACTAGAATTACAAAAGAAGTCCTTCTTTACCAATCCATAATGGTCACTCCCAAATCTCTGCTGACGCATGTCTACCTAGTGCCAATTCTCAAATGCTTTCTCCATGCTTATTATTAAGATCTTTTCTTTCTTCAGTTTTTTAAGATTTATTTACTTGTTTGAGAGAGGGGGAACACAAGCAGGAGGGGCAGAGGGAAAGAGAGACAATCTCAAGCAGACTCCCCGATGAGCACGGAGCCTGACACGGGGCTTGATCTCTTGACTCTGAGATCATGACCTGAGCCAAAACCAAGAGCCGGATGCTCAACCGACTGCGCCACCCAGGCTCCCTCAATCAGTTATTTTCTATGCGCATGGCCCAACTTTCAACAATGTATGTAGCTGCAGCCCTTCCCTTAATTGGTAAGAACTAAATCAGGGAGGAGAACTTACTTTCCTGCTCAGAGAACAGACAGCAGTAGAGCTCTTGAGGTAGGAGCCTGGAGGATGGGCTGACAGGTTACATTATCTGCTTGGACACCTCCAATTTACATTATACCATTTTATCAATTCAATTTGCTTCTAGCCACTATTTATTAAACACTTAGTATGTGCTGATATGATGATCACAATGGCTCTTGAGGTGAGGTTAACTTTCGAGACAAGGAGTACAACCAAAGTAAGTGAGAGAGAAAGCCAGGGCCAAACCTCCTACTCGGAGGCAGAAATCTATAGGCATGTGCCCACGGGAGCAGGAGGGGCATTCGCCTTGTGGTAAATCCCACTGGACAGTTTTATAAACGCAATGCAGTAACAGGAGAACAAAGGCCAGCAACAGTCATCTATCTATTCTAGTTAGCTGCTGTTAGTCCTGCTTTTACATTCCGTCCTTCTTTTCAGGCATTAACAATGAAATCGCAAAAACCGACAGGAGTTACTTAACTCAAGGACAAGTTAAATGACTGGATGTTAAAACCTATTTTTTTTTTAAAGGGAAAGCAAAGAATATACTTAATCTGCTGGCCAGTATTTGTATTATTTGACATGGCTGCCTTCTTATTCAACTGCTTTTAATCCCTTAATGCCCTGAGACTTTCAGAGAGAAAGCAACATCCTTCACAGCAGGAAAAAAAAACGTATTTCAGAAAAGCCAATAGGACCCAATTGAGTAGATTCTGTTTGCAATTTAACAATGTAAACAACAAAAATTTGGTTGTATAGTTTCTAATTTACTGGGGGTTTTCACAGTTCCTAATTATTCTTTATCTGGGATATGGTCAATCTGTATTTAGCTCTAAAAGTGCTCCACTGTTTGACCTTGGGCGAGACAACAGTCACATTTCCTGCTGTATAAAGGATTGGAAGACCTCAAATAAAAGGTGCTTTAATAACTCAGTGCACTATTACTAAAGGTTTTTTTTCTCTAATAACAGTGAAAGGGATGAGGAAGAATGAAAGCAAATCCCCAAAATAATAAAAAGAAAATTCACTTATACTAGATGAAAGGCAGTGAAGTCATGATTGGTTTTGGCAGGTCTCAGTATCTGTCCTGATCTACCGTGGCCCAGGGTAACATTCATCTGATACACTATGTCACTATTCATTCTGCTTATGGACACGTTTAACAACATTTGATAACTGTTGTTTAAATACCCATAAAACTGGGGCGCCTGACTGGCTCAGTCCAAAGAGCAAGTGACTTTCCATCTCGGGGTGGTGAGTTTAAGCCCCATGTTGGGTGTAGAGATTACTAAAATCAATCAATCAATAAACAAACAAACTAAAAAAAAATTTAAATACCCATAAAGCCAAAATACTGATGATGTGGAAAACAAAGGCAAAAGAAATGTAGATAAAATCAAATGTCCTTACACCTTTGCAGCTGCCCATTGACAAGTGGTTGAGATAGGAGAGCGACATTCCTCAAGGAACTCACAACTGCCTTAATGTTTTTTTTGTTTTTGTTTTTGTTTTGCTTTGCTAGAGGCAAAAAGCAACCTTAGCTTGGCATTAACCAGACCTCCAGGATCCTGTAAATCCTCTTTAACAAACGAAAATCCTTCTGGAAACTTCCTTTATCTCTGCCCCTCCCCGCTTAAAAATATATAATCAATAGCTCCTCACAATCCCAGGGCAGCTCCTTCTGCCCACAGGTCCTATCCCTGTGCTTTAATAAAACCACGTCTCAAGAATTCTTTCCTGACTGTTCACTCCCGAACCCCAACATCACATCACTATGACTATTTTCTGTTAATACATTTCTTCTTTCATATCCAAAATGTGTATCTGGTGGGATGCACTCAGCTGCAAGTAACAAAAAACTCTTGATTCAAATGGTTAAAAGATAAAGAAATTCATTATCTCCTATAATCAGAGATAGAATGGCTTTCGGGTTGGTTAATTCAGTGGCTTAACAAGATCCAGATTCCCCTTTCTAGTCTCCCATACACAGTCCCCTAGTGTCCCCTAGTTAAGATGGCCACTAAGTCCCAGCATCACATGTATACCCAACAATTTCCAGCTAAAAGATGATGTTCTCTTTCCTATGAATCTCTAAATCTCAGCCAAAACACTATGTTCTGAGTTCCCATGTAGATTTCCCCTCAAGTATCAGATGTGGTCACATGCCACTTCCTAAACTAATTACTGGCAAGAAGAATGGAACCAGTCACTGGCAGGCCCAAAGCCAGGCCCATATGCCCTGAAGTTCGCCACCTCATGGGGAAGGCGGGGCTCTGCCAACAGAGAAGGAAGGGAAGAAAATGGATTCATAACAGGCAAACCCCTAGTGTCTCCAGTGGTCAATTAAAATTAGTAAAGTTACTGAAAGGGTCAATAAATAATTTTGGATAGCAGAAAAGGGAAAAAGCCCTAAAAAGTAAATAATTGAAAGAGAGTGCCATGCTAGTAAAAAACCAAACAAACAGAAAAGCAAAAACGATCATCTATGGATAAATGTATGGCACACTTATATACTGAATGCATAGTTGGAGAACAAGTATCAAAACTGTTAACTGCCTTTCTCCTCAACCTTACAATGCTAAGACTGACTTCTTAAATAAAAGCTTTTACTTTGATCAGAGAGTTAGCAAGGGAAATATTTTTGGCAGCTATGGATCCCTGGTAGGAAATATAAAATTTATGATGATCATATGCAGTTTCCTTTACTCATAGCCAGAAGCAAGACAAAATATTCACCTGAATATGCTCATCAGTAGAAGATCAAGTAGAACCCCAGTGAATGAACTGATGTTCATTCCATTCCAACAACAATAAATGTTGTTCTCTCCATTAGCTAGAGTTAGTGCTCTAGGTATTTTATATAAAGTGTTTTCAAGTTAGATAAAATAGTCAAGGATCTTTATGGGTTAACGAATAGAGACAGAGAATTTAAATTTCGTAAAGGGAAATGAGTATACTCAGTTTCTTCAGCTCTCATGGTCCCTGTTTTTACCAGGACAAATTTCTCTATAAAGGAAGGAAACTTGCATAGTAAAGGGGCATTTTTATGCCATTGCTGTCCAGATCCCATAGACCAACAAGAAACAATAAACAGATTTGTCATTATTTGCTTAACCAGTTTCCACCACCTTTTATTTTAGCCCCTTAGTTTCAGATCTCCTTCCTTCCTCTGCAATAGTTATCTTAGGTAACTAGCTGCAAAACTAGTCTGAAGTCCCAGGTTTCCAGATACCCCTCAATTATTTCATTCATAGCCACAGCTTTCACTGTGAACCTAATGCCACTGAATCCCAAATCTATCTCTCGGATAGGTTGTCTACGTCCCACACCTCCCTCTGGGATGTGTCACTTGACTGGGCCACAGGTGTTTTAATATGTCTAAAGTCAAACTCATCCCCTTGTCACCAAAATGTTTTCTCTTTTACCCCTTACATTGGTGGAGGACACTACAGTCGACCTAGCTGTCAAACCCCAAATATGGGAGCCATCCTAGACCTCTCCCCTGTCTTTCATAATCTGCCATAAACCTAAAAAGACTGATTCTCCTGCCTACCTAGATCTGCAGTGCACTCCTCCTTCTCCACCTCTGCTGCCAAAGTTAACTGCAGACAATCTTCAGGACCTGCGTAGGCTAGTGCTCCAGTCTCCTTACTTATCTTACTGATTCAGTTCCCTGTTCTCCCCACCAGCGGGCTTTCATACTACTGGTAGAATGGCCTCTCTAAAGTACAAATCTGAGCGTGTCATTTGGAGCTCCAAAATTTTTGAAGGCTCCCATCCCCTACAAAATTAGATCTGAATTAAGATACGATCTGAAGGATAGGTAATTCACGTGCAGAGTGTATTACTTACACTCCTCTGGGAAGCTACTCCACCTGGAAAACACCTCCTTTTCACCTGTCCTCCTTCCCACATTCTCACTTTATCCTTCCCTCACTCTAGTCTTCCCTCTTCAGTGCAGCCTTTCCTGACAATCCCAGGCTGAATTACATGTACACTCAGTTGGTTCCCATTAACTGCATTACAGTCATTGTCACCTTCAATTGTAATTGTTTGCATGACTTTGCACTAGGACGTAAACTCTGAGAGTATAGTCCGTGTTGGCCCACCTTTGATCTTTAATATACAACATAATGCTTGGCACTTGATAGGTTCAATAAATATCTGTTCAGTAAATTGCACAAATAAAATACAATAAAATGTGTTTATGTGCACAGCTTGCAGCTCTTCAAATGCCCCGAGGGAGCTAGCCTGATAGCTCAGGCAATATCGAATCCCAAGTTCACTCTACTAATAGTACAACAGCCAAGAGCCGTTTACTCATTACGGTTATACTCCCCCCCTCCCTTCCAATTCCCATTTTAAGAGTAAAGAGAGAACAAAAGAATATACTGGAATTGGATTTTCAGACAGATGGACAATGAGAATATTATTCTCTTCCAATTAATCAGATGCGATAATAATTAAAGCCTAGCTCTGGCAAAAACTGAAGTACAACAATTTAACACAAAATAGAGAAGTTGGGAATGATAATGATGGAAGAAATTTCATGAGCTCACTCAGACCTCCAGGTTAGAGGACTCACAAATGGTACTCCCTCTTCTACCTTAAAAGATGGGTCAGTAAAGACATTTAACAAATCCCTTAACACCTCGTCCCAGTGTTTAACAATCAATCTTTTAGAGTCCAAAGTTTTTCCTAATGCCTAAAATAGTATATTCCCAGTAAAGATTAAAAGGAAAATGACTTTTTTCCCTTTTACTAATCCTTCCTTAAGTCACTCTTTAGCCCTGTCTGTCCTAGGCTAAGAATTCTATCTACATTGGGGCGTCTGGGTGGCACAGTGGGTTAAGTGACTGACTCTTGGTTTCTGCTCAGGTCCTGATCTCAGGGTCATGAGATCGAGCCCCACACCGGGTTCTGCACTCAGCGTGGAGTCTAAGACTCTCTCTCCCTCCCCCCTGCTTGCTCGCTCTTTCTCTAAAATAAATAAAATCTAAAAAAAAAAAAAGAATGCTACACACACTTTGTAATAAACACAGCAATAATAATGGACACTAGTGAGTGAGCACTGAGTATGAGTCAGGCACGATGCTAAGTGCTTTTAGTGCATTATCTCATTCAGTCCTCACAACATCCTCATGAGTTAACCATCATTATGAACCCCATCTTACAGATGGGTTTAGGGTCATGAAGTAATGTGCGCAAGGTTACCAAGCTGGGAAGTGGCAGTGACCATTACAACAAGGTCTGTCTCACTCAAGGAACTCCTGGGTCACTGCGTTTTTCTCTCTGTAGTGCGTGTACTGTCTCTCCACTGTTCTGCATCCTCTCTAATTCCTTAGTGCTTCACTAAAATGGGAGATGAACTTCATGAGTTTTACATACTTGTCTCGTGATTTTACCACATTATCAAATTGGGTTTTTTTAAATAACACTACATTAAAGAGGATAGATTTCCAACTTTGTTGTGTTTTTCCTAGAGCCAGGAAAAAATAAAGCTAAGGTTTCTATCCTCACATTGTACTTACATATATTAATTACATATAAATATATATGCAATATAAAATATTACATAAATACATAAATCAAAAGCACGATATACATCCATGCATTTTTATTTTTTAAATGCACCAATATTAATCACAGGCCATTAAAGGAAAGCATTAAGAGTAACGCAAGTCTATAATTACCTAAAATGGGTGTTCTGATGTTAGAAAAGTAAGAACACCATTGCAATAAGTATTCTAATATGAGTAGTAGAGCTATTAATATGAATAACTAACATTTTTATAACACTATTTGTTAGGCACTGTGCTAAGCACCTTTAGAGCGATAACTAATGTGGTGAAAAAGCGTATTCAGAGTCAATTAGGCAACGTGATGGGTTAGTTAGCCATAACTTTCGGCAACTGGCAGGGCCTCCTCACACTAGTTTTACTGTACACCTTAACGCCTTTGTTTGACCACAAGACTCTGCACTCCAATATTATCATTCATGTAGTGGTTTTTTTCTTTTTATTAGAAATTCAATATTTACTTTCATATTTCCTTTTTTAAAAAGCTTTTATTTATTTATTTGACATAGAGAGAGAGTGTGCACGCACACAAGCAGGGGGAGCGGCAGGCAGAGGGAGAAGCAGGCTCCCCGCTGAGCAGAGAGCCCGATGCGGGACTCGATCCCAGGACCCTGGGATCATGACCTGAGCCAAAGGCAGACGCTTAACCAACTGAGTCACCCAGGTGTCTCTACTTTCGTATTTCCTAAAACACTTAAAACCAAAGGCTCTACAAATAAATCATAAAATAACATAAATTGCTATTGTATCATGTTAGCACTGATACTTAATTTGTCAGATCGTTAAATTTGCCACAGAGCACTGCTCCTTTAATACGTAAGGTCCCTACGGCATCTAATATAAATCATAAGGTTTGAAACCAGGCCAACAGATGGTTACATTTTCAACCAGCCTGAGCCACATCTTCCATTCTGTGTTAGCATCAAGATTAATAGCTGATACACCAGTTAAAATACAGTGAGCTATCACTAAGATTAATTTTCTCAGTTACTTAATCTGAGGCTTCCTCTAACTCAAGCAAATGTAAAGAAATAAGCTGAGAGTTCCCATTATCAGTTGCTTTTTATTTTTACTAAGGGCATGTAATAATGAAATTTCAAACACTTTCTTTTTAGAAGACATGTTTCACCAAAGAAACATTTAAGAGGAGGACAGTTAGATTACAAAAAGGAACAACATGGGCATCTGAGTAATTTTAACACATCAAAGGTTCTACTATTTCAAGAGCATTCTGCTTTCTAGGCAGGATGACACAGTCCCAGTTGAATCTGGACAGTCTTGGCTTTCTTTTTTTTTTCTTTTATCCCAGCCTAGTATACTCACAAGGGTACATTTAAATGATAAATTACATGGTCACTCAATTTCTATGTCAGAAAGTAAACAATTAAATACTCTGTACTCAGCAATTACTAATTTACTTGATAATTTTGAACAGAGGAAATTTCCAACTGCTAAAGTTTTAAAGTGAAAAAAAATGTACAGTTTTCTCAGATGATAAACTGTATTTTCACTTCTCCCTCTCCTAACATGCTCGAAATAGATTCATCTTAATTGGTCTAAGCGGAGATGAAATTTTCTTAATCGTCTTCCCTGTCAGCCTGTGCAAAAGAAAACAAGACAAACTTTTTGGTCCTGCCCACCACAAAAGAGGCATTCTATATTATAGAACATCAATTTCACATAATAATGATTTTTAAATGTGTCATTCATATAGATATGCTACTGTCAGTCTGGGGTATTTTTGCACTTCTTACATTTTTACCACAGAAAGCTTAAATGGAAATTAACTGTGCAGCCATCAAAATTAATTTGTTGGAAGAAAAGGCTGGAAATAGTGATCAAAATTAAGTTTGGAGAGGGATGCCTGGGTGGCTCAGTCCATCAAGCGTCCAACTCTTTATTTTGGCTCAGATTATGATCTCAGGGTCGTGAGATCAAGCCCCGTGTCAGGGTCCACCTGCACTGAGTGTGGAGCCTGATTAAGATTCTCCCTCTCTCTCTCCCTCTGCCTCTGCCTCTCCTCCCCCCACCCCTCTTCATTCTTGCTTGCCCCCCCATATATATATATATATATACAATTATGTATATATATATATATATATATATACATAATTAAGCTTGGAGAGTTGTCTGAGGATTAAATCTTTTCATGGTTTTCTTGGACCATGAACTGAAGCAGCAATTTGTAAATATTTTGGTTTTAGGACCACTTTACACTCTTAAAAATTACTAATAATCTCCCCATCTTTCTCCCCACTCAAAGAGCTTTGGCTTATGCGAGCTATTATTTATCAGTATTTATTATGTTCAAAATTAAAACAGAATTTTCTGAAAATTTATTAATTCATTTTAAAATATCATAAACCCTTATGATAAGTAATAAAATATTATCATTAAGAACATTTTTATGAAAAACAACTATATTTTAATTAAAAGTTTTATAGTGAGAACAATGGCATTAATTTACATTTTTGCAATTTTCTTTAATGTCTGGAATAATCAAAGACCACTTTATCCTCATGTCTGATTCTGCATTCAATCTGTTGCAATATATGGTTTCATCTGCAGCCTAAGAAAAATCCAGCCTCACATAGATACAAATTTATTTTTGAGGTTTTATTTATTTATTTGACAGAGAAAGACAAAGCAAGAGAAGGAACACAAGCAGGGGGAGTGGGAGAGGGAGAAGCAGGCTTCCCGCTGAGCAGGGAGCCCAACGCAAGGCTCAATCTCAGGACCTGGGATCATGACCTGAGCCGAAGGCAGATGCTTAACGACTGAGCCACCCAGGCACCCCTAGATACAAATTTTTAAAAGGGGGGAGACTAATAGCCTTTTCAGATAATTGTGGATATTCTTCGATACTATACCAAAACGCAACAAGTTGTAGTTTCTTAAAGTTTAGCTGCAATGTGAAATCTTAAAACTTATAAACCTTTCTCACTCTCTACACTCAAATCTTTTGGTATCTTGAAATTTCAATGGATCTTTTATCTATCCACATCTTTGTAACACATATTGGTCATTTAAAAAATGCGGAGTTATGCAGATCTTCCATATTTTGACACATTTCTTTACACAACATCAAAAAATACCATATTAGGGATGCCTGGGTGGCTCAGTCAGTTGAGTGTCTGACTCTTGATCTCAGGGTTCAAGCCCTATCTTGTACTCCACACTGGGCATGGAGCCTACTTAAAACAAAAACAAACAAAACAAAACAAAACAAAAACAAAACCACATTGGACCAATCATTAATATCACCATGGACTGCCAAGGGACACTAGTAAACTTCTGGGGGTGATGGAAATGTTCAGGATCTTGATGGTGATAATGGTTTCACAGTTTAAAAACTCATCAAATTATACACTTTAAATATATACAGTTTTGTATATAAGTTGTACCTCAGTAAAATAAAAGTAGTGTGACAGAGGGAAAAAAACTGGGAAAATGGAGTTCATTACTCTACTCGGCTAATTTTGTTTATGAAATTTTCCATAATAAAAAGTGGGAAAAAGTCTTGAAGTTTAGGAAACTGTCAAACTCATGGTAACAAATTAGTGTTTTTCAAAAGTCTTGTTTTTGCCTGAAAGCTTGAATTTTATCATTAGTAGTAAATAATGTCAGATGCCCCTCATGTGACAAGTGTATATTAAAGAAAATGCCGGCCAAATACCCAAATGTGAAAATGACAGCTTGCAAGTCATTTTTTCAAGAAAAAATGACGTTCCAGAAAAGAAAGTGGCTACTTTAGCTGGTAGCTTAAACAATGACACAAGTGCTTTTCCCCCTCTTCTATATGCAGAAGTGCTTTATGCACACTTCTCATTTTCATTAACAAAATACTAAAAAAGACACATACAGAGACAAATCAAATAATACAACCAACAGATTTTACTACTCAGCAAGAACATTCTTACATGAAATTGGCTTTTTTAAAAAATATTTTTAATTGCAACTGCCTTGACTCATATTGGCCACACACACCATTGCTTTTGCACTGTTGCTATTAATGTTAACTCAGTGGAAAAGGCAAATGTCTTAGCATTTGCATCATAAAAATAGTTTTGCCCTCACAGACCCTAAAATTACCCCAGGGACCACCAGGGATCCATGGACCAAACTCTGAGAACTAGTAAACTAAAGTCTATTTTAAAAGAATTTAAAATCCAGGGGTGCCTGGGTAGCTCAGTCGGTTAGGCATCTGACTCTTGATTTCGGCTCAGGTCATGATCTCAGGGTTGTGAGATCGAGCCCCATGTCGGGCTCTGCGCTCAGCAGGGCGTCTGCTTGAGATTCTTTCTCTCCCTCTCCCTCTGCCCCTCCCCCCTCGCTCGCACACGCTCTCTCTCTCTCTCAAATAAATAAATTTTAAAAAAAGAATTTAAAACCCAACTGAAGTGTAGCCCTGTAAATTATTAGGACATTGAATCATTCTCAGATAAGCACAGTGAAGCACATTTTTCTACAGCAAAAAGTAAATGGTTCACATGAGAAAAGTAAACATTCAAGCACATATCTATTGCCAATATCCCTTCCCACGAAGTAGACCTTCAAGAGAACATATGTCATTTAAGCAAAACAAATATTTTCAAATTAAACATTTTAAAAATTTGTTATTTATCATTGATCTAAGTTTCAGATTTAAGGATTCTAGAAAGCTCTAAGATTTTTGTCCTAGTTATGGCTTCCACCCAAGGAAGAAAAACTGTTGACTTCCTTCTCCCTCCATCCCTTCTTGCTGCAACAACCAAGGGGTCAATTACATTGACAGTATTATCTTCCATAAAGAAGATCCTCATGCCTACATACTAAACCAGGCAAAATCCAGAAGTGGACAACTCAGTGCATTGGAAGCTCTGTTTGGTCTCTAAGGGGAAAGGAGCACTGAAGCTTAAGCACCAGACTCAGAGCTGAGGGTTTCCCCTGATGTACCCCAAAAAGTCTTTTCCTACTGGCTGAACCATCACCTAGAAACCACTAGAAATCCCTCTGTGGACCAAGTCAAACTTTTTAAGACTGACAGGATTGTCTAAGCTGTCCAGGTTTCTAAAGGGTGATTCTCAAAAAAGGCACATTTGGACAGAATAAATTCATTGACTCACATCACTTAGAATTCTCATAGTGTTTCATCCCATAAAGTCTGAGTCTGGTATCTCTCTGTTCTGATCTTTTGCACATTGGATACAGACTGAACTGACTACAGCTGTGTCAACTCTAATTTACCTAACCATGACCTTTTTTGTCTTCTATAACCCTATCTGTGCACACCTGTATGCTTCTATTTGAGCCAACAGTTGGCCCAACCCTAACCCCTTCACTGCCTCTGTGTTATAGTCTGAAATTAATTCAAAGTCTTATCTTCAGGATCCAATTCTGTGTTGTTATGTGAAGTATTAAACTTCACCCCCTTTTATCCTACATCTATCTACTCAGTCTTTTTTATTACATACCCACTGCCTCAGTATGTGTGACTGTGTGCATCTCCTTTCCTACTCCTTCACCTACTCCTCATAGACACAAACCTAGCAAGCTCCTTGTCATACCTTCGTCAGCTAACTAGACTGTAGGTTCAGTCATTACAGTTTTTGTAATGTGCCTCCTATCACTAATATTGCCTCCAGCCTGCTTCCCTCCCCCATAAATCCAATCTGCTGCTCCCAGATGGGGTCCTTTCCCCGCTCTCCATCTGCCCACTCAGTCTCATCCTATTCTTCGAGCTCTGCCTCTCCTCACCAGCACATTCTTCTAGGAGGTAAAATCATAAGCTTCTTCCACTACATCCTAACAAAGCCCACTATTGTTATGGGCAAACCCCCATTCATCTAGTCCTCCTTCCTCTCCATTTCTCATTGCCAGTGACTATCACTCTTAAGGACTATGTCTTACACTTCTCTGTATCTCATGATACCGAAGAGAGGCGCACATACATTGTACACACTTAATAACATTCATTAGATTAATGATGAATAATTATTATTAAGTCAAAAAATAGCTGAGGTTCCTAGAAAATTATGGCTTCCACCTCTACTTGCAAAAATTATAAAGAAATATGCTGGCCTGCAAAAACAAAAAAATACCTCTAGACCTTTCCAAATTCCCCATTGCCTCCTCTAAGATATGTCTGACAGCTGAAAGTAAACTAGTCTTTGCAAGCATTAAATTGCTCATCAATCTTACAAAGGGTGTCATTTAGTCAATTACCTTCCCTAAGGAAATATAAATGGAATATAGCTGCCTGAGAGAAATTAATTCACCCAACTCCTGTAAGTAGCTCACTGAGAACAGCTTCCACCACTCCAGGATATCTGAGCCATATTTTATTCCTAGTTTCACCAGAAAAAAATGTTTTTTTACCTTTTTTTTCTTTTTGGATTTGAATTTTACCTGACTATTGCAGTTAGGTTTGTAAGGAGTCGCAGTCCAATATTAAGCAGGCATAATATCACCCAAAGTTTGGACTATGAGAGAACTAAGATGTAGAACCTTTTCTTGTATCTGAAAATATGAATGTTGCCTGCATATCCTATCAAACTCTCCTAACACTCAACTCAGATCGAGGTATATGATGGTTGAAGACGGAGAGGAAAATGCTCAGCATGGAAATATAAAGTAGGCACAGGGAATAGCAGTAACTGGCAGGGGAAATCCAAATTCAGATGCCTTCCGGAACCAAGCACATGGTGTGAACATGCTCAGCAAATTTATGGTAAGAACAACAGAGTAAGGGGGATGATGAAAGGCAGCTACTTCTAAGGTCAGTGTGCCAACTACTCCATCCAGAAAATCGTTACCATGCAAGAATGTAGAACCAGTGTCACATTTTCTGATTGTTCAGAAGGCAGCAGGAACCCAGATTTTTTACATAAAATTACCCCAATGTTGGCAAGTTATTAAAATTAGAAAAAAAAAAAACCCAACAAAACTCTGTGCCAGTGAAATACAAAATGAAAGGCTGCTAATTTATGATCTCTGGAACAGAGCTGGGGTATAAAAAAATATCATAAAAATACATTCCTAAAACTAAATCCCTACTTCACACTCACTTTTAGTAACCGGATTTCTGTATTAATCCTCTGGGTCTGAGTACTTATATTAATGATCAGATCAGGTAGGTTAAAAGCTCAACTGCAAAAGCAACAACAACAACAAAACTGGAAGAAAATATAAATGAATATGCATCAAATCTTTGATTTGGGGATGACTCTTAACTATAATAATTAACGAAATCACAGAAGAATTTTTCATCTATAATTTAACAAAACTTAAAAGCATTTATTGTGAAAAATGCCTTGTGACCAAAATTAAATGTAAAATAAAACCTGGAAAATATTTGAGCCAGTATAGTAAAGGGCTAATAGTCTTTACTATAAAAAAACAAAACAAAACAAACAAAACCCTCACAAGTTGATAAAAGACACAGAAAGAACAGATTCTAGCTTCTTATGGACAAGGATGGTCTGCTGTTGTCAGCTGCTGGCCCAGCTCAAAGCAGGTGAGACTAGTGCCGAGACATCTGCCAAACCACACAAGTTCAACACAGTGAGCGCTCAAAAACCTAAAAAGCCCCAGAGCAAAAGGAGTGCCACAGAAGATCCAACAAATAGAAGAATTCATATCCAAGGAACTAGAGATTTTAAAAATATGAAAAGTCCTGTTTGGAAAAATGTCTATTTAGCTCTTCTACTCATTTTTAAATCAGACTATTTGGGGTTTTTTTGTTCAAAATGGCCAACAGACACATGAAACGATGCTCAACGTCACTAATCACCAGGGACATGCAAATCAAAACCACAACGCAGTATCACTTCACACCTGTCAGAATGGCTATCATCAAAAAGACAAGAGGCAACAAATGTTAGCAAAGATATGGTGAAAATGGGGCCCTTACACACTTTTGGTGGGAATGTAAATTGGTCCAATGACTATATGAAAGAGTATGGAGTTTCCCCCAAAAATTAAAAATAGAAATACCCATACGATCCAGTAGTTTTACTACTGGATATAAACCCAAAGAAATGAGAAGAGGATTTCAACAAAATATATGAATTCCCATGTTTATCACAGTATTATTCACAATAGCCAAAATACGAAAACAACCCAAATGCCCATCAATGGATGAATGGATAAAAAAGATATGGTACATATACATAATGGAATTTTATTCAGCCATGAGAAGGGAGAATATTCTCCTACTTGTGACAACATATATGGACCGTGAGCACATCATGCTAAGCAAGATGAGTCAGAGGAAAATGAGTACTGTATGATACTTGTAAGTGGAATCTAAGAAAGTTAAACCTGTAAAAAACAGTAAAAATTTTCTGGTTACCAGAAAATTGGGTGGTAGGGGGTTAAGAGTAATGGTGTTTCAAAGTGTACAAACTTATAACAAGTAGTAAATAAGCCATAAAGATCTAATTTACAGTATAATTAATACAGACACAAATACTGTACTATAATTATGTAATGTGATAAATATTGCTACATCAGCAATCATATCACAATATATAAATGTATCAAAGTAATACCTTGTACTCCTTAAATTTATACAATGTTACACACCAAATTTATTTTTAAAAAAGAAAAATGAAATAAAATATTTTTAAATATATGAAAAGAACTAAGAATTAATTATATTGAAATCCTCAAAGAGATAAATGAAGGAATAATGTCCATGAGGCAAAGAATAGAACAGGACAATATGAAAAGAACCAATTGGAAATCTTGGAGATGAACATATAGTCATTGATTTTTTTTTTTTTTGAAGATTTTTATTTATTTATTTGACAGAGAGAGAGATAGCAAGAGCAGGAGAACAAGCAGGGGGAGTGGGAGAGGGAGAAGCAGGCTTCCCACCGAGCAGGGAGCCTAATGTGGGGCTCGATCCCAGGACCCTGGGATCATGACCTGAGCCAAAGGTAAACGCTTAACGACTGAGCCACCCAGGCGCCCAATATTTTTAAAATAATAATAATAATAATAATAAGATGCCCTAAATGGCATAATTGAGACAGCCAAAAAGAAAATATTACTCCCCAAGAATTCACTATTAACAAATTAAGACATAGCAAATAATGCAAATCTAATGAATTCCCTCCCCAGAAAAATTCACTTATGTACCTGCATACAAAGTTTTATAAACCAAGTTTTATAAACAACTCCCAGAGTCTTTGAGCCCAACTTCTACCCTAGACTTCTGAATGCAAAATATCTTAAGAATGGAAATCTGTCCCACTCTATTAATACAATACAATATTAATACAATAAAATACTGGTTCAAGGTATAGGAAACAGGCTTTAAATTTGAGTTAGGATCAAATCAGAAAGAAGCCAATTAAATCTGATCAAGAAACAAAGAAAGTGTCCTGAATCTTCCTAAATATTCTGCTATGAAACTCAGGTAAAAATAAGGTTGAGAAAATCAGTAATTATCAATAGTAGATAAAGGAATTCTAGTGTGTATTAAAATTGGTTAATTATAACATAATAATTATCATTTTAGATGCAAATATGATTTTAAAGTTCATTTTGGCATCCCAAAATGTGACAGAAAAAGTAGAGCGTCTGTAACAGGCAAAAGCCATTTTTTAAAATGTTAAATGATCAGTATGGGGATACAAGATTGGTGGAGTTTAAGAGAAGCTAAATTGCTCTGAGTTAGAAAAGATGAGAGATAAAGAAGCCTGAGGGGAAAATCTGGAGATGTTGCCTAGAATAAGGGGACTTTTAAAGACTAAGCGGAAAAGAGCAATAAAATAGAAAATTCACTGGTTGATGCATCGTGATTTGGGGTGAGCTGAACAGAGCTGTCTAATGGCAATGTAGGTGACACATGGTATAAGCTGTCTGATGCCAATCCCACGATATCTTTGGGAAAATCTACACATTCCTCGGGTTTTTTTATACGTTTGTTTTTTAAACAGGATCAGGAGAGGCAAGGAGGAGAACGGAGTTCTCCTTAGTTCTCCTTCAACGTTGGCCTAACATAAGTACACAGAGAACATACGGAAAGCTATCCAACATCTGTGTTACACAAGAAAGTCTTAAATTTGTCCTTTGCTATTATCCCAAACGGAAATGTTTGGTCCTCAGCAAAACCTCGATGGAAGATAGCTCTCCAACAGAGATTCTGAAAACACAAAAATCTTTCTTAAAATAGACGTGAAATGTTTCAGAATATAAATTCAGATGACATACTGAATATCTCCCGTTTAAGATAGCTAAGGTCTTGGGGTAAGGTAAAATGATGACTTCTCTGAAAACGTCTAGTGAGAATTTGGAAAGAAAATTGTGTCTCTGGAACATTTTCTTTATTGCATTAATAAACTTCAATATTAAGTATACTTCCACAGGTTTTCTTCAAGCTGATATGGAGAGAAATTATCTTGGTTGAAGACCTTGAAATATTTAAATACAGGTATTTATCTTCTTTGATTACTTCTTCTTTGTTACTTCAAAAGTATACAAATCAGGTTGTCTTGAAGTTCACAATTGTATTTTATTTTTAAAATTTTTTTGAAGTTCACAATTTTATAAGAATAATGCCTGGGTTTGAAATAGCACATTTGCATCACAACAGATCAGATTCCTTTGAATACATTCACACAGCAGAATAACCCTGTTCTGGTTTAAAAAAAATCTTCATTTGATGTATACACTTTCCACTTGGAAACATAATTGTGTATGAGTCTGTCTCAATCACATGCCATCTCCCTGATGATGATAGGAGCATTCATGTATGAATCTTTGTTTCTCCCCAAAAAACCATGTTTCCTTTGAGGAAGAAATTGAAGGACAAGTTTTCAATCTTTGCAGGCCACCTAGACCTTATCTTCTCAGAATGAAACTTTTCGGCCTGGAATATTCTATTCCTAATTCCTAATTAAAAGCAGCAAACATGAAAATGCACGGTGTGGAATGGTGTGTTTATAGAGGCCTTCACTGGAGAAGATGCTTTCTTCATATTCATGAAATAAAATTAAACTGGAATGAATTTTGAATCGTTTCAAGACTTCATTATAATTATATTTAAAGCACAAAAGTATAAAAACCATAGGAACTAAAATCTTGACTGATAAATATGAATAGTAAATATGTTCTATAAAATTTCCAATGTATTATTGCCAAAATAAAATATTTACAAAAATATGTCATTGAGAAAAATATATACAACTAGCCCTAAATATCTGCCAAAAGGAATGATGCTAAAGAAATAAAAACTAAAGATAGTAAGTAATCTTTAAATGGTACTCACCAATCACAATTGAAGACTCACAGTGATAATAACCATTACTTTGTTTTTTCTTTAGCATGGAGCAAAGATCTATGCGATGTACCATTTCTTCTCCAAATCTGTGACTGATAAATTTTTCATAGAATTCGGGGTCTATTTTTTTCACTCCCTTGAAATGACAAAACAAAATCACATCACTCAATCATTCCACCGAGGTAGCTAGTTCATATTTATATCACTTTCTTAGAACCTGATATTACACTTTGGTATACAGTTCTGCCTACTGGCATTTGAAAATGGATACCACAAAATGGTCGTAAAGCTATTTTTAAAGTCTCCCTGTCTAGGATGAGTTGTATTACCTAAAAAAAATCATTAAAGAGTGTGGGGTTTAAATTTGGCAGCATTCAGAACTTCATATACTTTAAGCTTCTGAAATAATAAAGTATATCAAGTTGAAGTTTGAGGTATCAAAAAAAAGAGTAATCATCAACAACAATGGAGAAATGGATGAATTTTTTAAAAGTGATATAGATCTTAACATTTTATAGTGTATAAAGTGTTTTAATAAGATCGTTGCAATTTTTAAACTCCTTCCTTAAGAATCATTTGAAGACAGTTAAAGGTTATTTGAGGGCGCCTGGGTGGCTCAGTTGGTTAAGCGACTGCCTTCGGCTCAGGTCATGATCCTGGAGTCCCTGGATCAAGTCCCGCATCGGGCTCCCTGCTCGGTAGGGAGTCTGCTTCTCCCTCTGACCCTCCCTCCTCTCATGTGCTCTCTCTCATTCTCTCTCTCTCAAATAAATAAATAAAATCTTTAAAAAAAAAAAAAAAAAAAAAAAAAGGTTATTTGAATTGGAGGAGGGGGTCAGTGATCTTCCAAGTCCTTCTCTACCTGCCTCTCCTTGTTCTCAGTATCTTTCATAGCAGGAAGAGGGCTGATTGGTGAAAAATAACCGTGGAAAACATTGTTACCTCTGTAGTTTCTCAAAACATGGGAATGAATGTCCCCCCACCCCTTCCTATGCAATGGCCCTGCACCCAGCCTCATAGTCCCAAACACAGTCCATAAGATGAAGATACAATACCTTACAAGGCAAGTTTACTGGCTGACCATGTGTGAACTTTTCCTTTTAATTTATAACTTTTAAAAATTTTACCCTGGCAATACTTGTTGTTTGTTAAAAATAAGAAAATATGAGGAATCTAGGGGCACCTGGTTGGCTCAGTCAGTGCAGCATGCAACTCTTGATCTGGGGGTTGGGAGTTCAAGCCCCACACTGGGTGTAGAGTTTACTTAAAGAATAAAATCTTAAAAAAAAGAAAAAGAAAATACGAAGAATCTAAAAAAAAATCATTCATGTCCCTGCCATTTACAGAAAATACAATAATACTGTGGGTACATCTTTCAGGTCTTTTCTTTCTTTTTTTTTTTTTAAGATTTTATTTATTTATTTGAGAGAGAGAGAGAGAGCATGAGATAGAGACAGAGAGGGGTGGAGGGGCAGAGGGAGAGGGAGAAGCAGACTCCCCGCTGAGCAGAGAACCCGATGCAGGACTCAAACCCAGGACCCTTAGATCATGACACGAGCTGAAGGCAGACGCTTAACTGACTGAGCCACCCCGGCAACCCCCTTCGGGTCTTTTTCTATGCATACATATATTATATTTAGATTATATTTATATAAATCTTATTAAAATGTAGGTAGAATATATATTTTCCCTTTTTATTCAAAGTTTTGACAAAAATTTTAAAAAGATATAAAAACAAAAAATTTAAAATTAAATTGCCCCACACTGTAACTACTATAATTTTGTTACGTATTTTATCTTTCCTATGCAAAACAAAGTACTTTTTTCTTTTTTATAGGAATGTGGTTGAGCCATGAGTACTATTTAGCAATCAGCTTTTTTATGTTAATATGTCAATAATATACAGATGTGCAAAATATTTTTAATATTTTTAATTTTAACTGCCCCATACAGTTCCCATACTCCACTGTATGGGGGCATCATTAATTTATTCATCCAGTTATTTATTGTTAGACATTTAAGTTGCCCTTAATTTTTAATATTGTATTTAACATGTTTTTGTTGATATGTGTTCTTGTTCTGTATCCAAACTGAGCTCCATTCACAGACTTTCCTAACTTTAGCTCCACTCACAGACTTTCCCACCTCAGTTAACAGCAACTCTATTCCAGCTGATCAGGCAGAACCCTGGGGTCACCCTGAACTGGCCTCTTTCTTACAGTGCTGCCTCCAAGCCAATCTTCTTGGCTCTACCTTCAACACGTGACTAATTCTCACGCCTCCCTTGCTGCCTTTGTCCGAGCTTCCTCTGTTTCTTTCACCTGGATTATCCTAATAGCCTCCTGTTTTCCCACCTTTGCCTCATCTACAGCCGGAATTATCCTATAAAAACACACACCACATCAGGTCACTCCTCCACTCAAAATTCTCCAAAGGGTCCCCATTTCTCTCAAAGGAAGAACCAACTTCCCCAGGACAGCCCACAAGGTCCTGCTCCGTCTGCTCAGTACTTCTTGGGCCTTGTCTTCTACTCCTCCCCCTTGACCCTTCTCTGGCCTCAGCCTCGACTCCGTGCCTTCCTTGATCACACCAGTGCAAACCCATCTCAAAGCCTGTGTACCCCTGGTTTCCTCTCCCGGAAATGTTCTCTCCCCAGGTAGCCTCATGACCAGTCTCCCACCTCCTTGCAGTCCTTGCTCAAACTTTACTTTCTTAATAGAACTTCCCCTGACCACTCCCTTTAATATGCACTCCCAAATCCTTTTACCCTTCCCTCTTTATAAATATTTACAGACATTTTTCCAAACATGTACCACCTCCTACCTCACTGTGAAATTTACTTTACTGTGTTGATGGTTCATGGGCTGTCATTATCTATCTCTCCTCAGTAGAATGTATGTCCCACACAGAAAAAGAATTTTGTCGGATTTATATTCACTGAAATGTACCCAGTGCCTAGCATCTGCGTGACACGGAACCGTGTGTTAATAATTGTCACAAATGCAGAAGATCAAGTTTCAAAAAAAGGGTAGTTGACAACATCAAATGCTGCTCACTGGAAGTTCAGTAAGAGTGAAACCAAGTGGCCTTTGTTCGGTTTGGGAAGTAGGAAGCCCCAGCAGAGCATGCTGCCCAGAACAATTGAAATGTGTGAGTTCAAAGGAGGTCTGCTACTTTTCAAGATGTGGTTTTGCTTCAGTTTCCTCGTCTGTAAAATGAGGTTAACAATGGAACCTACTTCAAAGTGTTAGATGGACTAAATAAGTGAACTTACAAAAGTGTTTAAAATAGTGAAATAGAGTAAAGGCTATCATAGTTATATGATAAATGCTGTTCTATATATATTATATATAACATACATATCTATTAATAGTGAACTTTAAGGAGTAACTTCAGTAGAGGTAAGGTTTCAGAAACGTTTTAAAAAGGTTCTGAGTAAATGGAAACTGACCTTTCTTGTTTGTCTTTTAAATGCTTTTTTGGGTGTGCATGTGTGCTGTTTGGGGGTGGGACGCAGGGCAGGCTGGTGTCATTCCCTTAGACCAGAGAGAAGAAGACTTGTCATAACTTCGCAGGAAAAAAAGAACTTCAGTTTTCAAGACGTCAAGGCCAGTGCTGGCTAGCCACCATCATCTCCATTTCGGTTTTTGTAAGATGTCATTATTTCTTTAAAGTAAGAAATAAGGGAAACATAACAATGACAATCCACTAGGCTTATTTAATTTTAGCAAAAAGTAAGGACCAGCCATTTTTGCAAGAATTCTTGACAAATGACTTCCAACATGAGTCTTTAAGGAGCGAATTTTTATTAGAGAGTGGAATGGAATTAAGTCTTTAAGTCATAATTTATAGAGGAACTGTGGTTCAAAAGGCATGCCTTAGGAGGCACTGAAATTATACGCCCTGAACAGAAAACATCTTCAGTGATAAAGAATCTAAAAACAGATAAGAATCTGCTTTGTCTGATATATAATATTAACATGATCTTTGTTCTCTAGGAAATTTTTTTGTTTGGCAATATATTTCTTCTTTTTTTTTTTAGGCTCTTTTTCCCATAGCAATATACATTTTTCTAATAAAATGTATCTGAATTGGTCTCACCACCCAGCTACAGCAGGTGGTGTTTTTCTTTCATAAGAAAAGAAAGGACTAGCATTCTAAGAAAATAAATGAGCATATAAAAATTGGATATCATTCAGGGTACAGGGTAAGGCTAAGAAGGCTCCTATTTTCTTTTCACTTTTTTTTTAAAGGATTTATTTATTTGAGAGAGAGAGCAAAAGTGGGAGAATCTCAAACAGACAGCCCACTGAGCATGGAGCCTGATGCAGGGCTCCATCTCACAACCCTGAGATCATGACCTGAGCCAGCACCAAGAGTTGGATGCTTATCTGACTGAGCCACCCAGGCATTCCAAGGCTCATATTTTCTGGATGCATCCACTGAGTTGCCAAAATAGTCCCAGAGATAGCACCCCAAAAGGTTCTAGTTCAAAGCTAAAAAGGCTGGGTTAGCATTATTTTAATGTTTTAGACCCCCCCCCATTATTCTCTGCTCCCCTTCTCCATAGGCCAGACTCTTCCCAAGGCACTTTGTCATTTAAGGATCAATGGAAGTATAACACATTAGAAGAGCTCAAAGAAAATTACAAAAGTGGATAAAGCCAGAAACATTTGACCTGTAAAGGCTAAGAGAGTTGGGACTATTTCAAAGGTATGGAAACAATGTGTAGGCTAACTTCAACCAAACCACATGAAGGGTTGCACCCCCGGAATTGTGGACATGCTTGGTGACTGCCTAGGACTAAACCTGAATATTATTTTTGCCTTGAGCCTAGAAGGGACAGGGTATATTTTCAAGGGCTTCACATTTATAATTTTACCCAATATAACCGACAGATCAATTATGCAACATAACACTGAAAAACAAAATAGGAAGTTAAATACGAGATATCTGACTTTGAAACAATAAATGAGTAGCAAGAAACATCAAACAGAAAATTTTTTCAAGACTGTCTTAATTAGTCATTAGAAATAACTAAAGTTTTGCTTTCCTTTAGCCTAGTTTCAGGCAACAGTTTAAGGAGAATTACCAGTGGTGTTCAGAGCTACTTGATAATCTTTGATACAATGTACCATGAAACCCTGAGAATTTCATTCTTGGTTGTAACTTGGCACCCAAACAGCCAATACCGGAAAAATGCCATTGAGACCATGATGAGTATTTTTAGAATCATCTGAGGCTGCATCTGCTAAATAATAGAACCTATTTATTCAGAAAGCACTCACCATACCACTTACATTTAGCTAAATGATGTGTATAATTTAATATGTATAATTTAATATGTACCAAAGAGGGCTCAGACATATTTTAGTATTTTTATGCACCAAACTCTATTTTCAATATAGAAGTAAAGAAAGCCATGAAATATGAAAATTCACTTTAGTTTCCAATCTGAATATGAAAATCCTTCTAAGGTTCTGAAAGATAAAATTTAATTTCTGTGACAAAGTTATTGTGATCAGAGGAACAATGAAATGCCAGTTTCATTTAAAAAGGTTAAGACTTTAAATAATAGCAGATAATTTCTTATCATGACTTGTTATCTTACAATAATCACAACTTCCATGATGAAAACATAAATAGGCTGCATATCAGACAAAGAAATTATGTCTCCTGCTGATAGTAAGCCTGACATTCCTGGAGCTCTGCTGTGTTTTCTAATAGTTTATTCCTATTATGAGTGGCTAGTAAAGAAATGTATGTTTCCTGTGATAAGGACATGAAACCAAAATTCAGTAATAAATTAAGAGCCAAACCAAACTGGTTTGTCATTTTGGGGATCAGCTCGTCAAAGATTAGTAATCTTTTTTTTTTAAAGATTTTACTTGTTTATTTGAGAGAGGGAGAGAGAGAGGGCGTGTGTGCACACACATGCACAAGCAGGGGGAGGAGCAGAGGGAGGAGGAGAGAGAAAATCTCCAGCAGACTCCCCACTGAGTACGGAGCCCAACTCAGTACTTGATCCCAGGACCCTGAGATCATGACCTGAGCCCAAATCAAGAGTCAGATGTTTAACCTACTGAGCCATCCAGGCGCCCCAAGAATGGTAATCTTTCCCACTCACTTCCATAATTGGAAAAGTTTATATATTGTAGTAGTATAGCATTAGTTAAAAAACTAAAATCATTTTAATGGTCACTGCCCATAATGAAAAGTTACATATTGGCAATTCAAAGTTATTAAAAGGATATATATATTGACATGGGACTTCTCTGAGGCAAATCTTACTGTATAATTCTTAATGACTCCTTCCTTCATGTCCTGGCATAACTACACTTTTCATTATTTGCATTGTTTCATTTCCATCTTCCTCCTCATACAGACCCCTTGATTACCTTCTTGTCAGCTGCAGCCTTCCCTCAGCCCCTCTCAGCTGGGAAAACGGAGTCTCTTCCCATTCAGGCTCAGTTCCATCCAAGCCTGTTCTTGAAAGTGATGGAGGGAGATGAAGGAGCCTCACCACATGAGCTCCTGGGCTCTAGAATAGCATGTTGATTTCAGATCCAGTATCCAGCACCCCTGGGCGAGATCTGCCTGGCAGCCTTCCTGTCTCCTCGCCCTGCCTCTCTGGGTCACCCCTCGGGGCTGGGCTCCGCCTTGGTCCCCCTGTCTAGCATGCCCATTTGCTGCCTGGGTGAGGCCCTGATCCCCTGCCTCGTGCCTGTCACTAACTTTAGAGATGATAAAGTAGGAGTGATGGAAAATAGAAAAGACAATGGTACTTTGTTTATTGTTTGGAGTCAATTTGAAAAAAATTATGCTCTATTATCTGTATAACAACAGTAATAGAAAATACATAGTACAGGCTCTGTTCGAAACACTTTTATTAACTCATTTAATAATCACAATAGCTCTATGAGATTGGTACTATTATTACCCCCAGAGAAAGAAACTAAATCACAGAAATTAGGTCACTTACTAAACTACACATAGCTAGTAAGAGGTGGTGTGATTCAGATTCAGGATAAGTGGAGAGTACAGGCAAATTGAAAAGAACAGAATGATAATAGTCAAGCTCATCACTATTTCTTTTAAAATATTAAAATTCTAAGGCTATTAATCATCCTTAATATATAATCATATGTACTACCATATTTCTAAAACCAATGTGAAAATTACTTTGGGAATCTCTTGCATTCTAAAAATACCTGCCTTTAACATGTTGCATTAATATTAATAAATCAAGTGATAATTATATGTCCATAACAAATGTATTTCATAGAGGGAAATGAAAAAGAATTCATAGAGGTTACTTATAAATGGAAAAAATTATCGAATCCAGCCTATAAAAAGAACTCTTCTTATACTGTCAACACCCAAATAATCAAGTAAAATATTGGCAGAGATTGCATTTTCTAAACCAGCTGTTTGAGTATACAGTATTTCTCAGTTCTTCATTTTACTTTATGATGGAGCATCACCATGGGGTTTTTAGATAAGCCATCTCCTCAATCCCTCTATTTATAAATTTGCTTTTAGCACTACTGCCTTGTTTAATCTTGAGGCTTTAGGAAAAGAAACAGTTGAAACTCTTTACCCTAGCATTATATCTAATATTTATAATATTACACCTTTCAGCAAGTAATAAGGAGAAATATAGCTGCTAGAGCTCTGTTTTTAATCTACTGTTGATAACCCCTTCGACCTATCTTAACACTTTGAGAGGAGCTGAATGCTCCTTGGTGGCGTCAGGTGGCAAGGAAAGCCGGCACAGGGTGAAGATGATGTCTAACTCCTCATGGTGCAAGCCACCTCACAGAATCACCAAGAGAATATGCTGTATCACTTCCTGGAGGTTCTTTCCATGAGGTGCTGGCATCAGAGAGAACAGAAGAAGAATCCACATTTAGTTCATTTGTACTAATGACATATTTAACCAAAGAGGTAACAGTTTGACGGTCCCCAGGACATTCTCAAGGTCACCAGCTCCCTGGAAAATTACATATGCTCATTCTTTGTCTATTTAGCAAACCTCTTCTCAGTTCCTCCTCAAGCCTTCTTGAGGATAGCATACGTTGTTTGGCCATGTGACTATTATATTTGCCTGTGGCTTTTCTCATTACACTGAAACAAAGAATCTCGCAAGGGAGGCATCCAAGACTGCTTCCTATTCAACTCAGTCTCAGTTGGACTCTCAATTCCCCTTGATCCAACCCCAGCTGTGTGCTTGGCTCACCACAGCCTTGTGGTCACTCAGATGTAAACAAGCTGCAGCCTGCTCCTCCCTGTCACATCTGTTCCCCGAATATTTTGCTGTTTGGAACAAATAACAACATGTTCTCCTGAATTCACCAACTTAACCATTTACCTCTATAAACTAAAGATAAAACATAAAATATCCCCCACCTCAAAATTTCTCACCATATGTGGTCTATTCACTCACAACTTTTTTTAATCAATTAATTAATGTATAGTGTATTATTAGTTTCAGAGGTAGAGTTCAGTGATTCATCAGTTGCAGATAACACCCAGTGCTCACTACATCACATGCCCTCCTTAATGCCCATCACCCAGTTACCCCATCCTCCCACCCACCTCCCCTCCAGCAACCCTAGTTTGTTTCCTATAGTTAAGAGTCTCTTATAGTTTGTCTTCCTCTCTGATTTCGTCTTATTTTATTTTTCCCTCCCTTCCCCATGTTCATCTGTGTTGTTTCTTAAATTCCCCATATGAGTGAAATCACATATTTGTCTTTCTCTGATTGACTTATTTTGCTTAGCATAATACCTTCTAGTTCCATCTACATTGTTGCAAATGGTAAGATTTCATTTTTTGACGGCTGAGTAATATTCCTGTGTGTGTGTGTGTGTGTGTGTACCACATCTTTTTTTTCCTTTCATCTGTCGATGGACATCTGAGCTCTTTCCATAGTTTGGCTATTGTGGACATTGTTGCTATAAACATTGGGGTGCATGTACCCCTTCGAATCATATGTTTGTATCCTATGGATAAATACCTAGGAGTGCAATTGCTGGATTGTAGGGTAGATCTATTTTTAACTTTCTGAGGAACCTCCATACTGTTTTCAGGAGTGGCTGAGCCAGTTTGCATTCCCATCAACAGTATTCTACCAAACTCTCTTCACTCGCAACTTAATCTTAAATGTTCTCCTCCTTCAGTCAATAGCTTTCCCTTCTAATCAATACTTCCCAACATGAAGTAATGCCAGCAAGCCATTGGTGTAAAAACTTCTCAGGGTCTCAACAGTCAAACAGGAGAGTAAAAAAAATATTCAGAAAATCCTAACAATTGTAATTTGTCCTATAACACTGGCTTATATACTGCAACATACTTATATTGTGGTTGAATGTGTTCTGATTTTATAGCCTAGAGGTCAAAACCATTCACCTAAATTGGTTAGGTTGTCTATAGACAGAACTTCAGACCTAACTGTAGCCTCAGATATGATCCAAATGAGAGTTAAATACCTAGATAGTGTAGAAGGAGGCCATATATTTGACAAAATAGCTTAACGTATCCACAGACGTCACTAACTATAGCCTTCTAATGTTAAGCAAGAAAGACCTAGAACGTTTTTGTAGCTCATCACACTTCTATGCATCTAGTACTTGCTTCTTTTCCCACTATCTTATGAATTAATCAATGTCCTTGGTTTTCTTCCCATCAACATTCTTCCTTCCTCCGGCTCCCCCATCATTCTCAGGAGAGTGCTTTACTTCACTTGCCCAGGCCTATTCTGTGCACACTCCTTAGGACAGAAACCCCTACCTACCAGAGGGAGGTGTCCCAACCAGGGAATTTGATGAAAAGTGAGTGAAAGAGCAGGAAAGAAATAGTAACACTAAGATGTACACTGAGTGTGCCATAGGTTAGGAAATGGGAAAGGTCAAAAGGTGCTCAATGATACAAGCCTTTTCACTTTACTTGGTTGGAAACATTCCCTGAATATCATATTAGATAAAAGAGAGCTTGGTAGGAAAAAAAATAGTTACATATGAAACAGTCACCAAAGATACAACCTGGGAATCATGTGTACCTCTTAAACCAACTTCAAAATTAGTATTTCTCTCCAGGTAGAGCAAGACATGTATCCAATGATTTTGTTTTTTAATATGATACACATTGCTATGCAAAATAAATTTATATATAATATACAATTGGAATCTTTCTTTTGTCCTCATTTCAAACTTAATCGCACTTAATGTGAAATCTCCCTGTGGTATATTCTTGAAATATATAATTACAGGGATTACACAGTTTCCCTAATGGACTCACTGTCAGTATATATCTATGAATATGAGATTACATATTGCTTCAAAAAAAGTACAGAGATAAAGATACCAGACTAACCAGAAATTTTCACACAACTCTTTTAGAAATTTTTTAAATTAGGTATCTTTTCAAAATTTCAAGAAGTACTTCTAGACTAATAAAATAAGGCAGTGGGGGGCGCCTGGGTGGCTCAGTCGTTAAGCATCTGCCTTTGGCTCAGGTCATGATCCCAGGGTCCTGGGATCAAGTCCCACGTCGGGCTCCCTGCTCGGCAGGAAGCCTGCTTCTCCCTCTCCCACTCCCCCTGCTTGTGTTCCTGCTCTCACTATATCTCTCTCTGTCAAATAAATAAATAAAACCTTAAAAAAAAAAAAAAAATAAGGCAGTGGGTTTGGAAGGAAAACAATTTGATGGAAAACTTAACAAGAAGCAAGGGATCTGCATCTTAGGATAACAGTATGCAGAAAAGTACTGGTATATTCTTTGGCTATTCCTGGTCTGTGCCATCACGGTGGGCTGGGCCTCAGGAAAGCCAGACTGGCCACACCTGACACCATTCCCTCCATATCCACCGTACCTACCACACATCTACCCCTTTCCATCACACATATCCCTGCCAACAGGGATTACAATTTTGGCACCTGCCGGTAGGGATATACGTCATAGACAGTTACAACCCGCTGAGACGGATATGTGACATGTCTCCATATCCATTCAGTTTACTCCCACGTGACCATTTCTCCCCCCACACACTTAATCCCACTGAATTAAGTTCTAGAGATGTTTGTGCTGGAAGTCCAAGAGTACAAAGTTCTCCGTCTACCGTCCTCGGATTATCAGGGTAGGTCCGGGAGGGTGAGAAGTAAGAATCCAAGAGGAGCACATCCCAAACGGTGCAATGCGTATGCATAGGGAGGGATGTGGCTGGAGGTGCAGGGCCACCAGAGGGGGTCGCACAGAACATTCTCCCAGGCAATGGCTCAGTAAGATCTCACGGGAGTGCTAGAAACCAAACATGAAATTACTCTGCAAGAAATGTCCTGGTCCAAATAAAGTTCTGTAACGAATTATTATCATCAACTTCAGCTGCGGGGAAGGCAGCAGCTAAAGAAGGAAGTCTTTATACTGGCCATGAGCTTGAGGGCAGTACACAGCCACAGTTGTACTTGGAAGGCCTTAAAGATGGGTCTCCAAATGGTATCAGTTTGGGCAACAATTCAAAATGGTGCCATCACGTAGGTTTAAGAGAAAGAACCCTTACTGCAGGAACTAAGCTGGAGTTCCTGTCGTCACAAGTGGCTAGTCCCTTAGGTGACATGAGCAAGTTTTGTTAGGTCTTCAACTACACATAACGGAAGTTTGGCCCTGGCAAAGAGGCCAATAACATTTTTTTCTCTAACTTATTGGAGTAACCAAGAGAAAGAGAACTGAGCCAACTTAGTAATTCAAACTAGTATTACTCTGTTTTTAAGGTACCTCTCCTTGAGAGAATAATATTCTAATGAATGGCCAAAAGTAATGAGCTCATATTTAGGAATAGAAGTATAATTCCAATGTAAACTAGTACAGTTTTGGATTGCAGCCTTAATTTCCCCTCAAATCTAACTGGGGCTCTCAAGAAAAAAATACAGCTTTATCTTCTTTTCTTATGCAATTAATTAAAATTAACAAGAGGTGAATGACCACTCTCCAGTGGTGGAGAAAATCTTATTACCATCCAAATAATACTAGCTGGTTTGCTTTTATGTGACTAGTCAAGTGGGTAAGAAATTAGCTACTATAACTAAATCAACTAAATAATTCTTTATCAACACTGTTTTGGAATAAAGTTTAAGTTTTCTGGATCATGTGTTCTATTTTGCCTTTAACCATAATCAATCCACTGTGGGGCTTGCCAGTTTCATACAAGATCATTATGCTCCATTCTGCCCTTAACTAGGAAAATGGAATTAATAGAGTTTCAAAATGTCTACAAAAGACTTGTTAAGAAATTTTCCCAATACTAATGGTAATAGTTGAGATAGACAGAACATTTATATTTTAAAAGAGTTAAGCCAAACCCATGCAATTCTAATTACCTTGACTCCTTTGTTATTGTATATTTTAATACCAGTTCTAAAACTGTTTCTTTTTTTTAATTATGTTATGTTAATCACCATACATTACATCATTAGTTTTTGATGTAGTGTTCCATGATTGTTTGCATATAACACCCAGTGCTCCATTCAGTATGTGCCCTCTTTAATACACATCACCAGGCTAACCCATCCCCCCACCCTCCTCCGCTCTTGAACCCTCAGTTTGTTTCTCAGAGTCCATAGTGTCTCACGGTTTGTCTCCCGCTCCAATTTCCCCCCCTTCATTTTTCCCTTCCTGCTATCTTCTCTTTTTTTTTTTTTTAACATATAATGTATTATTTGTTTCAGAGGTACAGGTCTGTCTGTGATTCAACAGTCTTACACAATTCACAGCGCTCCTGAAATTACACTTAAGTCAGAATTTTGTCTGTGAATGCAAATGTTAGAAAATAAGTAAAAATGTCCATTTAATCTGGATGTTTGAAGCAAAAATATCACGTAGGCCTGAATTATCAAGATCAACATTTCCTAAACCATGCTCTGCCAAACACTAGTGCTATAAGACGGTCAATGAAAAAAGGACTTGCTAGTCAAGTACATCTGGGAAATGATGCTGAGGTAGATTAAATGTTTGAAATAGTCACTGCCCCTCCTTGTAGTGTCCCTTCCTACAAGTACATTACACATCCCGCTTTGTTGAATTCAGAAGGGACCATGTGACTTGCTTTGGCCAATAAGATGTGGGCAGGAATGATGTGAATCATTTCTGAGCTTTAAGAATCAGCCTGGGATTTGCCATCTCCCTTTTCCTTCTGCCAAAAGACCAGCATGGTCCTACGTGAAGGCTGCCCAGCCCGGGTCCTCAGTAAAGACAATACGGAGCAAAGCCACACGTGACCCACATCTATGAGCAAAAAATAAATCTTTGTTGCTGTAAGCCCTTGAGAGATACGACAAATATTAGCAGTTCAAAATTCCTAGGAAGTGTTGGATAAAGAATCAGATTAACTTTATTTAATGCAACACTGCTGACATTTGCTTGATCACAGAATCCTTGCCTCACGTAAAACCCTGAGAGAGATTCTGAGAGAAAAATTTCAAGACATGCTAATGAAAATACTTGCTTCAAATCTCCATTCCACTTTGCACAGACTTAAAATTAGGTTGACTATGTCATTTCTTCTAGAGTTTTCAAAGTTTTCAAAATCTCTAACAGAATTAGGGTCAACCAGGCATCATTTGCTCCTCTGACATTAGTCAATTCCTAGAATCCTCCCTTAAATAATTCAGCTTTCTGTCTATAATTTCCCATATGTTTCAATTTTAAAGATGTATAAAGTAGTAAATGGTTTCAAATGAATATTCAGTTTACCTGTGTAGGTATCATTTTCAATTGCTAAATAATTGCAAACTCAGTGTGGGTTTTTTTTTTTTTCAATATAAGAGAAAGACAACACAACAGCATGAAGTTGAAAAATGCATTAGAAACATAAGTGAAGTCACTTGCTATAAATCATGCTCTTTGACACACAGTAGATGACACAACTGACTAATGGCACCTAGAATATCTCAGGAGAAATTAGTATTCTATCTCAGAGCAGATTTCACTGGATTTTTAGTTTTAAAAAGCCATTAAAACGGAAAGAGATGTGTTGCTGTGTTTTGTTTATTTACTGATTTTTAATTAAGAAAAATCCAATTCCACTCTAGCCTTAGATCTAAGTGCACCTGGTCATATGAAGACATTGGAAAACAACTAAAAATCACGAGGAATTAAGTCATTCGGCGTTGGGAGATCCAGGACTCAGTTACTGAAGCCATCTGCTTTACCTTGTACCAAGGATATTTTGAGACAAGCTTTTGTCTGGAAGGATAAGGGCTTGTTGATCCCTACAGTGCCCGCTTTCAGGGAGGGGGTGAAGGAAGCGGCAGGGCAGTCTTGCAGGCTCCTCTGCTCAAGGCTCCCTCCTAGTCGGCTACAGGGAGGGACTATTGTGAACTTGGGCTCTGCCTCTCGGCTGCCAGCCCTGAGCTCCTTCCCTGCTGCGGGAAGGACTCCCTCCCCTTTAGAAGCTGGTGCTTCCTGAGATTCACCTCCCCGGGTCCCCTTTCACACTTTCTCTACCTCCTTACGGCGGAGTCCTCACCCTCTAGGAGTGAGAATTTGCTGATCATTTCTGAGATCTGTCACCTAGGGACCTGCCCCTCCCTCTACAGTCTTCCCCATCCTGAAGCAGCGTCTCATGAAAGTCCTGCTGGTCCCCAATGCTTCTGGCCATACTTGCACATCATTTGCTTTTTACAGATTTCTCTATCTCCTAGTTTCACTGAAGATGCAGCTTGTGATATTTTCCCCGTTGTCTCTATTGCTCTATGCGGTTTCCAGGAGCAAAAAGGAAAGATCCAAATCTATGTTGCCACCATCTTCTTATACTTAAAGACTTTCCTCCTTTCTGCGTATAAGAAAACCTATCTGAGGTTTTAAAAAACAAAAAAACAAACAAAAAACACCAAAAAAACCTCTATGTGAAGCCAAATTCGCCTATTTGGTCAAAATGCTGACCTTATAGACATTTCAGAATAGCACAGGAGTCAGGGGTCAGTAAGACTACACTCCTTCTTTAACTATGAGTTAGCAAAGGTCAAGAGAAGTTAAAAGATTTGTCCAATGCTAAACAACAAAGCTAAAACAAGAAAACTCATGCTCCTTCAAATTTATCACAGAGACCTCCTTGAGAAGGAATAGTCTTCTATTCCTACACTAAACTAGTATTCCTGAGTTTTGAAATGGCTTATAAAGGCACATTATCATGCAGACCCAGGAAAGTGAGTGGCAGCTAACTTCAGCTAACTTAGATCAGCCCATTTAACAAAATCCTGAGGGGCGCCTAGGTGGCTCAGTCAGTTAAGCGTCTGCCTTCAGCTCAGGTCATGGTCCCGGGGTCCTGGGATCGAGTTCCGCATCAGGCTCCCCGCTCAGCGGGGAGTCTGCTTCTCCCTCTACCCCTCCTCCCTGCTTATGATCTCTCTTTCTCAAATAAATAAATAAAATCTTTTAAAAAATTCCTGAGAAAATGTGCTAACTGCTAAAAACAGAAGAGTAAATACTGGTAGTATGTGAAGATTTTGTCTTACAATCTTGGTCCTGTATATTGAATCCCCAAAGAATTCAGGGACTGAGTTTTCCCCCTTAACTATACTGTTAGAACACAACCTTCGTCCATATGCTCTCCTTTTCCACTTCCCATTGCCATTTCTACTGATGACTACCCTGTATCCTCCTCCCTACTTCCCCTCAGCCTCATCATCTTAGGGTCCAATAACCACCCCTCCACCCGTGTTTTGGGCATATCAAATCCTACATTCAAAACAAACCCATCTAAGTGACAGTAATAGCTATAACAATTTCAAAGGAGATCACTTCTTTCATTCTAAAGTTCTCTCATTGTCTAACTCTGTGAAGAGCTGATACAAGGAAGTGCCAATTAATAAACTATAGCTTTGATAGTTTAGTGCCACATTAGTAATTTGAAATAGTCACAGATCAGGAAAGGTATGGAAAAAGACCAGAGAATAATTAATGCTTAAAAACAACTGATTTATCCATGAAAAGATCACATTTATTTCTTAAGGAATCTAGATCTGCATTAAGGTATGTGTTTGATTTGAAACTGGTCTTCTTCTGCCACCAAGTGTTAGCACACACTTCTAACCAACCAGCTTTTGCAATGGTTAAATCACAGAAATACAAGGTCACTCGATGAGAAAAATGTATCTACAAGAAGGGCAGTATAAAAAGCATGGAGGTGAACAAGTTGCAGAGTAACAATGTAGAACAAATATATTCCAAGAAAACTACACAAAGAACTTTAATTTTAGTTACTATTTCAGACATGTGGTAAGTTAATAAGATTCTCTGAGGCTCCATTTATTTAATGAAAGAAACTACAACTCTAAAAGCACAATGATAATCAAACTAGCTTTAAAATATACAGTAACTGCTTTCAATATTCTCTTATGCAATATACCCTACTGGAATTTCATGCAACTAAGTATGTGCGAAACACATTGACTAAATGCCTCCTAGTGTTAGAAAAATATATGATGCCAAGAAAAATCTTAAATTTCTCAGAATCTAAAGTAGAGAACTCAGTTCTAAGCTTGGGAACCAGAATACCATGCTGTAGCACAGGAAGATCCCTATCAGGAAATGTGAAGAAGAGTTTCTGTATTTTCAAAATTCTGATCACAATCTATAGAACTTTTGGTTATCCCACTGGGCTTTTGGTTAATTCTATTAAATGGTATTACCTACAAATAGGAGCCTACCAGAGGATGGCACCCCAGAAGCCTAGGAACTTCTGCAGTCTACACTCAACACCACTGGGAAATCCTCACACTAGATCTTTATGACCATTCCAGTGGTGGTAAACACTCATCCCCTGCACCTGACATCTGTCCACATCTTTTATGTCAAGGAGATGTTTTACCTTCATGAACAGACCAATTATGGCTCCAACTCTGATTTTTTTTTTTTTTACACTGGCATGGATAACAGCTTTTTAGACCATAAAAAATAACCAATATATGGCAAAAAAAAAAACTGAGGTACTATCACAGAATAATAGGTTACAGCTCCTGTAGATAATAATGAATGGATCATCTTAACTATCTCAGAATTGGCCTATAAAGATCCAGGGCACTTCTCTACCCAGAACACCCCTTTTTACTAATAATTATCATGTCTACCCTGACAACAGAACCACCAGTATCTTAGGAGTACACCAGTATTTATCCACCCGCTACAAAAAATGATTTCCGGTTGGCCTTCCAGCAGGTCAAACTGAAATATAAAGAGTACACCACCTCAAAACAGAGCATCTTAGTGGAAGACATCATTAGCTCTTTTCTAGATACTTTCACTATGCATCACCCATCCATACCAGAAACTCAAAGAACACTCCTCAAGATCATGGAAAACCTTCAAGTTTTCTGCATCTTGTGGCTTCCCTTTACCCTTGATTTTCATGAGACATCTAACTTGCCCCATCACCATATCTATGATCAGCCCCCAAAGGCTCCACTCTTCCTCAGAACCTAAGCAAACCCCTAACCAACCAAGGGAGAAATTCTGGGTGTGTCAAGGGGAATCTACTATATTCCAGGTGACATTAAGGTCAGCTGTATTCACTGATCTACCAGAAGAATTAAGGGCTAAAAGAGCAATTGTTGGAACCTATCTTTTACCTCCAAAATTACAAGGAAGCACATTAAGCTGTGTTGAAGGCAAACCCAAGGAAACTATCTTTATATAACTTTAATTATGGTTTACATTTTTATGCTATTCCACAGTTCTTATAAGTTATCTATTTTAATAGCTTCTTAAATCATTGATACGATTTGTCGTAATTGACCTAAAAATTCCCTCATTGTAATGGAAGTTATTTCTAATTTTTCCTCTATTATGGATACTGCTTCAGTAAACATCTTTATACATAAAGAGTTTCTTCTTTAGAATTATTTCTTAGTTATAAAATAAATAAGTCCTGGGGATATAGTGTACAACATGGTGATAATAGTTAAAAATACTATATTGTAAAAAATATATATACTATATTGTATATTTGAAAGTTACTAAAAGTAGGTCTTAAAAGTTCTCACAACAACAACAACAAAAAAAGGTAACTATATAAGGTGATGGATTTGTTAACTGATCTTATTACGGTGATCATTTTGCAATATATTAATATATTAAATCATTATGTTGTACACCTGAAACTTACACCATGTTGTATATCAATTTTATCTCAATAAAAAAATTATTTGTTTAAGATAATCCCAGCAGCATGAACCTCTTAGTTAAAGAATATGAATATTTTAACTTTCTTTATGGGAATTGTTTAATTCACAACTCAAAGGGCCATACCAAGCCACCATTCATAATCTTTGATGGTCCTTCTACCACAAGCTTATCCTAACAAATGTTCCTCTAATACAATGTAGTTGGAAGTATAAATTGGGGCCACTGTTTTAAAAGGCAATTTATGGTGTTTTTGAAAAGCTGAAATATAAAATACCCTTTAACCTTGACACTCCATTTCAAGAAATGGGTTCTTCGAAATATTGGCATGTCTACCCAAAGGAAAATGAACATGGATGCTTACTGCAGCACTGTTTGTGCTAGCAAAGAAACAGAAATTAATGTAATTATTCATCAAGGGGAGAATAAATTATGATAAATCGAAATAATGTATATTTATTTCTGTTTTAAAGAAACTATACGCAGGTATTTGCACCTATATACGTTTGCAGTGTATAGGAAAAAGTCAGAAGAATATACTAGTAGTGGTAACCTGCAGACAGAGAAATTATATTGGGAAGAAGGGGGCGGTAGGGTGGTGCTGAAGGAAAAATCGTATATATCACTCTATAGGTTTGCATCTATTTGGACTGTTTACAATCACCAAATATTCACCTAATACTTTTATAATTAAAATCACTTTTAAAATAAAGTACTTGAAATAAGACAAACTTTTAACACTCCAGTGATAAAAACCTATTGTTTCCTACCTCTCTCTCTCTCTTATTTTGTTATCAATCTAAACAACACTGAACACTAGCAATACATTCCACTACTGATCCTATCAATGTCCACTCCCTTACAAATGCGTGAACCCGAATAAAAACCCAATAGAGAATTAGTGCTGAGAAAGGAGGATAGTTGGAAAGCTAAAAAGTTAAGAAGAAAGAGACTGAAGAAACACATATTTTCAAATAATCTGTATTCCAAACCAAAAAGCATAATAAAAATGCACTTTTATGCATGATACCTTTTCATACTGGCTTTAACTTTTACAGTGGAACAAGTGCATAAAGAAAATGTTGGCTATTTATTTAAACCTGCAGGTCTCTGAATAGTCTACAGAGAATCTGGATCAGAATCATCAGTAGCACTGATCAAACATCAAAAGTCACGATCTTTAGGTATAACTCCAGATCTGAAGCTAGAGGGTGGAAATCTGCAGCTTCGGCATTGACACATGAATCCCAAAGTTTAAAATATACTTTCTTAAGCATTCAGAAATACTGGACATCAGAGTGGTACATAGGAATGGAGTCATTCTATTATTGAAAAGAGAAATTTCTCATTTGGCTTTCTGAAAGGCAGTGAGGTCATACTTTATTTTCTAAAGATTAAGCTTTCTAATCTAAACAAAATACAATCTGATTTAGATTTTTTTAAAAGATTTTATTTATTTAGTTGACAGAGAGAGACACAGCGAGAGAGGAAACACAAGCAGGGGGAGTGGGAGAGGGAGAAGCAGGCTTCCCGCAGAGCAGGGAGCCCAACGCGGGGCTCGATCCCGGGACCCTGGGATCATGACCTGAGCCTGGGATCAACGACTGAGCCACCCAGGCACCCCTGATTTAGATTGTATATACCATTCAGGCAGGGACTGTTTCTATTTTGATCATAACTCTGGGCCCAGCAGCCCATGTCTGGCACGTATTAAGCATGCAGTAAATATTGGTTGAATTAATATGGCTTGGGCCAGGGAGCTCCTCACGTGATGACAGAAATTAATTTGGATGAACTGGATGTGGCCAGTGGGAGAGAAGAATCTGGGCCTGGGAAAGGGATAAGATGGATTCCACACAGGGCTCTGTCAGGGAAGAATGGGCCACTTCACATTTGTAAGTCTCGTATCCCTGCTCTACAAAATAAGGGAGCAGATTCTGGGAAATTAACTGCCAAGAAATCATTTAAATTTAGTCTGAAATGTTAAAATTCAGATTCTAGAGTAGTTTAAACACTCCTGTGATAAATGTCCTTGTGTGCTCTCAAGTAAAAGTTAATACCATACAGACAAAGAAACACTTTGAAATGTGGATATTACCTTCACCACTGATTTGTCATTCTGTGATTAAGTGTGAAATCACTGGGAAGAGGACAATCCATTTGAAAGCAAAACAAGAAAGATAACGAGTAAAGAAGTAAACGGTCAGTCTGCAAGTTTTGTCAGCTGTTATTCCAAATTTCAAAATCTATTATTTACACAAATTATTTTTACCTAAATATTCAGGAATGGTACCTGATTTAGTTATTATTGAATGTGGGGCATAGTTATCAAAAGAAAAAAAAAAACCATGCAACATATCTTTTTGAAAAGGTATTCACAATAGTTTGCACAACCACAGGATGGCCAATCACCCAAACACATGTTTTAAAAGATCAAAAAGACTTTCTGTGCACAGAGACATTAAATACAATAGGTACCCAATTTAGAAAAGAGATCTACTTACTAATAAACATGACCTTCATTTATAGAGCTGCAAATCAGTCTTAACTGCAGCAAGGGGTCATGGAGAGCAGGAACAAATATTAATCTGCATGCCTATCTCCAAAACTCTGGTATATTAGAGCAGGTCAGCAGATGGCTAAATTTGCATGAGAAGCTCCCTAGGCCGAAATGGGAAAAACAATGAAGGGTGCCCTTAGGATTCTAGGAGAAAAGCTCACGAATCAGAAGAAAACCAAAAGTTACCTCAAACTGAGGGAGGAGGGGGTGGCCTGGGAAGGCAGAAAGTCACCCTGAGATTTGGGAGGTCAAGAGACACATCTCTCAGTTCATGTCACTTCTGCCCATCCTCAGGGAGAAGTACATTCAAGTAACGAGGGGATCGGGGCTCCTCAATTACCCTCTTGCCCAGTCCATGGAACACCTGTTCCAAGCCCTCAGTGGAGACAACTGCTAAAAGCACAAGGTTGTCTTCTGGAAATCTTGAAAGAGCTGGATAAAGGGGGGTAAAGAAGCTTGTCCCACCATGAAGAACCCAGTTCCAGTGAGCAGCACCTGGGTATGCAGGCCAGAGGAGGAAGCTTGGAGGGCAGCAGGCTGCAAACAACCAGAAGCAAAGAAAGCAGTAAAATGGGACCCTGGCCCTGCCTCGATGCTCTTCAAGGGATGAAGTGGCATGAGAAGCAGCATCAGGAAATGTTGGTCCGAATATGCAGCTAAATGTTGGCAGAGGATGCGGTAGAAGAGCCCCAGTGGCAAAGGAGGGCACAGCTGGAAGAGCCTCCATGGAGTCTCGCGAGCCAACTCAGCATCCCTGGGAGTGGAAAACAAACTGACTTGGAATCCCAGGACCCAGAGTGGTAGGGTGTCAAGAACCACTACAAATGTCACTCATGCCCCGAGCATGCTTAGTAAGGCTGGTGTAGCTGGTAACACAAGGCTTACAATCAAAATGTTCACTCACCTTCTTCCGGAGCCATGGTGCTTTGGACAATTTCATAAAAGTCAAGTGAGGCTTAAAACTCCTGTTTTCTCCTGCCAAAATGCCCTTTTCTTGAAATGTCCTTTTTGCAGCCTCTAAAGAAAATAAAAACACAAAAATGCTACTGTAACACATGGCTATCTTTTATTATAAAAATGGCAATTCAAAAAATAACAAATTATTTTATAATGAAGAATACTTTATATACCTGTATGAGATATTATTTTCTAAAAAAAGAATAAAACCACAATGTGTAGGACAACATATTATTAAATCTGCAGAGATTTCAAACTTTAAGCATACAAAAGCAACAATTTGAAAAGGAAACATTTAATAAATGAAATAAGCGTTTATCTGATATGATGCTGATTTTCACTGAATATCCTAGCAGTGCCCATACGCATAAAAAGGACTAGTTTATCTGTAACCCATAAGATCTAAAACTTCTACTTCTGACCAAGATGGAATAACAGAAATCAGATTTACCCTCCCATCTGAAACAATGAAAGGACAAAGTATATAAAATGATGGTTTGTAAGATACTCTACTTATCAGGCAATGAAGGTCAGTGATCCTTTAGAGATGAGAAACAAACAAGGTGAGCCCTTCAACTGCCCAGCTTTCATCCTTGAGTGTCTAGGCCCCTGTGCAAGGAGGAGAAACCCAGGTGGAGCTTAGTCATCTCACTGGGTCGAGCAAAAAGAGCCAAAAGTAGGGGAGGCAAAGGTATCTACAGCTCACAGGCAAGATTCCTAGAAAAGTGAGACCTGTGCAGAGAGAAAACCCCACAGATCTACAGAGGGTTGCCCTAGATTATTCAGCTGAGTATAGACCAGTGCATATTTGTTAGGAAACTACCTGAGGATGGGGAAACACATTCAAAAGGATTAGAGGGAACGGTGCCCAGTGCTCATACAGGCGCAGGAGAATTGTCTGTTCCCATGAGCCAGGCTGGAAAAACCTCGAGATTTCTAGGAAACTGGGTAGAATGAACAGAAAGGTCTTACCTCAGTAGTGGGGAAAAATTAGCTTTGAACTGGTACTATTCTAGTCCCATCTAAAAAATCTTAGAAGCAAGATCCAAAAGGAAAAAAACTGTCTCCAAGTAACTTAATTGTGTCCCAGAACAAAGCCCAAGAAGTAGACTATCCAAACCCAACAAGGCAGACTTCATAATGCCTGGCATCTAATAAAAAATGCATACAGGCATTCAAACGAACAGGAAAATGTGACCTACAATGAAGAGATAAATCAATTCACCAAAGGGAACTGACACAAATTTTAGAGTCAGAAGATAAGAGAATCAAAATAGCTATTATGACTGTTTTCTTTATGTTCAAAAAGTAGAGACATGCAAGATATAAAAAAGACCCAAATCAAGTTTATAGAGATAAAAATTGCAATGTCTAGAGAAAAATAAACTGGATATAATGACAGATTAGACATTGTAGGACAAAACATTAGTGACCCTGAAGACATGGCAATAGAAACCACCCAAAATAAAATACAGAGAGAAAAAAGAAAGAAAGGAAAGGGAAAGGAAAAGGGGAAGGGGAAGCAAAGGGGAAGGAAAGGGAACGGAAAGGGGAAGGAAAGGAAAGGAAGAAAAGAAAAGAAAAGAAAAAAGAAAAGGAACATCGGTAAGTGTGGGGTAACTGCAAGTTGTCTAATATATGTATAAGTGAAGTCCCTAAAAAAGAGGCAAGAGGAAGACAGAGAAAATATTTGAAGAAATAATGCCTGTTGGGGAATGAGAGTTGCCACAACCATGACAGAAAATAATCTAGGCAATAATTTTTAAAATTTAAACTGCACAAGTATTTAAACCAGCAAATTTAATTCTAGGAAAATACACAAAAATAAAATTATCAGCATATAAAATTCTATATAGAAGATATTTAGCAATGTTTGAATTCACACAAAGTAGAAATAACCTCATCAATAAAGAAATGGTCATTAAATTACCATACAGCATACTAAGGACTATCATAAGAAAAAGAGAATCAGAGCTACACATATTGACCTGAAAAGATGCCCATGATCTATTAAGCAAAAAAAGGCAAGTTGCATGGTTAATATAACAATAATATGATTTCATGGCCTATTTAAAGAAGAAAAATTCTCTATGCTTTATTAGCATAAAAATGGTATAAAATACCTTAGGATGAGGGTTGACATTGAATAGAGATACAGGAGACTAGTAACATTTTCTTTATACATCTGTATATTGTTTGAGTGGTTACAACGAGCATGTATTACTTCTGAATAAAAAAAGTTAAAAAAAACTAAATAAGCACAATAACTGACTAGACATTAGCAATATAACATTATTACAAGTGCACGAGCATCATACTGGAATGCACAAATAGAATTCTTTGTTTGTAAACAACTTTACATTTGTTCTTTCTACCTCAAAATCAGGTAGGGCTAATACCTAAGTTAATTTTAAAGATAAGAAAACTGAAACATAAGGAGTTGATGCTCAAAGTCACCCTCCTTATTAGTAGTAAAGAAGGAACTGGAATCCAGATGCCGTCGCGCCTACTCTGACCATGTTTCAAGCTGGATAAAACCCCAGCTTAAACCAAGGTCAGTGAAGGGCACAAAAGCTGCTCCAGCAACTGAATGAGGAAAAGTAAGGCAGGGCATTCTGTCATCTTCCACCACGCCCACACACACACTGGTTTCGGTCAGAGAAGCTCCCCTGTTTCATGCATGCGCTTCTAAGTAGCTTTTCATTTTCTAAAAGGATTCCAACATTTACCCAATTTTGAAAAGTTTGAAAGTTTGAAAAATCAATGCTCAAAAACACACAGAGAGGGTCCCTTTAGTAACAATAATCCTGCCAGTGATGTCCATCAAAAAATAGAAACAGGTGAAATATAAGGCAAAAAAATGTCTTTGAATCTCAAATAAAACCACATCCAATCCAAATGTTTAGTGAAAAATTGTTCCTTTTAAATTCATTTATTTCTTATCAATGTTAAATATGCTTTAATTTTTCTAACAATTAAAAATCATGAACCTAGTGGGAGATTATCTAGTATTTCCAAAAAATGTGTCCTAAAAAATAAAAGATGTTTTTAACACAATACTAAATACTAGAGTCATAAGAATGCTTTAGTTTAACCACCAATTCTGTTGGAATCTGGAAATTACTAATGATACATAGAATTATAACCAGAAATACCTGGATGAAAACAAAACCAAATATATTTCCATCCAATCTGATTATTTTTTACATAGTGTAAGACTTCAGTTTTTTTGAATGGGAACCCGAAATAAAAAAAGATGTGGGAGTGAACAAAACAAAGATACAATAGTATCCTTTCTGAGAAAAAGAAGGGTTTGCTGTAATGACTGGTCCATACAAAAGTAATAAAATAACAGAGAAGAGCAGAGCTTCAAAACAGAAATACCTGCACAAGAGAAAATTCAAACAGATGCCTTCTTTTTACCAATGACATAATTATTAGCCCCATCAGTGATATCTGGTATGCCGGCTGGCATGAAGGATAAAAAGCAGGGAAGAGGACCTGCCCTCCCAGGAGAGAAGCTCCTGGAGCAGAGCTTAGGAGTTAATCAGCTAAGTACCCACAGTGTCTGGAGCACGTGCTTAGCATCTATGGGTATTTAATAGTACCTATTGAATTTGAATTGAACATCACCTTTGTGCTAGCTGTTTTATGTAGGCTTGATCATCTACGCCTCCAGATAACCCTAAGAGGTAAGTTATTATTCCCATTTTTAAAAATTAAGGAACTGAGACTCTGAAATGTTAATAGCTTACTCAAAGATCACTGAGCTAAGTCGTGGTGAGGATAGAATTTGAACTCAAATCTAACTGAGTACAACGTTCATGCTACCTCCTATGTGAAGAATCTAAAGTCTTGGGGGGCCTAGCTGACTCAAGTGGAAGAGCATGCAACTCTTGATCTCAGGGTCATGAGTTCAAGCCCCATACTGGGTGTAGAGATTACTAAAATAAATAAACTTTTTAAAAAAGGATTTAAAATCTTCTTTCTCCCCTCTAAGTTATTTTACTTTTTTTTCTAAGATTTACTCATTTATTTATCTGAGGAGTGTGAGCAGGGGAGGGGCAGAGGGAGAGGGAGAAGCAGGCTCCCTTAGCACTAAGCAGGGACCCTGACTCGGGGCTCGATCCCAGGACCCTGGGATCATGGCCCGAGCCGAAGGCAGACGCTTAACTGACTGAGCCACCCAGGCGCCCCTCTAAGAAAATTTCTTAAATACAAGGTAAAATCTGGTTAGCTTATTTTAAAACTTGTACTGCACTTATGAACTGCAGTTGACAAACTCAGATCTGGTCATTTGCTCATTCATTCAGCAAATAATTAGTGTGGGAACAACAGCAATGCACAAAGCAAATCCCCTGCCCTCAGGGAACGTCCACACATGCTGGGTGCTGTCAGGTATTGATCAGTGATATGAAGAAAAATAAAGCAGGTGAAGGATCTACAAAGTGATGTGGAAGAAAAGAGGTTTTGATGTTAGATATGGCGGTCTGAGAAGCCCTCTCTGAAGAGGAGACCGTTGAGAAGCCACCAGAGGGGAGAAGAGTACTCAAGGCAGAAGGAAGAACTTACGAAGACTGTTTAGTAGGTCCAGAAACAGTAAAAAGGATTAAAAAGGATAGGATATCTGGAGCAGGGTGAGTCAGCATTTGGGGAAGAGGTAAGAATGGGTTTAGAGAAGTAGGCAGGAATATTAGGGGGGCATGGTAAAACCTTCAGATTTTATTCTCAGTATGGTGGGAAATTCTGGGGGTTTTAAGCAAGAAAATTTATGTGTGTGAGTAACTTTCTTTATTCATCTATATTTCAGCTAGAATATACATTTCTTCCTAGTGGAAGAAATTTAATCTCAGGCAATTGAAAGTGCTCTGCTCCTTCCCTAGAGCTGTATTTTAGTTGAAGGGAAGGTAGCTAATGGGGTGTCAGAATGGTTGTAGCGCCTGGCTCTTGGGTCACCATCTGGCATCTCCTGAGACATGCACCATGCTTGGTTTTGTAGTTGGACTCTCCCTCATTCCCATATATAATGACTCTGCCACTTCTGTGCCCTCTCAGGTATGCAAGATTTTATTCTATGGATCATCACACCATACCAGGGCAAGCAGGAACTCGCTGGACCTGTCTCAGGCCCTTTACCACTTCCTTGCTATTCTTGAGCACACGAAAATAATGGAATTTCCTGGGGCCAAGGTTGAAAGGTCAGAACCCTAGAAGGCCACCCACCACCCAATACCAGCCTCACTTCACCTCCACCGCCACTCTGGAAGCAGAGGGAATTCTGGCTCGCTGGCGCTATGAACACACCCCAGGAGGAAGGCACAGGGTCTCTCCTGCTCTCGGACTGATGTGAGTTTCTGCTGTTCTGTTCAGGGGATGATGGAAAGGCAAGAACTCATATTCTACCTTGGCCTCTAGCTCTCTTCTTTGCCTGACACTGAGAATCTTTTCTAGCATCAAAGCAGGAAAAATGTATCACTGTGCTTAGGTGTTGAAATCCCAAAGCCTTTCTCTGTTTTTCTTGCTATATTCTCTCTCTTCTGAGAACATGGGTGCCATTGTCCGGGAGGCGGCTAGGCACAGAACAAAGGATACAAGAAATACAAGGAGAAAAACTCAGTATCTCAAAATATTATCCCCACATGTTCAAAATCTTAGTTTACTGGGGCGCCTGAGTGGCTCAGTCATTAAGCGTCTGCCTTCAGCTCAGGTCATGATCCCAGGGTCCTGGGATCGAGCCCGGCATCAGGCTCCCTGCTCCGCGGGAAGCATGCTTCTCCCTCTCCCACTCCCCCTGCTTGTGTTCCCTCTCTCGCCGTGTCTCTCTCTGTCAAATAAATAAATAAAATCTTAAAAAAATAATAAAGTTCAAAATCTTAGTTTGTTATTTTACTTTCATAATATCTACTAAATGCTAGTATGTGCTAAATGTGACATTTTGATCACCATTTGTAAATGTGAGGCATGTCCTAAAACCCATCACTGCTAGTCATAGCAGCAAATGGTTTTTCCTCTCTCTTCTATGGTAATAAAGAAAGTCAAGCAATGGACCATTCAGATGGAAAAAAAACAAAAACAAAAACAAAAACCCAACACTGTTCTTAGTTACAAACAACAAATGGCAACTTTGGCTGAGTTAAGCAGGGAAGAAATGTGTAAGAATACCAGGGGACGCCTGCGTGGCGCAGTCGGTTGAGCACCCGACTGGGTTTCGGCTCAGGTCCTGATCTCAGGGTCAGGGGATCAAGCCCTACGTCGGGCTCCACGCTCAGCTTGGAGTCAGCTTGAGATTCTCTCCCTCTCCCTCTGCCCCTCCCACTCATGCTCTCTCTCTCTCTCTCTAAAACAAATAAATCTTTAAGGAAAAAAAAAAAAGAACACCGGGAGGATGGAAGAGCAGGCTGGAAGGCTAGGAGGCCAAGCAGACGTCCAGAGCTATGCTGGAGGACAGGTACGCGGCCACCACCACCTGCTCCAGCTGGGGTCCTGCAACCGTGACAGCACACGGAGGGCCAGAACTGCGGCCCCCTGCCTGCCACTGATGAAACAACCCGTCCCCAGGACAGATTCTGCACAGTCCTTTTTTGTTCAAAGTCCTAGCTTCTGATTCAAAGTCTAGACCAAAGCAAGATCATGTTCCCAGCACCAAAGCAAACTGTGGAAGAAGGTATGTGACACGGGAGACCGTGGGGAAGAGTTTAGATGCTGGGCAGCTAAAAAAGAAGACTACAGTCCAGCATATGCATATTTTAAAACAGTAACAGTGTATTCATAACAACTACTATTATAATTAACTTATCATCTTTTGGCTCACGTAAATTATAAGCAGGAATATCTTTCCTCAACTACTCTCATGACCCAGCTCTGACCCTCTCTATTATGGCATACCCACAACTGTTTTAGATAGACCTCGAGTTAAAATATGAGGCTGAATCATGCAAAACCATCATTTTTATGAGTCAAAAATTGTCAAATACTGGCAATGTCTGATGGCTTACCATATACAATGGTGGACTCACTAAGTTCCTAGGATCTGATTCAAGGGATCAGGGCATATTTTCTAGGTCTTCAAGTACTTGAAGAATTATCACATAGAATTGCTGATTGCAACTCAGCAACATATTCATATCAATCCAGAAAACAGAAACAGCATGAAGGTGTGAAAGCAAAAATTCATTTCTTTATCTATTTACTGAGCACTTCCCATATGTGCCAGACACACAGTCTGCTTACGACAGCAAACACAGCACTGCTCTCACAGAGCTTACAGTCTCAGGGGACAGATCTGGGCCCAATAAAGAGGACTCAACAATGTTCAGAGTTATTAAAAATTACAAAGATATAAGAAAAGAAGTTTTGTTAAGAGAAATTAAAATAGTAGGCATTTGTATTGTTCATTACTATCTACATTAGCTTTCACATATTATTTTATTTGATATGACAATCTCATCAATTGATTGTAAAGATACAATATTATTTCTATTGGTTTCAGTTACTTTTTTTTAAGATTTTATTTATTTTATTTTTAATAAGCAGGGGGAGTGGCAGGCAAAGGGAGAGGGAGAAGCAGACTTCCCGCTAAGCAGGGAGCCCGATGCGGGGCTTGATCCCAGCACCCTGGGATCACGACCTGAGCCGAAGGCAGCGGCTTAACCGCCTGAGCCACCCAAGAGCCCCAAGGTTTCAGTTACTTTAAATTTTGACCCAGGAGTTCTCATTACTCACTGGGCCTGAAATCTTTGATAATGGATATCTATTCACAATACTGTTTTAAATAATATGTGTCACAAAGCACATATAATTTGTTATTAATGTATTTTTCCAGTATAGTACTTTCTCTAGGTAGACAGAAATAGGGAAAAAAGAAATTGTTGCCTTTTTTTGAAAAATATTTCTTAGTATTGGTTTTTTATTCCTATTAGCAGTATAATCTATTGCTTAGCCAGACTACAGGATAATGGTTAAGGAAATACCATTCTTGAGATAAGAAGAGTTTTTGCTGGTGTGAAAACCACATGTCATTTTTCATCTACATTAACTCATGTTCTGGAGGAAAAGCTTATGAATAATTTAAGAGATTGTTCAATTCCTCCTAGTACCACAGACATTCCTTCAAGCACTAAATAGAAAATCACACAGCAAATATATCAGACATCCTTCAAAAGTCAGCTAAAAACACTTCCTAAATAATATAATTTACCTCATAGTTAAAGATGCAAAATGTCTGAAGAACAATTTTGTAAAATGTATTTTAAACACCAGGAGACTTGGCTATATAAAAGAAGACTGAAATGAATAATTTAATAAAGAAACAATATTTTATAATCCTAACAAATACATTACAGTTTTACCTGTTTAGGCGAGTTTGTTTTATTCAGCAAACATTTATTGACCGTGTTAAGTACTAGGAAGTGTTCTCTGTTTTTTGAATTTTAAATATACATATTTTTACATAGGAGATTTTCTTTACGTGAACTTTTAAGTATGTAGCAACTCTTAAGTATTTCTAAAATGTAAAGAAATTGCTAAAAGTTGTCTGAAAGTAAACCATGACAGATCAATTTTAATAAAATCATATTTTTTTAATTATATACATGTTCTTATAAATTTCTTTCCTTTTCTTTTCTTTTGCTATTTTTTCCTGTTTCTAACATTGTGAGGGATAGTTATATGATAGCATGATATATAATTTGAGAATAATCACAAAGAGGTTTATTTTTTTATTGAGGTATACAAAGAAATTTATTAATAAAAATAGTCTAGAATACGAAATGTAAATTAGGTAGTCCTAATATATTCTTAAGATTAAATATTCTATTCTAGATGCAACAGAAATAATAAGTTGGATTTTAGTTTTAAGAAGACTGATCTGTGATTAGACAATACACCATACAATAGGAGGTGATAAGGTCTTTTCTTGCTTTCCATCTGGAAGATACTTTCTTATACCATTGTAAGTTACAGTAAAACTATGTCACATATAATACGAAAGATCTCAATAAAATTTTAGAATCACTTTTTAGCCATCTAAAACTTTAAGTAAAAGCCATACAACTGTTTTTGTCGTTCCTGTTATTACTATTTAAAGGATTCTTGTTTCCATATGCTCCTTAAAGTGTTCCGTTTTTAGATGGTTTTAGTAAGTTATTTGATACATAACAGCAGGCATAATGTTGAAACGAACTTCATTTTAAAATTTTTACACTCATCATTTTAAGCATATATTTCCAGTTGATTACTGTGTAAAACTGTCAAATAGAATTTTAAAACGTTTCATTCTTAAGAGCGAGTCTTTAAAATTACACCTTGATGCCAGAGGCATCCCATTCGTTCCACTGCAGTAGAGGAAGGAGACCCAGACTGAGCATTCCAACACTGGCCCAGTTCTCCTATTATTCAACTTGTGTTCTTGGACAGGTCACTTAACCTTGACAGTAAAAATGATGAGGCCATTACAAATGATCTCTCAAGTCCCTCTCCTTATCCTAACAACCAGCTAGGCCAAATAAATTGTCAGAGAATGCTGGTACATCATCCATCAGGGATTCCATTTCTTTTTAAAGAATTTCTTTACTTATTTAAGAGAGAGAGAGTGAGAGAGAGCACAAGTGGGGGTGGGGCGCAGAGGGAGAGGGACACACAGACTCCCTGCCAAATAAAGAGCCCCATGTGGGGCTCAATCTCAGGACCCCAAGATCATGACCTGAGCTGAAGTCAGATGCTTAAATGACTGAGCCACCCAGGCACACCCTCATCAGGGATTCTAGACACCAGGACTGGATTTTACTGTCATACAAAGATTTAGACATGAATATAAATAAGGGAAGAGAGACTACGTATTAAATGTTCTTTCAATTATACTTTTATGTTTACATCAGACATTTTTCACTGGTTTACATATCCATTTAAAAGATATTTATTGAGCCTCTATTACATAGTGGGCTCTGGGGAGACAAAGATGAAAGATTCCCTCAAAGAGCGTTCACTCTAGTTGAGGAACATTGATTTCTAAACAATCAAATGTAGTGACATATTACAGTTTCTACAGTAAATATCCATCTATGGAATATAGGGGAGATTAGGAGAGAAAATGGTCATTTCTATTTTGAAGAAGTCAGAAAAGCCTTTATTTTGGAAATGACATTTGAAATGAGTTTTATAAAAGATCAATAATACAATCTTAAAAAGAAATTAAGAAAACAATTCCATTGACAATAGTACCAAAAATAATAAAATACTAAGGAAAAACTTTAACAAGGAGGCAAAGGACTGACAACTACAAAATGGTGCTGAAAGAAATTGAAGAAGACACAACTAAATGGAAGACATTTCACATTTAGGGACTGGAAGCCCTAATACCACTAAGATGGCAATACTACCCAAAGCCATCTACAGATTTAATGTAATTCCTACCAAAGTTCCAATGATGCTTTTTGCAGAAATAGAAAAAAAAAAAATCATCCTAAAATTCATATGGAATCTCAAGGGACCCTAAATAGCCAAAAACTCTTAATAAAGAAGAACAAAGTTGGAAGTCTCACACTTCCTCGTTCCAAAATTTACTACAAAGCTACAGTCATCAAAACAGTGTGCTCACACCTGTCAGAATGGCTAAAATCAAAAACACAAGAAACAACAGGTGTTGGTGAGAATGTAGAGGAAAAGGAACCCTCTTTTTTTTTTTTTACACTGGTGGTGGGAATGCAAACTGGTGCAGCCACTCCAGAAAACAGTATGGCGGTCCCTCAAAAACTTAAAAATAGAGTTACCTTACGACCTAGTAATTGCACTATTGAGTCTTTATCCAAAAAAGGCAAAAACACTAATTCAGAGGGATACATGTACCCCTATGATTATTGCAGCGTTATTTACAATAGCCATAAATAATAAATAATAATATGAAAACAAATATAAATAAATAATAAATTAAATAATAAGTAAATAGTTACTTACAATAGCAGCCCAAGTGTCCATTGATAGGTAAATGGATAAAGAAGATACGGTATACAATGGAATATTATTCAGCCATAAGAAAGAATGAAATCTTACCATTGGCAACAACGTGGATAGAACCAGGGAGTATAATGCTAAGTGAAATAAGTCAGAGAAAGACAAATACCATATGATTTCATTCATATGTGGAATTTAAGAAACAAAACAAATGAACAAAGATAAAAAAGAGAGAGACAAACCAAGAAACAGACTCTTAACCATAGAGAACAAACTGATGGTTACCAGAGGGGAGGTTGGTGGGGGGATGGATGAAATAGGTGACGGGGATTAAAGAGTACACTTACCATAATGAGCACTGGGTACTGTATAGAGTTGTTGAATCACTATATTGTATACCTGAAACTAATACTGTATATATGTTAATTATACAAAAATTATATAAAATTATATAAAAAAAGGAAAAACACACAACAGTGTGGTACTGGCAAAAAGGTAAACCTATAAAAATGGAACAGAACAAAGAGCCCAGAAATAAACCCTCTTGTATATGGTCAAATGGTTTTCAGCAAAAATGCCTAGACCCATTCAGTGGGGAAAGGACATTCTTAACAAATAGTGTTGGGAAAACTGGATATCCACATTGTAGAAGAATGAAGTTAAACCCTTACCTTATACCATGTACAAAAAATTAACTCAAAATGGATCAAAGACTAAACTAAACATAGGAGCTAAAACTATAAAGTCTTAAAAGAACACATAACTTCATGACTGTGGACTTGGCAATGATTTCTTAGACATGACACCAAAAGCACAGACAACAAAAATAAAAATAGATTAATTAGACTAAATTAAAAACTTCTGAAAAGTTAAAAATTAAAAAACTTTAAAAAATTAAAAAGTTAGAAATTAAAGCTGGAAAAAAGAGAAACACCTTCCATTTAAATAAGTGATACTATAAGTTCTGAATGTTTCCAAATGTACCAGTTACCGTACATTTTGATGATTAATGCCAAGATTCATAAATATTGAGCTAATTAACTACATTTAAATATTTTTAAATATACAAAATTCATGAACCCCTTTAAGAAAAACAAAGTTGTGCATCAAAGGAAATGATCCGCAGAATGCAAAGGCAACCTATAGAATGGGAGAAAATATTTGATAATCATGTATCTGATAAGGACTAAATATCTAGAATATATAAACTCCTACAACTCAGGACGCCTGGGTGGCTCAGTAGGTTATGTGTCTGCCTTCGGCTCCGGTCATGATCCCAGGGTCCTGGGATCAAGTCCTGCATGGGGCTCCTTGCTCAGTGGGGAGCCTGCTTCTCCCTCTGCCTGCCACTCCCCCTGCTTGTGCTCTCTCGCTCCCTGACAAATAAAGAAAATCTTTAAAAAAAAAAAAAAAGAACTCCTACAACTCAACAACAAAAAAAAACAACAATCTGATTAAAAAATCAATGAAGAAGAAAGAGACATTTCTTCAAAGAAGGTATATAATAAGCGAGCAAGCATATGAAAATATGCTCAAAATCACTCTCATTAGGGGAATGAAAATCAAAGCCACAATGAGATATCATTTCACACCCATTAGGATGACTACCATCAAAAAAAAAAAAAAACAACAAAAACAAAAAACCTTCTGGGCTCTAGGATGACACCTACATTTCTGGCCCATGTTCCTTTTAGGATAGTGGAGAGGGTTACCAAAATAGTAAATATGAGAGCAGAAACAAGGTTAAGCAGTAAAGAAGAAGGTTCAGAAACCTGAAAATACACTTAAGAAATAAAGAGGTAAGCCAATAAAATAAACTGAGAAGATGTACTAAGAGAGGTTAAAAAAAGAACCAAGAAAGTGGTATCTCAGTAGCGAAAAGGTGAGTCTAAAGCATCTATTAGGTCTAGGAATTAGAAAGCCATCAGTGGCCTGTGTTGTGACATAGTAGGTTATAACCCACTGACTGCAGGAGCTTAAAGAAAGGACAGTAAGCACACGTAAAGAAGTGGAGACAGATATCAGAGGCTACGCTTTTACACATTTTTGGCTCAGAAGGGAAGGAGAGGTTCAATGCAGGAGCTGTGGGAAATTCAAGGTTAAGGGAGTGCTGAGTTTTCTGTTATTTACATTGTTTCTTGTTTGTTTATTTGTCTGGGGATAAGAAAGGCATAATCCAGTTAACAAAGTTGGGGAAATGAGCTGATGAAGAGGAAACGCTGGAGATGCGGAAATGCCGTGAAGAGAGGAAGGAACTGGTAGAGCAAGATCCAGATAGCCACACCAGATCAAGAACACAGCTGAAGAGATTAGTCTTAGGGAGACAGAAGACACCTCTTTTCCTAAAACTATATGGGATTTAAAAAGCCAAATGCAGTAGCAGTAGGTTTACTACATACAGGGAACAAATGAAGCAGGTCCCAGCCTCAGTTTTATCTGTGGAGGGAAGAGCAGAAGGTTAAGGGAACCTAAGAAAAGGCTGGAGCAGTGACAGGGGACAGGAGAAAGAAAAAAGCAGGAGCAGTGGGATTGCTGAACAGGATGCTGCTGAGTCTGGAAAACTTATACTTGCAGGAGAACCAATCTACAGGACTGTACAATTTCTTCATTTTCTCACACATCTGATAAAACTACTCATTAATGTGTGTTACATGTCACACATTCTAGAAGGAACTAAGTAAACAATGGTCAACAAAACAGTCATGGTCCTTGCCATCATGGAGCTTCATCCAGAAAACACTGTCAAACAAAATTACACAATTACAACCTGTGATGAGGCCTGTGAAAGAGACACACCAGGTACAGTGACAGAGGGCTCACTTATGAGGAGACTCTCTCTACGGGGCACAGGAAACGCTCTCTGAGGTGGTGACATTTGAGCTACGGAATGAAAAGGTCCAAATGGAGGGTCTACTCAGACATTTGCAAAAGTTCCACGGCAAGAATGAACTCGTTGAGTCCGTGATGAACCATGATGAGACAGGAGACCAACACGGAGACACCGTGGACCACAGCAAGGAGTCTGGAGTTTATTTTGCCCACGTGTTGGGGTAAAAAAGCAAATGGCTAAACTGATCTACCATCAGTGTTTGCCAGCCTGGTGAAAGAGAAGAAAAAGAAGACAAGACACCCGAAAGAACCACCAACAGAGTGAGGCACTATGAGGCCATGACCAGTTTAAGAAGGAATAAACTATGTTGGCCAGGAAGAAGAGACCAGAGACCTCAGTGAGGTTCCACAGCATGAATAGCATGAGGTTCCACAGCATGGAAAGAAAGTGAAACAGCATAAAGGGTGAGAAGTTAGGGTGCTAGACAGCTATATCCGATTTACGGTCTTAGAAGAGTTCAGGTGGATGAATAGCCAAAAGGTATCACTATGCTTATGAACTGGGAGAGCAGAGTATGAGTATTAGAGGGTACCTTCAAAGAAGTCAAGGGATTTTAAGAAAAGTAATAGCTGTGATGCTAGCAGTGGGGGTGGTGGGGATTTATCATTATTATTAATGATAATAGCTACCATCTATTTACCCTTGTATATGTGCCAAACACTGTGCTAAGCACTTCATGTATGTTATCTCAGTTTATTTTGAGAAGTCATTATTATGCTTGTTTTATAAATAAGGAAACTGAATGCAATGTCACTTCTAAAAGACTCCAAATCCACAGCTCACTTTGAGACAGGATGTTTGGATGGTTGTGTTCATGGTGCTGCAAGAAAAGGTCACAATGTGAGCTAGGAAACAAAGTGCTCAAAAAGTGAGAGGAAATATTTGGACAACAGCAAAGAGGAGAGGTAGAGGGTAACAAAACTCTAATAGCATGAACTACCAATAAGAAAAGGCTTGTATGTGAGGGTAGAATGGGGACAAAGCAACAGAGAACTAAGAGAACATGGATGACATCTCTGGGCCCCATGGTGTGAGGCACTGGTGGAAAGAACAGCCTGCACCCAGAGGAAGCTGCGATCTCAGACTAGCAAATAGATCAGCTAAGGCAAGAAGGTAAAGGGGATGCTCCTGAAAGCCAGGAGTCCAGTTGCTAATTTACAGTGTAACCGACTAGCGTAGTGATTAAAAACACAGAATCTGGTGGAGGGTGGGCAAAACCAGTGCAAGGAGTCAAAAGTACAAATTTCCAGTTATAATATAAATAAGTCAGGGGATGTAATGTACAACATAGTGTCTGTATTTAATAATGCTGTATTGCATATTAGAAGGTTGCTAAAAGAATAAATATATTTTTTAAGATTTTATTTATTTATTTATTTGAGAGAGAGAGAGAGGGAGAGCACACGCACAAGCGGGGGTAAAAGGGGGAAAGGAACAAGCAAGACTCCAGGCTCAGCACAAGCTGGACAGAGGACTCAATCCCCCGACCCTGAGATCAGGACCTGAGCAGAGGCAAAACCAAGAGTTGGGTGCTCAACCAAGCCACCCAAGTGCTGCGAGAGTAAATCTTAAAAGTTCTCATCACAAGGAAGAAATTTCTAACTATGTGAGGTGATGGATGTTAACTAGATTTATTTCACTATATATAAATAACAAATCATTACATTGTAAACCTGAAACTAATATAATGTTATGGGTCAACTGTACAATAAAAGAATATGTCTAACAACAGGGGAAAAGTAAAATTAATTAGGATGCAATGGAATACTAATCAGTAAAGATGCTTTTGGAAACTATTTCATGTTGATGATAATGATAGCTAACTTGAGAGCATTTATTCTGTACCAAATACTGTTCTTTATGTACATTATATTTCATACATATATTATAATGAATGATAGTAATATTTTTTTTTTTTAAAAGCACACAGAATTTAGAGCCAGACTGCCCGGATTTGAGTCCTGGCTCTATGACTTACTATTAAATTATTTAGCCTCTTTGTGCTTCATTTTCCCTATCTATAAGATAGGAAGATAATAATGGTCTCTATCTCATAGAAATGCTAAAATTAAATGAGTTAGTATTTGTAAGATGGTAAGAATAATGGCACAAAGTAAATCCACTTAAGTGTTTGACTGAAAATCAAATAAAATAAAAGAGGGGATGTAGGGAACCACGATATGCCACTCTAAAATACGCCACTTTGGCACAAGAATTTTGAGCAAATGAGAATCAGTAGATGCAGAAAGAAACCTTCCAGATCTTTCCTTGGCTGACTAAAAGCAGACACTTCTGAAAAATGAGACTGCCCAAAATCCCCTCCAAGATGGACCTGTACAAACCCTACTCTGTTAGAGCCCCCCATATGTTTACCTTCCCAAAATTTGCCACTCCAGAAAGCCTAAAACCCCTTTTTTTGTCTTATCATTTCTCTACAAAGTTACTGTTCTCCTATTAAGATCCATATCAGCCCAAGTTCTAACCACCCTCTTGAGTTACTCTTCACTGAATCTTCTCTACATGATGTGTACTGCACACATTAATAAAATCCTTGTTTTTCTGTTAATCTTTTATCGGTCTAATTTTACGGGGTCCCTGAGGGACAATCCAGGAGGGTAGAAGGAAAAACACATTTCCTCCTGTCAACGTCTAGAGCGTTGGGGTCCCTGGGTAAGGGTCGCGAAATCACCAGGACACAGGGGATGCAGAGCAAAGGCAGCACTTGCAACTGCATACTGCCGTTTATTTCTTGACATCTTATATACTCTTTACAATCAAAATATATTGTTACTGATTAACAATGTAAGCATTAAAATATCCCGATACTTCTTTACGCAAGAAAGGACAAAAACAAATCAACTCCGGTTGCACCGGAATAATTACATATCTTAAGTAAATCTCATTCTCTGATCAGCTTTTGTGCAAAGGTACTTCATGACCCATTCCCCGAAACTACATAGAGATAGAATCAAATCCTATGCAGGAATGCTGGGATTAGACAACACCCCGCATACGGAGCCATTCTCTCTGGTGAGCGTCACAAGGAACAATTTATTAGAAACATCAGGAGCCATTTCTCAGCTGACCGGATGCCTGAGGCATAGGCACACAACAAGGCGAGGGAGACTTTTCCCCCTCTCAGGCCTGGGCGTTCCCGACCTTACCCTGTGTGCGCCACAGCACACAAACAATTCCGGCCACAGAGGGCTCACATGCCTATGTTGGCCTCATCCTCCCCTACAGGGACAGTGGAAAAGGGTAAAAGACGGATGTGAAGGGACAGGAAGTGTGGGGGACCTGTGTCTAGGGGAGCGTGCACACAGAAGCAGGTCATGCAACAGAGCCTCTGAAGGTCCTCAGTGGTACAGGGTTGTGATTCAGACATCCTGACTGGGGAGAAAAGCTGGTCTTTGCTTATTTTAAATGAAGTGTGGCAAAGGTGTTCTGATGTTTTTAAACACAGACTAACCCAGGCCATGAAGGGGAAGGATGCCCACCTGCCTGTGGTAGTGAGAAGTCCAAGACTTCTAACATCTTCTGTTATAGAAGATATTATATTTCTTCTGTAATAGAGCAGCCTAGAAAGGCCCAAAGATACCAGCAACCAAAGAGATTCCCCACAACAAGTAGAAAACATAGGGCATATGCTCCCCATCTTTTGGGGGAAATGACCGTCAGCATAAGAGAAAGTATAATGTTCAAATGAACATCCTAAAAACCTTTCACTTTTCCTTATATGAGATAAATACACTTGGAATGTTTTCTCAAGGGCACTTTCCTCATTTAAAAAAAAGATTTGCAAGAACTATTGTAATTCTAGTGGGCTAAACTTTTAGCAATCTCTCAATCTAATACACATCTTAACAAAATTACAAAATTACATTTTGCTGAAATAAATGAATGAAATCACATATTCATTTCTACACAAACAGCTTTGCAATGCAATTTCATCATTGTAAGATGCGGAGAAATGCCATATAAATGCAAAATTTTCACTACCTTCTTAGCTCTATGAGCTACCGTGTACTTCTAAGGAGAAAGTAGGTGCTGTTTTATTCTGGAAAAACAGAATCTCTCAAGGTCAAGATAGGAAGCTGATACACAGAGTTCTGATGCCACACACCTTACTGGCTTCCTCAAGCAGCTATCCCATAAACCTACATGGACATGGTGTGCAAAGATGGGCTTGGTCTCTTCAGCCCACTAGGCATCTACCAGAAACAACAGTTAGCAACAGCACATCTGGATGCATAATTCAAGCACTGATGGTAAAAGCACATATATTCAGACTGTATTAGTCCAAAATGTAGAATAATTTTCTTCAATTTTACACATTAAAAATTCTAAATTATTCTTTATCCTGAAATTTTTCAGCAATGAATTCAAGTATTAGGGCCTAAAATTCAGTTCTTTTTTCATAACAACTATATAATATTTTAAGAATGTTTCTTTTAACTTATAAATTTTAAAACTCTATGAAAATTAGGTAAATCAAACTATTCATGAATTATAATTTTCAACAACTTTTCAAGTTAGTTTTACTTATAATATGTACTTAAACTTCTTTATCAATACTTTAATAATTAAATTTATTTTCTTTAAAAATGCTGCTCTCCATTAAGTCAAACTAGCTCTGCCTTCACTATTTTGAACAAATAAGATTTTAATATTCTTGTATCGGCATATACACACACATAGTTTATTATACTTTTAAGAAATGTAGTACACCCTGGTCAATTCTAAAAGTAGAAATATATTATTTGAATAAGTAGTTTATAAAATGTGATACAAAGACAAATTACATTATTTACTGATACTGTTGGACTAAAGCAATACTAATCCTGAGGCATTCTTGTCAAAATAAATCTAATGAAGTTGTCAAAATAAATCTAATGAAGTAAAATGCTGACAAAAATTCTCTGTATTGAACACTATATATATGGAGTATTAGTCCATTTATTGACTAAACTTCAACAAAAATTTTCCATATACACATTTAAATATTTAGATTTCTTATAAAAGTGTATGAAAACTATAATCAAAAGCAACAGTACAAAATACACATAAAAGATTAAAAGCAAGCAATAACAAACAGTGATTATATGAGGACAGAATGCTATTCTCCCTCTATTTTCCATTTTTGTAATGTTTTGCTTAAAGTTTGGAAAAGTGTATGTATTTTTAAGCAATAGTCTCTCACATCAAGAAAAGAATTACAGGGGCAGTGGCCTTTCCTAAAATGACAAACCAACACCCTTGGGCTCATAGTCATACTAAAGCTGGCAAGATTTCACATTCCTCAGCACACAATGGATCTTTCATCAATACTGGAAACTGCCTTTGTGAGAATATTTGCTAAGAATGGATGGAATTCTCAATGTTGCAAGCACCCATTGAATTATTCAAAAGAACAATGAATGAATGACTAATTAGAAGTGTTTCTTGAGATCAGGGATATTTATATTCCAAAAGAAAAAAACCTAAATCTAGCATTTTCTCCAGAACAGTTAGGAAGAACAGATTAAGTTTGTTAACCATATATGGGCATTGGTTCCCAAATGCTTTGCTATCAAAACTGTTAGAGTTGCCTTTTTCTTGACCAACTAATAATTTTAATTCCTTCTTGACTCATAAATATTGTTTGCATGTTTGTTGATATGTACTTTGCTCCACAAAAGAAAACTTAACCAACAATGAAATGAAATTTGATCCTCAATGTCTCCCTTAACCCAAAAAGAGAAGCCCTTTTGTTTTTCGTTTTTCTGGTTTTTTAAAATTATTTATTTATTTAAGTAAGCTCTGCGGCCAACGTGAGGCTCAAACTCACAACCCCAAAATCAAGAGTCACATGCTCTTCGGACTGTGCCAGCCAGGCACCCCAAGATGTACCTCTGAATGAGTAACTATAAAACTACATAAAGATAATGTAATATTAAGTTAAAAAAAGTATGTCTCAAAAACTCATATACATGATAAGGTTAAAACCACTTAAAAATACATATACTTTGGGAGAATATAAGGAAATAATAAATACTAACTTCAGGATGATGGTTAGCTTAAATGAATTATGGCCATGGGATGGATTAATGAAAAGGATAACACAGTTAAGGTTATTACCAGTGTCCTAGCTTTTGTTTCATGGATTTTGTTTTGTGTTTTTTGTTTGGCGGCAGATTCCCAGGTGATTATGATACCATTTTAAAATACAGATGGATGAAAAAAATAAATAAATAAAATAAAATAGAGATGGATGGATGGCCGATAGATGATTGATAAAGTAGAACAAGCATGGACCAATGATAATTGTGTTATGAACCAAAGATCACTAAACCTGAAATGAAATAACAGGAAATGATCCAACATGATATGAAGATAAAAATTCTTTACAGCATGTAGATTAGCAACCAAACTACAATCTCTGGATCAACTCAAAAGTCATTCATCCAGATTTTATAACTGTCTTCTTCTACTTCACTAAACACTTTCAATTATGCCACACAAAGTGACCAGTCAGACCTTCTAACATCACCAGTGGACTTCTGCTCAGAGAGTAGAACCTAAAAAGAAAGGGGAAAAAAGGTAGCACAGAGGAAAAGCTGCTGTCTCACCCATGGACTCTCTGGAATGGGGCTGACAATGCCCACGAAGCCTGAATAGGCAACTGGTAATTCTTATCCATACTGTCAATACTTATTAAATGCCAAGTACATGTCAAATGTCATGAAAAGCACTAGAATCCTTCAGATTTATGATTAGGACAGTCCTAGCAGATATTTAAGTCCAGTCCATCACCTTCCAGAGCCCAGAATCAACATATCTTCAGGTCAAAAAATCGAGATAGGACAGTCACAGTGGAAACAGTATGGAGGTTCCTCAAAAAATTAAAAATAGAAATACCATATGGATCCAATAATTCCATTCTTGAGTGTTTACCCAAAAACAAAAACGCTAATTTCAAAAAGACATATGCACCACTATGTTTATTACAGCATTATTTACAATAGCCCAAATATGGAAGCAACCCAACTGTCCATCAATAGACAAATGGATAAGGAAGATGTGGTGTATATACAACAGAATATTCCATAAAAAAAGATGAGATCATGCCATTTGAGACAACATGGATAGACCTATAGGGTATTATGCTAAATGAAATAAGTCAGGCAGAGAAAGACAAATACTATATGATTCTACTCATAAGTGGAATCTAAAAAACAAAACAAAACAAATGAATCAACAAACAAAAAGCAGAATCAGACCTATGAATACAGAGACCAAAATGATGGCTGCAGTAAGGGGGGGGGGGTGGGGAAAATGGGTGAAGGGTGGGGGGAGATACAGGCTTCCAGTTATGGAATGAATAAGTCATGGGAGGGCGTCTGGGTGGCTCAGTCAGTTAAGTGACCGACTACTGGTTTCAGTTCAGGTCATGATCTCGTGGGTCATGAGATGGAGCCTTGCGTCAGGCTCCCTGCTCAGCAGAGAGTCTGCTTGAGAGTCTCTCCCTCTGCCCCTCCCCCCCAACTCCATGCTCTCTCTCCATGCTCATTCTCTCTCTCTCTCTCCCCCCCTCTCTCTCTAAAGTGGATAAATAAATCTTAAAAAAAAAAAGTCATGGGAATAAAAGTTACCACATAAGGAATACAGTCAGTGACACCGTAATAGTGACATATTGGGTAAGATGGTAGCTACACTTGTGGTGAATACAGCATAATGTATAAACTTGTCAAATCACTATGTTGTACACCTGAAACTAATGTAACATTGATGTCAACCATACTCAAAAAAAAAAAAAAATCAAGATAACTTCAGGTATTTTATTTGGCTGCTTACCTACACATGCAAATGCTAAAGCAGCTCATTTATAAAGTAAGGTTATAATGGCTCCCCAAAGTTAAAAGATTTCAAATTTCTATTACAAGAATTGGGGATGGGGAGGAGATTATGTCTTCAAAAGATGAGATTTCACATGGATGTGTTGCTGTTTGTTTTACCTGCTATCTCCAAAAGCGAGTTTACATGATCTCCTTCTGCCAGCTTCACAAATCCAACCTGATTTCCAAAAGTGTCAATCCCTTGAAAGGGCAAAATCAACTGTTTTCCTTGGAGGATTTCTTCTATGAATGGTTTTAATTCCAAAAGAGCACCAATACCACTGGTAAGAGATAATATAATTTTCAGTAACATATTAAGTAATAAAATATATAAAACCAAACAAATAATCAGTTTTAGAAAGATAAATTTTGATATTTGTTCTAATTAGTTTAAAGTTCAAAAATAACTTCAAAACCTAATCTATATGATTAAAATAAAACTATTATTAATTTTTTTTAATTTTAACTTTTTTTATTATGTTCCATTAGTGAACATATAATACATCCATTAATTTTCGATGTAGTGTTCAATGATTCATTAGTTGCGTATAACACCCAGTGCTCATCACAACACATGCCCTCCTTAATACCCATCACCTGGTTACCCCATCCCCCGCCCCCCGCCCTTCTGAACCCTCAGTTTGCTTCCCGGAGTCCAGAGTCTCTCATGGTTTGTCTCCCTCTTTGATTTTTAAACAAAAACTATGGAAGAAGGGAATTAAATCTTTACTTAATTATAATTTATATTATATCAAAGACATGAAAGAAAATACTATTTTATAGTTCACCAAGAAGTTTTTAATCAAGGGAACACTGCACAGACAACTCAAAAAAAATTACTGATCATATATTCCAAAAACCTAATACCAAAAGAGCTCATATTAGATTCTGTGGAAAGTTCTGGATTCTTATTAAAAGTACTAATACAGTATTTATTGTATTTACTTAGGGTAAATACTATTTGCAAAGTACTCTACTAAAACTTAATATTCATTATCTCTTAAACTATAATAGCCTCCGTAACAAGGTAATACTGTAACTGGATTAAACAAAATACAAGCTTATATTTGCCAACTACAACCACATAAGTTTATTTCTGTTTAACCTATGTGATTATAGGACTACTCTATTTCAAATGCTTTCTTTTTCTTCATAATAACAAATGTTTACTATATGAATGAATTAAACATGATCAGGTTTCGAATATTTTGAAAATTAGGATAAATTATTTCCATCTTTAAGAGAATTCTGGTGTAGGTATGTTGTTATGAGAAAAAAAATTAAAATCTCACTAGAGGGCAGCAATTACTCCAAAAAGAAGGGTACAGTCTTACATAATGTAAAGGGCTTTAAAACACCCTTCTGTTGAAACATCATTAATTTAAACTGTCTTGATCGGTGTGATTTGTTCACCAGTAATTATATGTCAAATGTGTGAAAAGAAATGTAGGTATTTTTCTAGCTCTTTCATATTTCTAAATTGGTTTTCATATAAAGTTTGTAACAGATTTCATCCATAACTTCATACTGAGTTTCAATTCTCATCTATGTCATAACAAAATGTACAATACTTCAAAATACCTTTGGAAAGGTCAACATTTCTCATTGTACCTCCAAACCCGCATCCTAAATCCAATCTTTCCTGATTGTATTTATGTTCATCCAAAAAGACACAGTGTACATATGTCTACTGCAAGACTGTCCTTCACTGCGTGCTGGGAGTTAGAGCATGTGAAAGTTGAATGGCCACTTCTGGCTCATCTTTTGTAAACTGGGGAATTCAAGATACTCATTTTAAATGTAACTATGTACTAAAGCAGGCCATGCTAAAGGTTAGGGCTTTTCATAGTGAATTCTTTATGCTATTTTTCATTAAAGAAATAGAGATGATCTAAACTCAGACCAGTTTCAGTTTTTTTCAGTTTTCTAGGAGCATAAACCAATAAATAAGTCCCAATGAGATGTCACTGATCACAGAGTAAGAAAAAGTCATAGTGTCTATTGGTAAGTATCACTAACTTTCAAATTCTTTTAAATAGAATATCTTTTTGATTTATGGAAAGACTTCTTTATGGTAAAAAGGGTAAAAAGTAAACGCATACATGAAACAGAACTCTGAAACTAGAGTTCAGACCCAAAGGTGTATTTATTTGCAATTAAGGCAGGACAATCATCTTTTCAACTCAGCAGCTGGGTTTGGCCTTACAAATTTCTATGCCTTTCTTCTACATCATGAGGGCAAAGGACCTGAGGTGGTATCTGAAGAAATTCATGGTTTAAAAAAAAAAAATTTTTTTAAGTAATCTCTGCACCCACCACAGGGCTTAAACTCACGACCCTGAGATTAAGAGTCACACGCTCTACTGACCAGGCCAGCCAGGCGCCCTGAAGAAATTCCTGATTTTAAAAAATGCTTCTGCATGCTCCATACCCAACCCATTGGTCAATATACCATTAAACACCTAAATAATGATACTACATTTTGAAAAGTTAAGAACATAGAACAAGGAACTGATAATATAGTCAACATATTATACAGTAAAGGATGAAAGGTAAAGTTAAAAAATTAGAGACTTAGAAAATCCTTCATATAAATAATGTTTTACCAGAAAACCCAATCGTTTTCTAACTATATAGCTACCCAAAGTGAAGTCACATCTTGATTCTGTTCCTTATTTAAAAGTTAACACTGCTAGGGCGCCTGGATGGCTCAGTCCATGAAGCGGCTGACTCTTGACTTTGGCTCAGGTCATGATCTCAGGGGCCTGGCACGGGGCCCTGTGTCAGGCTTCCCACTCGGCAGGGAGTCTGCTGGAGGATTCTCCCTCTCCCTCTGCCCCTCCCTCCTCTTGCATGCTCGCTCGCTCTCTCAAATATTTTTTTAAAAAACAAAATAAAATAAAAAATAAAAACTCTGCCACAGACACTTCCCTGGCTTCCCAAACTAGTAGCAAATCTTTACTTCTTTGAAATTCCATTAATACTTTATATCTTATGAAACATACCAGTTTTTATGTTTTTCTATTACAGTTATTTGAGTTCATATGGTATCTAGTCAACTTAATTGTATAATCCATGAGCATAAGAGCCATCCCTGATTCATCTTCATTTTCCCCAAAGCACTTAGTTCAGTATCTTGCACATGACTGATAATTAACGCTGGTTGAGTTGCAAAACATTGTCTTGTCTGTATAGCAAACCTCATTATTTCTTAGATTTTTTTATTATAACTTTTGTCAAGAAGAATTACTAAACTGCAAATATCTGGTCATCATCTTCTAGTAGAGAGAATATTCCCAGTATCATAAAGTTGCATAAGGATGCCACTTCCAACACAAAGTTGACTTGCTAAACACTTCATTTTTTCACAAAACTAAAAGTATTTGCAAAAAGCCCTGGTAAAACACAGGCCTGAATGACACAGAGTCACCATGCTCTCCGTACAGGAATTCTTCAACATGTGATGCCATGACTTAGGGCAAGACGATGCTGCCTCGTTCAGGACCGTCCCACGCACTGCAGATGGCTTAGCAACCCTCACTCCTGCCCATCAAATGCCCATAGCACTCCTCAGTAATCATGACACCCAAAAATACCCCCCCCAAATATTTCTAAAAGTCTCCTGGAGAAGGCAGTCTTGCGTCCACGGAGAAATGTAAGCAGTATGATACATTGGAAGCATACCTGTCCCCTTGTCCCAACCCCACTAGACACCACGTGCTCATCAGTAGAGGCCACTGAGGTATAGGAAGCCATTCATACCTGTGCAGACTGATCTTTCCCACTTCTCTTATGCCCTTGTGCTAATCCCCTCCCTCCTGCCTCCACCTCACCCTTCTCTTTGCGCCTCCCCATCTTTCACACACACACACCCCATGGAGTACTAAGAGAACTGACTAGTTCTGGCTTCTCTACTGACCAGTATTTGCTTAATTACTAGGGTTCTTGCTTCCTCATATGTGTAAGGGAGATGGCATTTCTGTGCTACCTCCCAATACCATTAAGAGAATAAAAGGAAATAATACCTGTATGGGGGATGGAAGCTGGGGAGCCGAGGCTGACAGAGACATGCCACACGCCAAGGCCAAGACCCATTTCTGATGACAAAGATAAACCTAAACTTACTGATCAATGGTGACTCAACCTTTTCTGGTTTAAAAAAGTCTCTTTGGGGTACAATTATTCAGTTAATTCAAACCTCCTTTCAGGAGTTTTTCCCTTCCCTCTCTCCTCGTCCTTCCCAAGGAATCCAGCATACCCTTCCAAAAGAACTGAGGAAGATCTCTCAACTGCCTGCTGTTTGAGTCCTCAGAGAGTCCCATTTCGGGGGGACTGGTCTGGTCATATCCCTGGGCGCCCTACATCAGGGTCCAGGACAGCATGCTTGTTCTTTCTGGGCTTTGTACCAGCAGGTACCGCCGAAGCACAAGATCCCTGCCAGAGTCTCTGGTCAAGAAACACGGGTGTTCAGCAGTGTCCTCATCCCTTACCTAGCTCCTGATTCACCAGTTCTTTCTGAGTTGGACTTCCAAGTCCACCCACCAGGGCATAAGAAACTTCTGCATCCATCTTTATGTCTTGATAGGCAATGGGGAATTGAAGGAACTTCCTCAGGTCCGTCTGTTAGAAATCTTCCTCGACTCTAATCTACCACCTACGTGACACCACATTCTTCTAGCATTAGTTAAACAGGAACTTCTCCAAAGAGCTTGTGTTTCCCCCATACCCTGAGAACCCCAAACCAATGTGAGTGTCTCTACCATTCCTAATTCTCTGCTCCAGCACTGGTGGGGGCCAGGCTTGGAAAGAACATTCAACCCCAACGGGGGAGCCAGAACATTGTGTCTGCCTTCATGCCTCGAAGACTCCACCTAGCACTGGAGGGGCTCCATACTCCTTCCCACCCAGGACAAGAAGACTCGCAGCAGCCACCTACAACCCTCCTCAAAGTTGTCTGTGCTTTCACTGACCACACTGAAGTTCTTTTGAATTTGTTGCTGGTTCAGGGTCTCCCACTTGCCACCCCTTACACCAGCTCACCAAGAGAAAAGACTGAGGTCCCCCAAGAAAGAAGGAATTCTGCCTCCAGACTGCCTTGAACTTGAGACTACATCAACTCTTCCCTGGATTTTGGACTTGCCAGCCTCCAGTCACATGAGCTAATTCCTTAAAATAAATTCCGTATGTAAGTGTAGATACAGATATGTCGAGATATCAACACATCTAGATACCCGTACAGACATACATCCTGTTGGTTCTGTGTCTCCAGAGAACGCTGACTAATTCACCGTTCTAACACACACAGGGCACCACTCTTCTCTCAGGCTTTCATCTTCTCCTTCTTCTTTGGCTTCTTTTCCTTTAAGAGCATCAGAGTATTTATTTTGTCTTCTGATTGGCAAAGTGAACAGTGAAAGTGAGGCAAGTAAAAAAATCTTCCAGGCCTCTCTGCAATTGCAGGGTGCCCAAGACCTGCTCTTGGGTAGATCAGGTTGGAAGAGATCAGAAGACCGATCTCTAGAGACATGAAGGTCTACTGTTTAAAAGACATAACTACAAAAATCGTAATTTGGCTTCATATTTTGAGTTACTAGTTCATTGTTTTCTCCCTTTCCCTCACCCTCCTCCCAATGCACGCCTCGTTCTTCATTCCCTCAGGAAACTACATGTCAGGGTAGAAAACAGAAGTAACCTGCAATGCATTCTGACTCTGGTTTTCCAAAGAGCTAAAGCTTCAGCTTAATCCAGAAAGCTATACAGAAGGTAACAAGGAAAGGAGCAATCATACGTACAGACAGAGTAACCCAGAGAATTGGGGGGAAGACCAAGGTTTCACCACTCCAGGCTGAAAAGCAGCAGCCAATGACTCATACCCAACCTTTACGGCACAACTCCAGAATTCGGAGTGGGCGGTATACAGGTACTCTAAGATTGAGTAAGGTAAAATGGTAATTGTCGACTGATCTAAGGGAACGGCAGTTCTAACGACTAACAACACCGGCTGCCTGCGTGTGCCAGGCCCTGTACGAGGAGCTCTTACGTGTACTGGTACTATTATTTTTCCCATTTACTTAAAAAGTAGACAATTTGCCCCAAATCAGGCAGCTATTCAGAGATGGTTGTGCCATGGTTCCAAAATCTTTACCAAGAATCCTAACCTAAATGGTCAGCCTCCAGAGTGCTTACATGATTAACATGGGCAAAACAACTGCATGACCAAGGGCTACTATTTGATAACAATAACAGAGTTGAAAAGTCTAAATTAGGAGGAATATTTGTATTGTTAATTCTGTACATTGACTATTAGTTGGAATAAATTATAACAAAGAATGCTTCCTTAGAATTTCAATGCCTCTGGGTTCTGCTATGTTTACTCATATTAAAGTAGTAACTTGAAAAGTGATATTCAAGGAAGGCATATTACTCACATGTTTACTTCATCTTCACTTAATAGCTGCATCACTAGCAGGGTAATATGAAAGGAGCCATCACTGGTCATTGCTTTGGCTAGTTGCTTATCTTGTTGTATTATTGCATTTTGCAGGATCTTAATTCCTCTTGTAATCTAATCACACACACACACACATATACACACAAAACATAGATTAGGCAAGCAAAATTTCCTTAAGGCAATTTGTAAATCAAGAAGAAAAATAAGCAACAACCAAAATTAGAACTGTGTCAAGATGCTTCAACCAAGCAATGCTTAATTACCTACTTGTTCTCAAATATCCTGGATAAAATGACTTGGGAAGCTTAATATGATGTATGAGTTTTTAAAAATCATACAATCCTTGCTCATCTTAAAAACATCAAGCCTAGGGGTGCGTGGGTGGCGCAGTCAGTTAAGCATCCAACTCTTGATTTTGGCTCAGGTTGTGATCTCAGAGCCCCACGTCGGGTTCCATGCTCAACATGCAGTCTGCTTGAGATTCTCTCTCCCTCTCCCTCTGCCCCTCCCACTCATGCACGCGCTCTCTCTCTCTAAAATAAATAAATAAATCTTAAAAAGAAACAAAGAAACAAACATCAAGCCTAATACCCTTATTTTACAAATTGGGTCACTGGTTGAACCCACTGGTTGACAACCTCTCAGTGACCATGCATCTTTTCAGAAACTTGTCCTTGGAATATGCAGTATGACTCACGATAATTATGATCTTTCCTAAAATAAAAAAAAAAAGTTTCATTCTTGCCACAGAAAGGTCAAACCAGCAGACAACATTCCATTCCTGTTGGAAGTATTATTTATTTGTCCCCAAATGAATGTGTCTGAGAACCCATTCTTCATGGCCTTTAAAATTTTTTAGGACAGCAATAATCTCAACAGGAGTGACTATTGTCATTTTTCCAGATGTGTGAGGAGGGGCATAACCATGGAAAAAGAGTTGCAAAGAAGTCCAAATGCATATGTTACAAAAACAATGACAGTCTGCATGGAGTGAGAGCCCTCGTCTCTCATCAGACTGCCCCCTCTCAGTCTCTGCTCTGAAACAAGCGGGGGGGACGATGTTCTTCCCTCCTTCTCTTCCAGCTAGGTACAATTCCAGTCAACTTCTCCATGTGAGTGTACTGGAAGATGGTTGGAATGTGAAACAGCAAACTGAGCAACACTCAGAGAAAAGAGAGCACACAGAAGCAGCAGAATTCGTCAGAGAGCAAAGGGGAAGGAGAGGGGGCTGGCAACAGAAGCAGAGTCCATTAAAAAATAGCAGAGATAAGAAAAAACGGAATCATGAGCACAGCAGACTGTTCTGATACTAGAGTAGCTGTTTTATGCTGAACAATGTTCCCATTATCTGCAGAATGTGACTGAACAAATCATGAGATGCCATCCTGGGATCTGACTTCCCGTGTATCTTTACAATAAATCCACATCACCCAAAATAATCTCAGCATTTCTCTGCTTCTTGCCATCTGGAAGAGAGTGACACAGGAAATGGCGTTTTCCTGGGAGGAAGTTATGCAGTAACACCTAACATACTATTTCCCAAGGCAAGATGTCACTTCCATGAAACCTAGCAAAAGAATATTGATAGCCTGATAAACAAGGCGCTCCTGACGAATAGTACACAAAGATCATACAGAGTCACTTTCCTCTACTCTCTATCAATAAAACTAAATTGTAAACACCTCAAGGGAAATGCTCATTTCTCCTAAGCCACCCTCTCACCATGGTGACTAGTAACAATAATAAAAACAATATTTAAAAGTATACCTGAAATTAACAGAACACTGTATGTTAACTACGGTAGAATTAAAATAAAGTAAAATAAAATAAAGAAGAGAACTGGCATGAGGACATATCAGTAAATATCAGTCCACATTATTCTAAATTCTAAATTCTTAGGTGTTTTTCACCTAAAATTTATTAGACATTTTCCAAATATTAAATACATAGAATATCTTCGTTTTTTTTAAGAGCCTAGGGTTCCAATTTAATTATCTACTCCCTTACTTATAGAAATAAAGTTTTTTCTCAAAAAAATAGTTTTTAATTAAGGAAACAAAACAAAAAAACAGTATTTAAAGAACTATAGCAGTAACTAACCTTTATGGTGTGATCACTAGGTTCTAGGTACTAAAGTGAGCATTTTCACATATTAGTTCACTGAAGCCTCTGAACATTGCTATGTGGTAGATATGGGTATTAACTCTATTAAAATAAATTGAAAAACAGAAGATTAAAAAAAAAATCTCTTCAAAATCATATACCCAAAACAGCAAAGAAACTTAAGGATAAATTACAACACATGAGAAAAAATGCAACAGATAGAAGGAATTGGTCTATTTTCAAGAGGGGATAAATAAATATATATTTTTATATATATAAAATGGAATGTTACTCAGGCATAAAAAGGGATGAGATCTTGCCATTTGCAAAAAACATTGATGGACCCGGAGGATATTATGATAAGTGAGATAAGTCAGACTGAGAAAGACAAATACCGTAAGATTTCACTTATATGTGGAATCTAAAAAACAAAACAAATAAACAAATAAAAACCAGAAAGAGACCCACAGATACAGAAAACAAACTCATGGTTGGGGTGGGGAGGGGCAAAATGGGTGAAGGGGAGAGGGAGATACAGGCTTCCAGTTATGGAATGAGTAAGTCATGGGGATGACTTACAGCACAGTGTAGAGAGTCAATGGTATTATAATAGCATTGCATGGTGACAGATGGTAGCTACACTCATGGTGAGCACAGCCTAACGTATAGGCTTGTGAAATCACTACGTTGTACAACTGAAACGAATGTAACACCGTGGGTCAACTATACTTCAGTTTAAAAAAAAAAGTCATACCTCTAAACAATATAATTACATCTCCAAATCTTAGCTGGTATAAATGGTAATTCTGGTTTAACTGAACATGAAAAGTAGCACAGTATGAGAACTCTGTTTTATAAACAGAGTGATGCAAATTAAGGGTGCTGGACTTGGCTCAGAAATTCTGGATTTTAACCCCAAATCTACCACAGGTGTGAACACACCCAAGTCACCTAGTCTCCCTGAGTCTTGGCTTCTTCAACTGTAAAACAGAAATAATAGAATCTGCATTGCCAAACTTACAGTGTTGTGTTATAGATCACAATAGATAAGCTACATGAAAATACAATGTAAGCTCTACAGCATTTGCCTAATAATATAAGGTATGGAACACTGCCAATATTAAAATCAATGTTCCTCTACCCTACGTAGTTCTGCTTCCAGGGTACCATCTGGCAATGTTTGGAGATATTTATGTCATAACTGGGGACTTGCTACTTGTTTTTTGTTTGTTGGTTTGGTTGGTTGGTTCTTTTAAAGGTTTATTTGAGAGAGAGTGGGGGGGGCAGGGGGGAGGGAGAGAGAGAACCCCAAGCAGACTCCCCACTGAGCATGGATTCCATCGCAGGGCTCGATCCCAGGACCCCGAGATTATGACCTGATCCGAAAACAAGAGTCAGACAGACACTCAACCACCTGAGCCACCCAGGCACCCCAGGACTTGCTACTTGAACCTAATGGGTAGAACATCTACATTTTCATAAAAACACTCTTCATTCTGGGCTCAAATAATAACCATATGGAAATTCAGGATAATGATCGAAAAATTGCATTCATTTGTGTAGTCAGCATTTTAGTGCAATGTCCAGCATGGTAAAACAGTTTCAGACCATCCACACTGAAAATTAAAAACCATAAAATACTTTGAAGGTTAGTTCTCTAAGGTCACACAGTACTTACGATGCAGGATTACCTTCAACCTATGAAAATTCTAAAGATAATCTAATCAAGTAATATATATCTTTTTTTTTTTTAGTTTTATTTATTTAAGTAATCTCTACACCCACCATGAGGCTTGATCTCACAACCCTGAGATCAAGAGTCGGATGCTCCTCCGACTGAGCCAGCCAAGTGCCCTGAATCGAGTAATATATTTCCAGCTATGCTTTGATGCTCCAGATTAATTTATAATATTCCTTGATATCATCTTAAGAGCTTCATAAATCCTTTTTTATTCCTAATTACATTCTTAAAACATAAAAGAAAAATGAAAAAAACTTCAGAGTCTTCTTCCGTAAGCCACTTTAAAAAGTACCAATGTCATTAAAGGCCAAAGGAAACTAATTTTTACAGCCACTGTTTAAAATTCTATAAAGCTATTAAAGCTTATCTGTCACCCTAATCCCCAGCCATTGACAGTACTTCACAGGCACATTCTAAAAACCTAATACTATAGAGTCCTATTTAAATATGATATTGAGAGAAACTTTTAAAAATAAGAGCATTATTGAAATCTTAAATATTTCATTATTATCTTTGTGTTTAGAGAACAAGAACAAACATCCACTTGTTAAACCTCACCACTAAGCCATATTCCACATGCCTAAGAATAATGCAGTAAGAAAATTCATTTGTATATCTTTTAAGCTTTCTAATGGACTCAAGGCATATATGAGTGCAAAGAAAAAGCCTTAAAGTTACAGTGCTTCTGCACGAGGAAGAGAAGTTACATTCCAACACAGAGTAGGAGAATGTCTTTGACCCCACCTTTTGACATTATTTTCAGAATTTTTCGAAGCTGTTAACTTATATTGTTCCTAAATTTGCTGCCTCATTAAGATTTACCAGAATTATCACTTCAATTCGCTACGTAACTTTTCTTCATTGCTGAATACTTTCATTTTTCTTGCTTGTCTACAACCATGAAAAGAACTTGAAAAACTGATGACAGAGCAAAACTGGAGTAAAAGTAAAAAATCATCCTCTGGGGCACCTGGGTGGCTCAGTCGTTAAGCGTCTGCCTTCGGCTCAGGTCATGATCCTAGGGTCCTGGGACCGAGCCCCGCTTCAGGCTACCTGATCCACGGGAGGCCTGCTTCTCCCTCTCCCACTCCCCCTGCTTGTGTTTCCTCTCTCGATGTGTCTCTCTCTGTCAAATAAAATCTTTAAAAAAAAAAAAAGTAAAAAATCATTCTCAAATAGGAGAATTTTCCAAACCTACCAAGTGCTTAACATACACACCATGATAGCAAATACTTTTACAATTACATATCCCAGAAAAGAACTGAATACTTTTATTATGTTTATAAGACCAGCAATTTTCACATTATAAAATGATGAAATATGGAATTAAATGTTACAAATGCCTTTTAAAACCCCCAAAGAAAATCATATTTTTCCATTAGTATAAAAAATTATCTTATAAAAAATTAATACACTCCTGAATTCAGTTTCTAATTGTTCCCTTGCATTTTTTCAGTGCTGATTTACCTTAAAGTATTACCACTCATAAGAAAGCACATAAAACTAACATATGAGTAAATCCAACTAGAATTAATAATTAATTAAACAATTCTAGCCACTTAAGAAACATGTAGGATTTATTATAACTCCATTAAATTTTTTCCTTCTTTATTTTTATTTTTAAACTAATGTATAATTGCAGGTAATGGAGAAACACATACTTTCATATACTTGAAACTAGGATATTTTTATGCAGCCATTCTAATGCATTTTCCAATTCTATTTCTTAAAAGTATGAAATTATGAATTTCCATTAATGAAGAATTTCAAACATCTAAGAATAGGTTTAAAAATCAAAGACCCATATAAGTCTGAATACTTTTTTCTTTAAAACTAGATGCCAACAAGTAGAGGCCAAAAGTAGAGCAACTCATTGTGAATGTGCTAGCTTCTAAAAGCTTGTTTGCAGGTCACTTAATTGGAACTTGGAATACAGTCTCCCATTGAAACAATGTTATAAATGCTGCTTCTTTTCCCAGGCCTTCCCACAAAAGCTCATAAGTAGTTTTAAAAGAAAATTTAACATCTGATACTTTAAAACAAACAAACAAAAAAGATGTTCATATAAAAGATATAAAATGTATCTCCTAATCTTGTCCCATCCTACCTCTCCTCCCTGTATTCGTATGTAAGCTTTCTGTTACCTACAAATAAGTCTCTTGAGAGGGAAACATTAAATTATTTGGTTTCCAGGTCCCTTGAATCCTGCATTCCCCATAACTACCAGTCACCCTACCCTCAAATGATGGCTGTTAAACCCGTATTATGAAACCACCATTTATAACACTGTATTTCTTATCTGTAAATTATTGTAAATGTTTTGGTGTGACTTGGTATGCCACAAACACATCTCCAGCCCTGAAATGACAGTATTTTGTATGTGTATATTTCTACTCCTGCCAAGCTCTGCTCTAGGTACTGGGAATGAGCCGAAGAACTTTGTGCGGAAGACGAACACGTTCAGGTTGCAAAGATGGTAGATCACAAAAGGAAAGCTATGAGAGCCTGGAGGTGGCAGGGTGGGGGTGACTGAGGCGAGGTGGTCACCAGTGAAGAGGCTGGAGCTGAGATTATGGCATTAACAAAACCAAGAAGAGAGGAAAGAAAACTCCCAGACAGAAAAGGCTTTCTCTGGGGGCAGAGGGAACCTGGCAAGTTCAAGGCCAGAGGGGCTCAAGGAGAAGGGACAAGTGCCAAAGTGGAGAAAGCTGAACCATGCAGAACCTCATAGAACATGGTAAAGCCTCTGTCTTTGTCCCAAAACCAATAGGAAAATAGTGAAAGATATAAGCAGGTGGGTGGCATGTCCAGATTTGGGGTTAGAAAATAATTATCACCTCCATTTTATACCTAAAGAAATGTAAACTACAGAAATGAAGTCACCTGACCTACATCCACAGCGAGTTTGTAGCCAAGATGGTATTCAAAGAAGGCCTGTAGGACTCCAACGCTGCACTCTTCCCACTTTCTACACAACCTCCCAGAGAGTGGGAAGCAGAAACAAAAGCTACGGCAGCTTACAGGGTGAAAACTAAGAGCTGTAGACCATTCTCTCTCTTCCCCTTGCTCCAGGCACTTTTGTGGCCCAAATCCTGAACTAAGTGGCAGAAGGAAAGAATTTCTCAACCCCCTTTCATCTTCATCCCCTTCCCCACCATATCACCCCACTGATCTTCACTGGAAGAGGCAGGAGGCCAGAACGAGGCGAGGAGGGGTAGGGCCGACATGAAGGGGACACCGAGCTGCTGTTCAGACTACCACGGGAGCCACAGATGGAGGAGTGAAGGGAGACAGACTACAGGAAGGGCCTAATTAAAGCAACTTACAGAAGTGCTTCCCAAACTTCTATACTGATGGAGTGTAGTGGAACAATCTCTACGCTGCAAAGCAAAATAAGGAATCTGGGGTCTCTTCCAACCACAAATCATGTGTCCGTGGGGAAGTCACTTTGCCTGTTTCACACTCTGGGGCCTAAGGACCTGGCTTTGGACTTATCAGTTAAGCAGCATTACCTCTCTTCTAACTCCCATATGTGCAGATGATCCTAAATTTCAAAGAAAACGTGTCCAAATAACTCATAGGTATTTTAATACACTATATAATATGTAACATAATAGATAATTGCTCATGACATTAAACTCTGTGTCACCTAAACACTCTTAAGGACTATTGTACTGTTAACCCACCACTCTTTACTGGTGTGTTGCAGTAAAATCAAAATCTAATTCATCACTGCATTAAATTCTAAAAACTTGGGGCGCCTGTGTGGCTCAGTCGTTAGGCGTCTGCCTTCGGCTCAGGTCATGATCCCAGGGTCCTGGGATCGAGCCCCGCATCGGGCTCCCTGCTCGGCAGGAAGCCTGCTTCTCCCTCTCCCACTCCCCCTGCTTGTGTTCCCTCTCTGGCTGTGTCTCTCTGTTAAATAAATAAATAAATAAATAAATAAATAAATAAATAAATAAATAAAATTCTAAAACCTTGTATTGCTAGGTAATAGAAATTCTCTTTTTATGTATCTTCTCTCCCCAGCTAAACTGTGATTTCACAGACTAGAAATTTCCTGGAATGTATCAATAATATTTATTTTTTCTTTTGATATTTATTCATTTGATTTCAATTTCATTTGCTTTAAATCCTTTGCTTTAAAAATTCATTAGCATCCCCTAGAAACATTCTAGTTAAATAAGGGGAGAAACAAATGCAAAATGTGCCTAGTGTTAAAAAAAAAAACCACAGACCCAAAATGGAGTCACATGTTAAAAGCCCCATGTCAGCCCACCCAAGACTTAACACCTAACCTAACTGCCCCCCTAGGAACATAACCAGTCCACAAGGAATTTCCTGGTCAGCACCTTCCATGGGAGGGTGACCTTACCTAAAACGATGGATTCTTTGCTAATAGTTTCCTTCTTTCCTCTCCCTCTCTACCTTTAAAACCCTTTCCTTTTCTGCAGCCTGATGGAGTACTTTTCTCTCTGCCACATGAGATATTGCCCAATTCATGACTTGCTCGATAAAGCCAACTGGATCTTCAAATTTACTCGGAATTTTTGTTGTTTAACACTAGTAAAAGAGATCATAGTCCACAATCAAACAGAAATTCCGATCTGCCTCTCAAATTGCACCAATATGTGAAAACAATCAATCTTCCAAGTGAGCTGTTCTTTCCTACCTCACCGCTCTAGCAGTTTTAATTAGATACTGTAGCTCTCAGCTACGTACAAGAGTTTCTTAGTTTGGGCCAATCGACTGGTCCCATTTCCTATTATTCATACCACATTAATTTTTCAGATTTTTAATAGATTTCTACCCAAGTTATCATGCAATATTAAATCGGCACAACAATGAGTAATTTTTAAAGAAACTGTGTTGCAATAATCATCGCCTTACACAGGACTAAGCAGCAGGAAATCCCACTTTACTTTCCTAGCAGAGATTTCAGAATCCTCTTTTTCTACCTAGTCACTACTCTCTGCTTCTGAAAGGTTCCCCCGTTGTGGCGAGCAAATGCTTAGAGAGAACCAAACTTGACATGCCATCTGGCAACACTTTTTAAAAGGCTTTTGCAAAATTATTATTTAAATATGGTTTTTTAAATAGTATTTCTCAAAATTACTGTTTAAATATATTCTATTGTTTAAATAGGATTATTTCTTATATAACCCAACTAAAATGCCACCAAAGACACTTAAGGGCTGACAGCAAATGGGCTTACAAGCATTTAATGTATCTTAAATCTAATTTAAAATAAAACTTTATAGTAAAATAGTTTTTCTAAAAAATAGCACCTCTAAAAAACAAAACAAATGAATAAACAAACAAAAAAGCAGAAACAAATCCATACATACAAAGAACTGACGGCTGCCTGGGGGATGGGCAGAATGGGAGAAGGGGAGTGGGAGATACAGACTTCTAGTTATGGAATCAGTAAGTCACGGGGATGAAAGGCACAACATAGGGAATATAGTCAATGGTATTGTGATAGCGTTGTATGGTGACAGATGGAAGCTACACCATCTTTGTGACAGTGAGCATAGCACAATATAGATCGTCAAATCACTATGCTGTAGAACTGAAACCAATGTAACATTTCATGTCAAGTATACTTCAATTAAAAAAAAGCACCTCTTTGTTGGTGATCGGAATGGATAGGAAATAGTTGGGTTGATAATCTTTTTGCTTTTTTTTCCTCTTCTTTATTTGATCTTTACTGATCCGTTCATTTTCTTTACTTCTCTCCAAATTTGTGTGAGGTACATCAGTGACTAGAGGGAAAAAGTCAAACAATAATATGTCTGATGTATTTAAACAAAGATAATTTAGTCAAAAAAAAAAAAGGAAACAAGCACTACGTAAGTAGCAATCATTCATAAGAGTCATTTTGAAATCTAAAGCAGGAGCTAGAAAAGTATTCTGTAAAGGACCGCAGAGCAAATATTTTAGGCTTTGCAGATATGGTCTTAGTCAAAACTACCCAAGTCGGCTGTAGACAAACACAGAGGATAGGTATAGCTGTGTTCCAATAAAACTTTCTTTACAAAGCAGATAGTTAGCCAGATTTGGCCCACGATCTAAAGTGCAACTAACAACCATCCTCTCTCCCATGACACAATTTTTTTTTTTTCCCATCTTTGGGATCAACTCTAAGAGACCCCAGTGATCATCACACACAATGCCTTGGAAAGGACTGTGGGAAGTCTGAGCTCAACCAACAGCACACTGCCCGTGTGCCTACACAAGCCTGAACTCATTATACATGAGGAAACAGAAGCGCAGAAAAACTTTTAAAAACTGTTCAATGTCAGAGTCAAATCTGGCATTTAGACCTTTTAACTTTCTCCTTCTAGTATGTTTTCTACTGGATCAGACTGCTTCTCTGTTGAAGTTCTGCAAAACCAAAGGGCAGAAGTAATTTTCCTTATTCTGTTGTTCTTAAAAAAAATTTTTTTTTATTTGTAAGTAATCTCTACACCCAATGGGGGGCTAAACTTACAACCCTGAGATCAAGAGTCGCATGCTCCAGCAACTTATCCAGTCGGGCACCCCTATTGTTCTTTAAAATATTAAGAGTAGGGGCACCTGGCTGGCTCAGAGAAGCACGTGACTCGATCTTGGGGTCATGAGTTCAAGGCCCACATTAAGTGTAGAGATTACTTAACAATAAATAAACTTTAAAAAGATTTTTAAAAAATAAAAAAAAATGAAGAGTAAATAATGTTTAAATAAATGTCACAAATAGTATTTTAGTGCTAACTTCTAAGAAAATTAGTAGAGCATGTTTAAACCTTCAAAACTAAAGGTTTGTAGAAACAGACAGGAGTAACATACTCTAGGAGTAACATACACTTGTGACATCTAGAAGATAGGGGTAAATTAAGAGCAAGGTAACCTGGGTAATAAGTCTAACTATATCATTATGAGTTAGGGCAAAATTATCTGGTATGTTTGTGCATCCACTTCACTACCATGTTTCTCAACAATATACCTGATGATTAATATGATTAAAATGATATATCTTCACAGAGAACATGTGTTTGAAATATAAATTATCATCAGCTACTTGTATACATGTAAGCTAGTCAGAACTTTAAAAATTCTATTGCTAAGAAAAAGTTTGCCGCATTCTCATCTGTATCATGAGCATCATTTGAATTGCTTCATATGATGCCATTGGGTTTTATTTCCCATGCAATTCTTTAAATATGGAAAATCAAATCAATATGTTGTCAAGCTGCTTGTAATATTAGACATCTAAGAAACAGTCCTACATTTGATTGTAGTAACAAACTAAATCTACTAATTTTATTTTATTTTATTTTATTTAAAGATTTTATTTATTTATTTGACAGAGAGAGAGAGACACAGCGAGAGAGAGAACACAAGCAGGGGGAGTGGGAGAGGGAGAAGTAGGCTTCCTGCAGAGCAGGGAGCCTGATGCAGGGCTCGATCCCAGGACCCTGGGATCATGACCTGAGCTGAAGGCAGACACTTAACGACTGAGCCACCCAGGCACCCCTAAATCTACTAATTTTAAGCAGAAGCCACAAAATATGCTAATAAAGTACCATATATATTTTAAAGCCACGTCTGAATACATTTCTAGCCCACCTCCATCTGCTCTTAGTAAACCGGTACTCTAGAAATGGAAACCAATTTTAATATAGTCTGGATCAGAGTTTGTGGGTTGGAATCCTGTCCCCAGCCCCATTTACTAGCTGTGACATCTTCAATTAGTCACAAGAACTCTCTTTACTTCAGTTTCCTCCTCCATAATTTGAGAATAATAATAGTAGCTACCTCACAGGGCCATTTTTTGAGTGAGTTAATACATGAAAGCTCTTAGACTACTTCCTGGCACAAATTAAGCACTATCATTAGCTATTATTAGATGTTACGCAGAGCTAAACAGAATTAGGGAGATAAATGTGTATCTGCTAAGATCATTTAGAAGACTCCAAAAAGAAACGGAGATGAAGTGTAAACTATCCATTGTTTTTCATCATCCAGACCACTTGTACTCTCTATGATTATGGAAAATGAAGAACAATCTTGAGCAGTTTTTAAAAAATTAAAGATAACACTGAAAAATATTTCTAAAGCAAAACACCCACTTTTTAAGGTAAAATCACAAACTAATTCTAAATAAGTTCCCAGCATCCTTCCTGTTATATCCAATTATCCAAATCCAGACACAGGGCTAACCCCAAGCAGCACTGGAAGCTGGGACAGTGAAGTTATAAACCTATGCCTATGTGGGGAAAGTAATCTATGAAAGGAAAAGCATGGGGAACAGCTGCTGGTGAGGCAGCCAGTAATGTGTGTTTCAGCCCTGCAGAGGCAGCACTACATGGTGAAAAGAGCAAGGACCCAAAGACAAGTTCCAACAAGCATCTTTCCATCAAATCACTTCATTTCCCTATCTGAGACTTAAAAAGTTGGCCAATCCATACAGAATAGCTTATTCTAGGTCTGAGGCATAAAATATACCAGAAGAGCCTGGATCTTCAAAGACTCCTGGCACCATGTCAATTTGAAAGTCCCCTCACTGGCCAAAGATGGCACAATTATAGCATCAAATAGAATAATAACTTCAATGGTGTGAAATACATCAGCTACGCTTAAATCCATCAGTTCACTGTGATACTCAAAGGAAAAATTAAAAACAAAATTCACAGGTCACCTTTGGATTAGTCTGAAGAACTATTATTCTACAAACTTGGTGATAAAAGAGAAAAAAAAAATCAAGCATTTATCCTGCTTTTCCTTATAAGCAAAGAGTCATACAGGGAATCAAACAGTTAACTAAGGCAAAGTTCTTCTTTATAGAAATTTTCAGCTAGTAATTCAAAAAGACAGAGTTAAAACATCATCATTTTGAAACCCTTAACAGAGTAATGGATCAACCCAAAGATTATCAATGGATGATCCATTAAATGGAAAGCTGATGGGGAATTTTAATGGGTACATCAAGTGACAAGACGGGAAGCCACTGATAAATCTTAACATCACAAAAAGGCAAGACAACCAAACATTATATGCCTCCTGATGTCACACAATAGGAAATTCATAGCATTTTTGCAGCTTTCTTGCCAATATTCCAAAACTTAATCGAGATTCCTTAATCTACCAGTTTACTGAAATACAAAGGACAGAGAAATACATTAAATGACCATAATATAGGTACATCAATACAGCCTGATTTCTTCAATAAACACACACACACACACACACACACACAAAGGGAGATCTACAGATGAAAAAAAAAACTGAAGAGATTTGTCAATCAAATAAAATGTATAGACTTTGGTTCCTAATTCAAAACAGTTTTAAAAAAATTATGACACAGAGAAATGTGAATACTGACAGAATATTTGATGACATCAGGAATTACTCTTATTTTTTGTCATGGGATGGATATTTTGGATATACTTTTTTTAAAAATTCCTTATCTTTTAAAGACACATACTAAAGTACTTACAGATAAAATATATCTGGAATATACTTCAAAATAATCCAGTGAGGAAGAGGTGATAAAGAGATGAGGCTCGGTCTAATATTCCACTTTTGAATATGCTTGAAAGTTTCCATAATTAAGTATTTTTTAAAAAACAAAAACAAAAACTAGGGGCAGGTACAGGAGTGGGACAGCTAGATAATCTCTATCTAGAGTCTCTTCTAGTTACAGTTTTCTCTCATCTGTGATAAAGGTACTAATTTAACACCTGTACCAATTAGGACATTTCATGGTGAAATTAGATAAAAAATGGTGTCCAGCGGTGCCTGGCAAGCTCAGTTAGAAGAGCATGTGACTCCTGATCTTGGGGTCATGAGCTGAAGGCCCATGTTGGGTGTACAGGTTACTAAAATAAATAAATAAATAACCTGAAGAAGAGGAAGATGAAGAAGAAGAGTGTCCAAATTAATAATACGGCTGATTTTATCACCTCTAGTTCATTTCAAAACTAATATAGTAGAAAGAGAATCCTGAACCTATAGTCTAGTTTTTCTTGTTTTTCTTTTTTCAAACTGCTAGTATCAAACTACAAGTGGATTATGAAATCAACTTAGAAGATAATCTAAAAGCACTTTTTAAAACCTGGAATGGAATGCAATGGGGTGGAAGGGAATGAAATGGAATAAATAGAATAGAATAGTATTAGAATGCAGAATAGAATCCTGCAGAATAGGACAGAATACAAGCAGTAGAGTTAGTACATTGTTTATGGCAGATATAAGTACTGCTCCATGTCCAGGTTTCTGCGTACACATGGGTATTGGGTGGCAATGTAAAATGTATCCTTAGTGTGAACTAAGACACTGAAGCATTTCTGCTGTATTTTACTCAATATGAACAGACTTAAAAACATGGTATTTAGGAGACCATGAGGTTTTTAGCATTTTAAGTTGTTTTATACCTTATCTGTTTAAAACTAAAATGTTCTTCCTGTAGCGACTTATTTTTGCCATTTCAAACATTGCATAAGTCCATTTTACAGACATCCAGAGAAGGAAAACCATAATCTTGGAAGATAATAGTTAGAATTATATAAAAACTCTTAACAGTTCTGGTATCGGGGCACCTGGGTGGCTCAGTCTGTTGAGCCTTTGCCTTTGGCTCAAGTCATGATCACTGGGTCCCGGGATCGAGCCCCACATTGGGCTCCCTGCTCAGTGAGGAGCCTGCTTCTCCCTCTCCCTCTGCTCCTCTCCCTGCTTATACTCTCTCTCTGTCAAATTAATTAATTAATTTAATTTAAAAAAAAAACAATTCTGGCATCATGAAAATGACATAGTGTAAAATCCCAATTCAAAACACAACCTCTTAAAAACAAACAAACAAACCTCTTGGTAAAAATAAAGACATACAGGGTTTTTCTAAATTCCCTTAGCTTTCTCTAATCTTATCCATAACTATTTAACTTTCTTTTCAATTGGATTATCTAAAATTTTCTTTTGTGGGGTGCCTGGCTGGCTCAGTTGGTATAATTTGCTATTGTTCTTTTAATTTACTTTATATGAAAATAATAATGAACAAAGTATTCATGTAATATCTAGTTTACAAATAAAAGCATTAAAGATCAGTGATCACAGAAGCAAAACAGAGAACGCTTTGGCCATGAGCCCTGGATCTTTCACTGGATTTTAGCTCATAACTTCATCTCATAAATTTAATTTATTACACTGTTAATTTTCATAATGATTTCAGTAACCATTTCAATGTGCTCTAATTAATCTCATCTTATCGATAAAAGCTACAATTCTGATCCATGCATTTTTTTTATCCAAAGCACATGTCATTTTATGCAAATTATCTAATTTTTCCTTAAGTTTTACACGTCATTTTATGCAAATTATCTAATTTTTCCTTAAGTTTTATTCCTTCAAAAAAAACTACAAGAGAATGAATTATGGGAGAAATTACTTTAATTAGGTAGTCCATCTGTTATTGTTGGGTGATTGTTTTCACATTTCCTCTTAGCCAAAAGGCTGGGAACAAACTAGATTCTTTGTTTTGATAAATCTTCTCTTTTTTCCTTGTTCTGTAAGCAGTCAAAATCTTTGAAGTAATCATTCTTTTTTTTTTTTTTTTAAGATTTTATTTATTTATTTGACAGAGAGAGCGAGAGAAAGCACAAACGGGGAGGAGAGGGAGAAGCAGGCTCCCCACAGAGCAAGGAGCCCGATGCAGGGCTCGAACCCAGGACCCTGGGATCAGGACCTGAGCTGAAGGCAGTCACTTAACAGACTGAGCCACCCAGGTGCCCCTGAAGTAATCATTCTTAAAACTCCTGAATTTATGACTTACAATATTATCTTCTCCATTTCATAGCATTATTACCCCTTATTGAGTAATCTTTAACAAATTGATAAAATTTTCTTTAAAAAATTTTACCTCCCTCATTTTCTCTGAGGATTAAGTAAGAAAATATAAAGCAGTTAGCAATGTGCTGAAAGCATACAATAATATTATTATAAAATATTGCTCTCAAGATGAAAATTTGTTTAAATATTTAATTTAGCAAGTATACTTAGGCAAAAAATTTTGGTGAGATTGATGAAACTTTACATGTATTAACAAGTTAAATCCTCCCAACTCCTGAAACAGCTACAATTATTATGCCAATTTTATAGATAATGAAATTGAGCCTAGACATTTGCTCAAAGGACACAATAAGAAAGTGAAGAAGCATGGTGCTGGAACACTGGACAGCTACATGCAAAAGAATGAAACTGGACCACTTTCTTACACCATACACAAAAATAAACTCAATTGGACTAAAGACCTAAATGTGAGACCTGAAACCATAAGACTAAAAGAAAACACAGGCAATAATCTCTTTGACATTGGCTTTAGCAACATTTTTCTAGATGCCTCCTCAGGCAAGGGAATCAAAAGCAAAAATAAACTATTGGGATCACACCAAAATAAAAAACTTTTGTACAGCAAAGGAAACCATCAACAAATGAAAAAAGCAACCCACTGAATGGGAGAATATATTCACAAAAGATATATCCAGTAAGGGGCTAATACCCAAAATATACAATGAACTTGTACAAATCAACACCAAAAAAAAAAAAAAAAAAAATTAAAACATGGGCAGAGGACCTGAAGAGACATTTTTCCAAAGACATACAGGTGGCCAACAGACATGAAAAAATGCTCATCATCACTAATCATCAGGAAACTGCAGATCAAAACCACAATGAGATAATCACCTCACACCTGTCAGAAGGGCTAGAATCAAAATGACAAAAAAATAAGTGTTGGCAAGGATGTGGAGAAAAAGGATCCCTCATGCACTGTTGGTAGGAATGTAGACTGGTGCAACCACTGTGGAAAAGAATTTGGAGGTTCCTTAAAAACTTAAAAATAGAAATACCATATGATCCACATGCAAAAGAATAAAGGGTGTTTATCCACTAGAGGGTGTTTATCCAAAGAAAATGAAAATGCTAATTTGAAAAATATATGCACCCCTATGTTTATTGCAGCATTATTTACAATAGCAAAGATATGAAAACTACCCAAATGTCCATGGATACTTGAATGGATAAAGAAGATGTAGTATATATATACGACGGAATGTTACTCAGCCATATAAAAGAAGCCATGTGCGACAATGTGGATGGACCTAGAGGATATTATGCTAAGTGAAATAAGTCAGACAGAGAAAGACAAATATCAGATGATTTTACTTACATGTGTAATGTAAAAAAACAAACGAACAAAGAAACAAAGGGAAAACAGATTCTTAAATACAGAGAACAAACAAACTTGCCAGAGGGGAGGGGAGGATGGGTGAAATAGGTAAAGGGGATTAAGAAGTACAAACTCCCAGTTATAAAATAAATAAGTCATGGAGTTGAAAAGTACAGCACAGGGAATAGAGTCAAAATATTGTAATTACGTTGTATGGTGACAGATGGTGACTACATGTACTATGATGAGCAAAGAATAATGTACAGAATTGTTGAATCAGTATGTTGTATACATGAAAGTAATATAATGGTGTATGTTAATTATACTTCCAAAAAAAGCGTTTAAGTCTACTTATTTATTTAAGTAAGCTCTACACCCAATTTGGGGCTTGAACTCACAACCCTGAGATCAAGGGTTATATGCTCTTCCAACTGATCCAGCCAGATGACCCCCAAAAAAACTTTTTAAGAGAAAGTGTAAAACCCTGACAGTCTGACCCCACAGCTGTAGCTGTAACCACCATAGTTTAACACTATTAGGAAGTGCAGGAGTAACATTAGTGGACAGGATCAAAGAGGAATAAGTTTATCCAGCTCTCTATTTACTGAGTCAAGGAAGCTTACATCTTTAAAAGCAAGTTTTTAAGCACATTTACAAATTCTAACTGTATTTTTTCTTTTCCTTTTTTTTTCAAATTTTTATTTATTTATTTAACTAGTTAGTTAACGTACAGTGCAATATTGGTTTCTGGAATAGGATTCAGTGGTTCATCACTTACATACAACACCCAGTGCTCATCATAACAGGTACCCTTCTTAATACCCATCACTCATCTAGCCCATCCCCCACCCACCTCCCTTCATCATCCCTCAGTTTGTTCTCTATAGTTAAGAGTCTCTGGGGCACCTGGGTAGCTCAGTCAGTTAAAACATCTGACTCAGTGTCAGCTCAGGTCATGATCTCAGGGTCCTGGGATTGAGCCCCACGTTGGGCTCCCCACTCAGCAGGGAGTCTGCTTGTCCCTCTGCCCCTCCTCCTGCTTATGTGCTCTCTCTCTCTCTCAAGTAAATAAAATCTTAAAAAAAGAATCTCTTTTATGCTTTGCCTCCCTCTCTCTCTTTTTTCCCCTCCCATATGTTCATCTGTTTTGCTTCTTAAATCCCACATATGAGTGGAATCATATGATATTCATCTTTCTCTGGCTTATTTCACCTAGCATAATACACTCTAGCTCTATCCACATTGTTACAAATGGTAATACTTCATTCTTTTTGATGGCTGAGTAATATTCCATTGTGTGTGTGTGTGTGTGTGTGTGTGTGTGTGTGTGTGTGTTTACATGTATATGTATACATGTATATGTATATATGTATATACATATATATACACATCACATCTTCTTTATCCATGTATCAGTCGATGGACATTTGGGCTCTTTCCATAGTTTGGCTAATTGTATTTTTTCATAAAAAGAATAAAAAACACTCACAAAATTTGAAGATTAGACAAAGGAACCAAAAAATTACTCATAAACCCACTATCTTAACACAACCACTATGAATTCTGGTGACAGGTCACATAAAGTATTTATATAATTGTAAACAAACACCCATACTTTTTTCCCCCATACTTTTTCACTTTGCATTTTAGGTAGGAAATATTTCTTGTAAGATAGTTTTCAGAAAAATTCTTTTCATAACATGTAATTTAAGGCACTAGTCTAACTTACTCACTCACTCCCTAATCTTGGACATTTGGGGGGTTTTCCAATATTTTTACTATTTAAAAGATGTTGTGACACATATATTGATGAATAATTTTTTTTTCTGCAGGTAAGACTATGTCCTTACATTGGGAATCCCTGAGTCTGAACATTGCTTGAGACCCCAACAAACTCCATTCTAAAAGGACTTATAAAGTACACTGTCACAAGCAATGTAGACATGACATTAAAATTATTGAGTATTATTTTGAAAAGATATTGCCAATCTGGTAAGTTACAATCATATTTTAACATGCATCCTTTATACTTCTGAGGTTGGATAACTCTCCATATATTTATGTACTAACTGAATTTTATCTTCTACATCCTTTACCCAGCACCAATAGTACCTGCTACACAGCAGGCACTTAATAAATGTGTGTTGAATGAATTAATATATTCACTGGGCTTTTCCAATTTCTTATTTGTTTTTTTGTGTGTGTGTGTGTGTGTGTGTGTGTGTGTGTTTAAAGCAAAAAGATGTAAAACCTTTGTACTGAGACAAATATTTGCCTTAAGCCCCTTCATAAAAATCTGGAATATGTACTCCATGCTTCCCCAATCAGAGATGACACAGAACGTAATTTATCTTTTTTTTTAAGTTTATTTTTTTAGTAATCTGTACACCCAACATAGGGCTCAAACCCATGACCCTGAGATCAAGAGTCACATGCTCTTCTGACTGAGCCAGCCGGGCACCCCTACTTCATCCTTTTTAAAAATTGATTCAGGAGGGGTGCCTGGCTGGCTCAGTCAGTAGAGCATGCAACTCTTGATCTCAGGAGTCGTGGGTTCAAGCCCCATGCTGGGTGTAGAGATTCCTTAAAAAAAAAAAAAAAAAAGCAGGGGCACCTGGGTGGCTCAGCCGGTTAAGCATTCAACTCTTGATTTCAAGACTCAAGTTACGATCTCAAGGTTGTGAGATCAAGCCCTGCATCAGGCATCACGCTCAGTAGGGAGTCTGCTTGGGATTCTCTCTCTCCCTCTCCCTCTGCCCTTCCCCCACTCGTACATGTGCACTCTCTCTCTCAAATAAATAAATCTTTAAAAAAAAATAAGAAGTTAAAATTCACTCAGGATAATCACTTACTGTACCAGATATTGACATTCAATCTTTATTTGATACATTTTTCTATTAAAAAAAAATCTTTTAGGGAAAGGTAGGTTTCATTTGATATTTTAAAATACTTAAGAGTTAAAGTACTTTTTTAAAAAATACAACTTAATGGTATTAGTTAATAAATAAGTAACAAAATAATAATCTCCCATATCTTTAAAGTCTCTAATAATTACAAGGTTAGAATTCTGTTTGAGGTAAAATAAGAATTATAACTTTGATATAAGATCTGAATTCCACACTTATGAAAGACATAGGACTAAAAAAAAAAAAAAAACAACGCTCAAATATTTTATTTTCAATCTTGATTTAAATGTAGCTTGATAGTTACGGACTATGATTCTCTCGAGAGAACTGAGTCAATTAAACTAAAGCTCTCCACAGATTTATACTCCATGGGAAGGACACTAAGCTATTCCTACCAGCAACAGAATGACTCTTCATTGTAAACTCTTGTTCAACTTTCAGATGCAAGACTAACAGCAACTCTAAGCATTCTCTGGATGATCTGCTGGGTTTCTATATATGACACTTCCACCTTGTAAAAAGAACAGACCCATCCAGGCCCAGGTCAACAACTCATTAATGTTATATTTTCTCCCAGAACATGTTCAACCTACAAAGCCAGAACATGTGGCTCAGGTTGTATTGCCTCTTCAACATTTCTAAAAGATTTTCTTTCGCACATAAATTTGGATATTTTATTTCCAATGTGTATATTTATATTCTAGTATATATAATTCTAATACAACTTATATTTAATTCAACATAATATTCTAATACATTTTATATTCTTCTTTTTAAGTAGGCTCCACACTGGGCATGGAGCCCAATGTGGGGCTTGAACTCGTGACCCTGAGATCAAGACCTGAGCTGAGATTAGGAGTCAGTCAGATGCTTAACCAACTGAGCCAGCCAGGCACCCCGAATACATTTTATATTCTACCGTATAATTCTAGTAAAACAGTCTCTTCTCAAAAACAAAACTAACAAAAAACGTAAAGACCCATTTCAGCCAACCAAACCACAAGACACCTAATCATGACAGCACCCACACTAAAGGTACAACAGTTGGCAATGAAGACACTCTGAACCAAGCATTTGGGGAGGAGTTTTCTTACTGGCAAGGATTCTCCTTCCCACGATGTTCTTGTTAGCACTACTTTCCTCATCGCTCTGCCAGAGTTTCTATCAGCAAGAATTTCTTGGCAGTAAACTCACAATTTCCACCCACCAAAGGAAACTGAAAGAACCAAAGGCAACAACCAGCAACTTGAGAATTTTAACGTTGTTGTCTACCATAGTCCAGTAAATTGATTAAATTTCCATGTTACTAAATGTAAGAGAAAGCCACATTAAGTCCATTCAAGCCACAAACCAGTTTTCCTGTGTTTTGGATACAAACACTATTACCCCGTCTATCTTAAGAGTTGACAACAAAACTCCCAGTTTCTGTGCACTTCTATAAAAATCTCCTTTCACAAAAACGAGTAATTTCAAGTTTGCAAAGAATTTTAGTATTTGTTTCTAGTGTCTTAGTAAATGCTATTATAAAAAGGAGAACAAGTTGCCCCCAAATAACTGAGGGATATGTTTCAAAGCTTTTGTAAATAGCATTTGTGCACTGTTTTACATTTTAATTGCCCTCTTACACACATTACCTACTCTGATGTGTACAGCAACACTGTGAGGTAAACAAGAGGAACTTACCCACAGTTCACAGTTGAAAAGCCCAGCTCATACAGTTTAAGTGTCCAAGGTTACACGAGTAGAAAATGAAATAACCAAAACTCAGAACACAAGTTTTGTTTTTCTCATACCACACTGACTGTGTGTAAAGTGGAGCTCAGAATTTGAAATCTATCTTCCCACAAAAATAATATGGTACATGGTGGTTTGGAGTCTAAACTAATCCACAAAGACCTCTTATTCACAAAGACTGAACTACTGAAAAGTAGTACAACGCTATACAGCTAAAAATGGATTTGTGCGGACTGACCTGAGCTCCTAACTTACACAGACACCTCTTTAGTAATAAATATAACCTATACCACAGAGAAAAGATCTTGTATAAACGATTGGCCAATCTTCCCAATGCCCATCCTCTGAAGAAGGAGCTAGACCATTCAGAGCAAGAAAGGAGTGCAGAGCCACAAACACATCCCCTTCCTTCTTTCTGGTCCCAGTGGCCATTGTTTCTCCCCACCAGTGGAGATAAAATACAGCAGCTTCGGAAATAGTATTTGCTCTCTGGGATTCTTGCAGTAGTTCACTGTCAGTCCCAAGTAGAAGCTGTTTATTCAAACAGATAAGCTCTGTGTCAGGTGTGTTAAGTCCCAAGTACCTAGAGCTGGCATGGTGAACAAGTTTTAGAGCACTCCAATGGGAATGATTCAGATTAGAATGGGGCTCAGGGGCAGGAAGGGTGGATGGGAGATGCCCATAACAGGCATGTAGGAATTTTCAGGAAAATTCTTCATTTTATACCCAAATTAGAGAAAGTGATCAAATCAGAAAGAAGTGACTGCATTTTTTAGATACATTCATTTTATTTGCTCAAAATAAAAGAGGAATCTGTACTTGTCCATCACTCCATAGAAAATCCAGAGGATCAGTTAAGTACCAGAACAGTTAGTATAGAGGAAAGAACCTTGGAGAGCTCATACTTATCCACCAGGCATTCACTCTTATCAAACCCCCAGGAAGGCCTTCCAGGACACCCACTACCCCCACATCCAGGCTACATGCCTCTCTGATACAGCCTTGCCCCATGTAAGCCCACAGCATCATGTACAGCATTCGTCTCATGAGATTATAGCTGTTCAAAGAAAGGACTAAAGAATCAGAAATCACAGATTCTGTAGGTAATTCTTTTCTTAAAAAAAAAAAAAGATTTATTTATTTGAGAGAGAGAGCACATGCACAAAAAAAGGGGGGAAGGGCAGATGGAGAGGGAGAGACAGAATCTCAAGCAGATTCCACCAAGAGCAGAGCCCAAAGGGAGGCTTGATCCCACAACATGGGATCATGACCTGAGCCAAAACCAAGAGTCTGACACTCAACCAAGCCACCCAGGTGCCCCTAAATAGTCTTTTCAATTATGTAAATTTAGCTGATTAACTTCTCTGAGTCTCATCTTTTTCTTAGATGAAGAGATGGAACTAATTTTTTTTTTCAAACTACCACCAGGCTTCATTGCTCAAAATGCAAGCTAAACACTGAGAGTAAATGAGGACCCCAAAAAGACAGAGTCCAGATCCATGGAGGCAGGAATGGGACTGGTGGGATGTTCCTTGCAAGGCAGCACTCCACACTGGGGGAGACCAAACTAATTTCTTATGGATCCCCCAGTTATAGAACCCCAATCAAGATAAAACTATATCAAATCATAGCAAGGTTCTTCATAAGACTGCAAAGTAAGTGGCACAGAGTATATAGTCAATAAACATTTGTAGAATACATTGGTGGTTTTCCCTGTTTCTATTCACAAGTAACCTGGATAATAGGCAAATCTGTCTCATTTTCAGTACTTACTTCCACAATCTTTAATATCTATTGTGGCAAATGGCATGTCTATCAGAGAATCCATAGCATTAGCTTCAAATTCTTCTGACGTTTCTTTTTCTCTTGATACATTTTCACACTCACTGGAATTTATTCCTCCTTTATCAAAAAGAAAAATGTATTATTTAACTTATTTTTTAAAATTATATCCTAAACTAAAGCAAGTCAACCAAATTCAATATAAATTAACATCTGTTGAGAAATGATACTTGTATTCAAATATATTGTAAAGCTATATAATCATTATTTATACCATATTCTACATTTCTATAAATGCACTTTTATGTAAAACAGCTTTAATAATTTTCTGAAGCACAGTATTCAACTTGGGGTTAGATGAACACTGAGTTAATCAACAATCCCTAAGATCTTTTATAGCTATTTTCTTAACTCTAAAACTACATTTTTTCCACATACTTTTGAAAACAAATCAACAAAGTTTTATCAGTCTCCTTCACATTTTTAACAGTATCATGTATGTGTTTTCATTTGTACAAGTTCTGACCTTTATTTTTTTCAATAAAGACTTTTAAATTTTTTCTCTCCATTATTCTATTAACATTGGAAATTCATGGCTCCAAATATGCATGGTTCTAAATATGCTTTCCTAGAAATTCAATGATTAAAAAGCAAAAGATTTTATAGTTCTCCTGACAGCCCTGAACTATTTGCTAATATTAAAGACATTTGTTAATATTAAAGCCACATTTCACATTTGGTCTCTGTTTTCTAGTTATGGGTGGAACAATCATATACCTTGGGTGGAGGTTAAGGGAAAGAGGGTGTCTGTTCAAACTGATAAAATTGCTAAATGTATCAGTAGGTGGTCGTCCCAGTACCATTATTTTCCATGCTTTTATTGACAGAACACAAATGTTGTCTGAACTAGGACTGAACAAAATCTTGGGGTAATTGTATAATTTTTACCCTATGTATTTACTAAAGACTAATTTACCATTAAAGATATTAATGAAGTCATTTAATTCTTTCTGTTGTTGTAACCCTCTATTTCCAAATATAATACATAAACCACATTCCATTAAGAATATGGCTTACAACATACAACATAATAACTATCATGAAAAGTAATAGTAAACATGTATACCAAAAAATCTAAATTTTTATTGCAATTTGAGTGATCTCTATTCTCACACACACCACACACACGCACACGCACATTTTCTAGATAAAAGCAAAAAAAATACAACAAAAAGATTTATATATAAATTAGTCATGTTCGATACCAAAACAAAGAAAAAAAGTAATAGTACATTCTTAATAATGATACTATTTATTTATCAAGTATGAGTGCCTGGCAAACAGTGTTCAACAAATATTAGCTTACTATGAGCCTAATCACAGACTTACAACTATTTGAAATATGTGAAAACAAGTAAATGTTTCCTCTCTATTTTTATGTCTGCACTGAAAAATATAAATGCAGTTTATACCTAAACAAAATAGATCAATACATATCTTGTACCTTTGGGCACATGCAGCTACTCATAAAGAATCATCACTGACCATGAAGCCTACACTTGAAAAGGTAGCAACAAAGAGTATTTGGGCAGTTAAATATGCACAAAGCCGAATGAAAATCAGAACAAAATGAAATAAACCCAACTTTTGTTTTTCTCTATTGTATTCTTAATCTAAGAACTTATTACTAAGTTCTGAAGATCTAATGTACAGCATGGTTACTGTAATTAATACTGTACTATATACCTGAAATGTGCTGAGAAAGTAGACCTTCAGCATTCTCACCAAAAAAAAAAAAAAGTAACTATGTGAGGTGATGGATGTTAATTAACTGGACTGTGGCAATCATCTCATAATATATACTTATAAAAAATCATCACACTGTACACTTTACATATATACAGTTTTATTTGTCAATTACATCTCAATAAAGCTGGGAGGAAAAAAAGAACTCAGTGATATGAAATTGGCCCATTAACATTGGCATTTCAATTGTAGCTCTCAAGTCCCTGTGCCCCTCAGAAACATACTGGATTCCTGGCAATTCGCAGAATGGCCTAAGAGGCTGACTTCTGTGCTCTAACCACATACTGTGAAGGCAAAAGGAAGACTTGAACGGCATGATGAATTAAATCTTGTCATTTTTTTGAATGAAAAAAGTTATTGAAATACTTTGTTTATCTTGAGCTCCATTAACCAATAGTTAGAGAACAAGCGCTCTGTGGATCACTCTGGCTATACCAAAAGCAGAATCAGGAAGGGACAATGGTCACTGGTGACAACAGTGGCATTTGGATAATGATGCAAGGCAAGCTGGCTGCTATAAGAGAAAGGGTTTGGTACCAGAAATTAGGAGGCAGATATTCTAGTGTTGTGTGCTGCCACCTCACTAACTGTGTGATCCCAGGCAATTCATAGGAACTCTCCAGGCCCCACTACGTATCTCCTCTTCTAGATGACATCGTTGTCCTGGTTAAAAAATTCTAAATCCTGGCTGCACTTTAGAATCACCTGGAGCTTTTTAAAATTACCAGTGTCTGGGTCCCACTCCAGGCCTATCAAATTGGAATCTCTGGACATCAGAGTAGCTGCGGGTATTTTCTTGAAGCCTCGCAGGGTGATTCTAATGTGCAATGGAAGTCGGAAAACCACTGCTCCCAAAGATCCCCCTTCATTTCTTCCGAACTTCAATCTTCACCAGACCAAGAGATTATGTTAAGAGTTGAGAATAATCAACTTAAAAGTAAAAACTCAGATCAGATGTTTCCTGTTAGGGAAAACTTTCCTGATTCCCAGCTCAGGGCTGAGTTAGGCAATCCCATCTCCTTCCCAGGACCTAGTGCTTCCTCGAGTCACAGGACAAACACATGCAGGCGTCCATTTGTCAGTCTTCTCCATCAGACACTAAGTTACAGTGATCATATAATCTACCACCCAAACTGGGACACCTGTGAAAGTGAAAGGGGGCACTTTTCATAATTACACCCCCATCGATAAGTACGGCCCCCCTAGTCTAAGTTCCTTAAGTGCCACGTCTTATCTTCATTTGATTCCTCAATGCCTAGCACAGTGTTCAGCTCACAGCTGGTGATCAATACATTTGTACTGCATGACTGGATACAGGTAAGCACACATTTGAGAGTGGTTAATAATCACTCAAGTTACACTGCAGTACAGCTATCCCAATGCCCAAGAAAACTCATTCCTGGTGCTTAAATGGCAGCTTCAGCACATCACAGATTCTCATTTTCACAGGATGATGAAGGAAAGGTACTATTATCCCATTTGACATAAAAATAAAAGGTGAAGGATATTAGTACTTGCTCAGTATCATTCTCCATCTTGTCAAATAAAACATATAGAAACTCTTGAATGCAATGTTATGTCAAAACCAACAGTCTAGAACTTGAAATACAAACTTTGTCCCATGAAACTACAGAATGATAGAAACAATTTTGTAGGTATGAATTATTAACTCAGAAAAAAGAGAATGCCACTCCCAAATAACTCTTCAAAAATTGCTGGTCATTCTCTAGCGCAATGTTTCTCAACAGAGTTCAAATCTGGAAGCCTTCCTCCAGTTCTCTAAGCTCCACTGTTTGGGCGAAGGTGACAGACGGGACTGAAAGACATCCATCGTAACTGCACTTTCTTTCTACAGAAGCTGGAAGTACGTTGCTTTTGAAAAACTGCCTTAAAATAACGGACTCTTAAATAAAGCATTTAAACCATAAAATGGTCATTTTGAGTACTAAAAATGTGGTCTAACTAGAGTCAAAATAAAATTCTATCTTTTGCACAAATCCAAATAAAACGACAGCTAACACTTAAGTATGTAGTAACAGTAGGCAGAGCTGGAAGCGCGGTATAGATAATGACTCATTTAATCCACACAACCATGCTATCAGGGAGGTACTATTAACTTACTGATTTTACAGACTAGCCAATTAAGTAATTTGCCCGAGGTTACAGCTAAGTTTGGGGTTGGAATTTGAATCCTGTCACTCTACTGTCAAAACTTCTTTTTCTGGCCACACACCCCACTGCCTCTCAACATCCGTAGTTTATGGAGCTGTAAAGTGAGGGAATGCTTTCAGAAAACACTCTGAAGCTATGAAAATGTTCTTCTTACTAACGTATCTGTATCTATCACATATGCTGACCCAGACTCACCACAGCTTTGTTTAAAGGAAAGTGGAACAACTTAAATGCCCAGTAACAGAGAAATAAATGAAGCATATTCACTCTAATGACAACTACGAATAATGGCTATAAAGACTGCAACAACCGAAAAAAGTTTATAACAAATATTGACTTTTTAAAAAGCAAATACAACATTGCATATCTTCTGTCGTTACAATTATATAGACAAAGTCTAAAGGATATAAATTATTTCTATTGCTGATCTAGCTGTACTCAAAATATTTGTATTTTTCCTCATTCTGCTATTCCAATATTTTATTTATTTATTTATTTGACAGAGAGACACAGCGAGAGAGGGAACACAAGCAGGGAGAGTGGGAGAGGGAGAAGCAGGCTTCCCGAGGAGCAGGGAGCCCGATGTAGGACTACATCCCAGGACCCTGGGATCATGACCTGAGCCAAACGCAGACGCTTAACGACTGAGCCACCCAGGCGCCCCTATTCCAATATTTTAAATAGAATATTACTTTTATAAAAAGAATGCATTTAAAATATATTATAAAACCGTACATTAAGTATACACTACTATTCAAATATATGTGCACTTCAGCAAATGACTTTAAAGACAGGCCAACAGATGAAAAAAGGACAGTTTTGCTTTCTGTCACACAAAATGCAAGCTTCCTATTTGGATAATAAAATGTGACTTCATTAAGCAAGACTCTTCTGTTCACTCTACTAGGTATATCTGGGAGGTATGCTCTCCAAGAACCAATGGAAAGGGTCACTGCCATCCATGCTAGAGAGGGCCTAGCCACTAAAAATAGCAGCATCTTACATCTAGATAAGTGTTGAGCTGTGTGATAATCAACAAGTCAGCTTTGGTTTCCTCTTCATAAAAAGAGAACAAAAATACAATCCACTACTAGAAAGAAATGGACAAAATAAGTTAATACTGGGTGAAAAGGAACATAGGGAGACAGTAAACTCCAAAAACATCTTAAGCTTTGCCAACCAAGTATGAGTAAGGCAAAAGACCCAGATAATGCTACCAGTATCCTGAACTTCAAGGCCACACACGAAGCAGAGCCAGGGTGTGGGTCTCCTTTCTCCCTGACAATCCCCACCCACTCTCTACGCCCTCCGCACCCACCCACGAGTCTTAATCATTCATTCCCATAATGATTGTACACCTATTTCTATTCGTTAACGGCTATCATGTAACACATTTTAACATTTTGAGGCTCTTTCTCTTTTTATGCGTTTATACTACAAAAAGTGTCTCGCAGATGAGCGTCTCTTCTCTAATTGGATTTTGGTCTCTTTCACCTCAAGTCCAACCCCTCACTAGCTCCACCCACAAAGTTCCGTTCACAATAATGCTGACCTAAGCTGGAAATGAATTCTGGACCCTACTACAGATTTGGCGCCAGTTTAAAAGAGGTCATTTCCACACCTAGAATAAAATCCTAAATGAAAACAGCGCGGTGGCTCAGACCTTTAAGGTCTGGGATAGACAACGAAAACCGAGACTTTTCTGGGTTTCATCGACCACACAAACACCATGGGGGGGGGGGGGGGGCTTGAAATTGGAACTGAAGGTCACAAGATCAGAAAGGGGAAACAAAAGTGAAACTTGGGGCAGGTCTGCACCCCTCGCCTCCCGCCACACCAAGAGCGCGCGCACTGGAACGCTGGGTTCTAGGCAGCTCGGAAGACGCCGGGTTGCACTAGGCTCCTCGGCGCGGCCCGGAGTCCCGCCGGCACTGACGGAGAGGAGACCCCGAGCGCGGAGGACGTGAGGTCGCGCTCCCCGCGCTGGGGACGCCGGCGGGGCGGCGAGGCCCGGCCCTCCCCGAGGCTGAGCGCTGAGAGGGGACCCACGGCCCCCGGCTCCGGCCGCCCCACCCGGCCCGCTCGGCAGCCCGGGCTCACCGGCTCCGGGGCGCTCCATGGCGGCGGCGCTAGCAGACAGCGCGTCTGGGCTGGCGGCGGTGGCAGCGGCGGCTGCCAAGCGCTGCGGCCCAGAGGTGGGCGCGAGGCGGAGGCGGAGACCGGGGCGGGGCCGGGGGCGCGCGGGCGGTGCGCGGGGGCGGGGTGGGGAGAGGTGGCCGCGGGGGGCGGCGCGGGGGGCTCGGGCCGCGGCGAGCAGGCGGGCGGAGGCGCCGAGCCCCCAGAGCCGCAGGGCCCGCGGAAGCTGCATGGCCAGACCAGTCGCCGGGTAGCGGCGGAAGGGGCCGGCCAGTTCGCCGGTGGTACCCGGATTGGGGCGTCCGACGCGAGCCCCGCGCGGGGAGGGCGGAGGGGGCGCCGCGACCGGCGCAGCGGAGAGCTGGGGGCGCTTCTCTGCCTCGCGGCGCTCCGTCCCCGGCTGCGCTCCCGACCGGGAGGCCTCCTGCGGCCTTTGGCAGCCCTCAGTCACTTCCCGTGGCGCGGCCTTTCCCGCCCCACGCTTTGAGATTAGGGTAAAATTGGGACCTGCCTGCAAGGTATTCCATGGCCCGCGGTCTTCTAAGGATCCGTGTGATTAGTTTTGCAAAGAGCTTTCAAAATAGTTCTGATTACAAAATATTTGGAAAGAGCGAGATGTACAAGAATGAGACCATGTCCGTCTGTATAATTAAATGTCTTATTTACTTTGCTTTTTTTTTTAAAAAAAAAAAAAAAGGCAAATTGTGGCAAAGTCTCGAATTTTTTTTTTTTTTTTCCGACTGAACCAGCCAGGTGCCCCAAGAGGGTGTTTGTTTTATTTTTTTTGTTTGTTTGTTTTAATTTTTTATTGTTATGTTAATCACCATGCATTACATCATTAGTTTTAGATATAGTGTTCCATGATTCATTGTTTGTGCATAACACCCAGTGCTCCATGCAGAACGTGCCCTCCTCAATACCCATCACCAGGCTAACCCATCCTCCCACCCCCCTCCCCTCTAGAACCCTCAGTTTGTTTTTCAGAGTCCATCGTCTCTCATGGTTCTTCTCCCCCTCCGATTTCCCCCCCTTCATTCTTCCCCTCCTGCTACATTCTTCTTTTTTTTTCTTTCTTAACATGTATTGCATTATTTGTTTCAGAGGTACAGATGTACCTCTGAAACAAGTCTCGAATTTTTAACAATGGTTTTCTGCCTAGAAATGGAAACCAGCTAATTGATTTTTTGCAGATTAAAGCACTGGTACGAGTAAAATGGGAGAAAAAGCAATTTACTTAATTGGGGGGCTGACCTTGGAACAGAATTCTACTGGACTTTTAAGTGCAAAGAAGCCATGCAGTAAGAAAAATTAGGTGCACCCCTCAAATTAACGTAGCCTGTTTCGCAAATGCCGCTTGACTGATCTTGAATGCATCCTAGAATAGGAATGGAAGCAAAGACGACCTTGGCACAACCACGATAGTTGACGTAAAGACCATGCACAGGAAGTAATAAAGCTTGTTACTCTGATTCTAAAATGATTCTAGCAAGTTGAGTATATGATCTGCACACTCATAGCAATTATGGACTGATTAGAGAGGTACAACGGGTTCCCCTAACATTCACTGCCCTGAGGTTGTGCAGGTGAATAAGACAGGTCTTTTTCTCAAGGAACTGATCACCTAATAACAGAGAAAGAAACATGAGTTTCTGCAATAAGTAATAAACTAAAAGCTGCAAAAAAAAAAAAAAAAAGTAACCCACGCCTATATTGAAGGGGATAAGAATATGCCACCCCAAAAGATGTCACTTGGACATCAAGATTTGGGGCTGGGAGCAATTGAGAAACAGCAGTGAAAGAATTCTGCCCTCCCCCTTTATGCTAAAAGCAGGGCATAAATTTCACTTTGTGAAGGTGACATAAATTTCCATTTGTAAAGATGTTCCCCAATTCCGGAAGAGGTAGAAATCCTATCAGCAGAGAAGAGTAACTCATATCTGCATAATGAACCTTATTAAACAACCTTTATTTACCAGACATTTCCTAGTCACCACCTGAAAGCAGACAAAGTCTTAGTATTTCCAAGTGCATAGAGGTTACTCAATGAATAGTTGTTGAATGAATGAAACTTTTATAAGCATCAGATCTGTTTAAATACTCAGATTTGTCAAAAAAGAAAGCGACACACCCAAATAAATTTCATAAAAAAGAAACAGTATCATAAGTAATAATGTCCTAAAGCTTCACAGCCTAAGGCAAAAAAACAGCTGACACTGACATTAACATGTGAGTGTTAATTGCTAAATGAACCTACCTGCTCTAGCAAGAACTCTGGTGAAATACCTCCAAAATACATCTGGGGTTCTAAATGGTGTCTGACATCGCTAATGAATCTTCCAGGCTGCCTTTGCCTCTCTGAGCCCCTCCGGTTCAGTCTCCTTTCCAGGAAGCTCTCAGTCCTCACCAGACATCGGCTGATTGGTGGTTCACCTGGCCACATGGATCGTCTCAGTCCTCAGGGTTAGAATCTCTTGCAAATGAGAACACCAGTTTTCCCCCGTGCTTTACATTCTGCTTGGCGGTGTTGAGAGAGAGGCGGAGACAGAGACAACAGACCCAAAATGGAGTCACTTATGCTAAGTGTCACGTCAGTAAACCAGCACTTCATATCTAACCTAATGACAATTTCAACCTCTCCCAGTAAAGTAATCTTAAACCAGTAAATTTGGAATTTCTTGGTCAGCACTAGTGAGGTAATCCACCTGATAGGCCCCTTCTATCCCCCAAAGAAAGATAATGTAATCTGCCCTTTCCTCGTCCCTGCCCTCTTTTGACTATAAAAGTCTCACATTTTGTTCACCTGTTTAGAGCTCCTTTTTATTTGCTAGGTGATATGCTGCCCCTTTTGATGAATCATTGAATAAAGTCAATTTGATCTCAGATGTATTCAGTTGAATTTTGTTTTTTAACAATGGATAAGGTGACACACAAGATTATTTGGACCTCTGAGAGATAATTCATTGAGATAGCATGTTCCTTTTGTTAAAAACAAGACAACAGGCCCAAAACAGAGTCACTTATGTCAAGCCCCACATCACCAAACCAAGACTTAATTATAGTTTCAACTGTCCTAGAAATGGAATCTTAAACCAGTCAGTCAGGAGTCACCTGATCAGCACTAGTTAAGGAATCTGCCTGATAGATCCCTGCCACCTCCTCAAGGAAAATAACCTTGCAAGAATCCACACAGTTTTTGTTCCTAGTATAACCTCCTTGTTCCCATCCCTTCTGCTCATAAGAGTCTTTCATTTTGTACAGCTCCCCATCCAGAGCTCCTTCCTCTCTGCTAGATTAGATGCCACCAGCTTCAAAACAATGTTTGCTCAAATAAACTCTTAAAAATTTAATATGACTCAGTTTATCTTTTAGCAGTTCACACGCACAGCCTTTTTCTCCCCAGAGGACAATGTACAGTGCCAAGAGAACTGGATTGGAAGGGTTCCAGTTCAAGCTGCAGCAACACTCCTGGGCTCCCACCCTCTCTGACCTTCAGGGCCTGCTGCTGAATTGGCTCATGCATCTGGCCAACTCCTTGGTTCTCTTTTGGGTTATGGTCTCATCCCCATGCATTTCTACCAAAACAGTTATTGCTGCTTTAGTTTTTGTCCTAGAAGTTTCTTTGGTCCTCCCAATAAACTACATCTACAAGTGGTTATCAAAGAAAATGAAGTCACACAGTTCCACAAGACATAGCCAGTTATCAGTAGAAAGTCAACTGCGGCCCTTGGTCATCCAGGGCAACTCAGGAGGACCTTTCATTTTGTTGGATGAGGAATGTGTGTTTAACAATAAAACATGTATGCTTTTAAATTAATGTTTGAGTATAACATTTGTTTAAGAAATCACTGTTCATTACATTAAAAAGAATAATAAAGGGGACAAAGGGAGGCCACGTTTATTACATTTAAAAAAAATCATCACACCTATTTAATAATAGATTTATTTCAGTAGCCAGTCAGAATTAAAAGGTCTGAAAAATTAAATGTCAAGAAACAACATTTTAAATTATTTTAAATATTTCTGACTTCAAATTTCTAATTTTGTTTTAAGATTTTATTTATTTATTTGACAGAGAGAGACACAGCGAGAGGGAACACAAACAGGAAGAGTGGGAGAGGGAGAAGAAGGCTTCCCGCCGAGCAGGGAGCCCGATGTGGGGCTCTATCCCAGGACCCTGGGATCATGACCAGAGCCGAAAGCAGATGCTTAACCGACTGAGCCACCCAGGCGCCCGCCCTTCTGATTTCTAATTTATATATGTAACTTATGTTGTTTTATACAATTTTTAAATTCAGGAAAACTCATGGAATAACATTTAAAATTAACTATAACATATCAAGCAGAAGTATATCTCTCTAGATATAGACATACATACACACACGTGTGCTATAGCATATATTTTATAAATATAGAATAATATTGCATCTGGCCTTGTAACCTGCATTTTTCCTTGCAATATATTGTGACTAATTTCACAGTCATTAAATATTCTTTTATACCATAATTTCAATGGCTGAATATTAAATCTTTATACAAATGTGTTTCCTGGAGTATGCAATATTCATTCATCCTGTCTATCTCTGCTGCTCCATCAGCTTTCTCTGCTTATATGTGTTATGTGGACAAGCACTGAGGTTCATGCGAGGGGGCCCATACTTGGGAGGTTCCCTAAGCTGCTGACACATACTTGCTCTATTGGAAAGGTACAGAGTCAAGTACCCCTGTCCACAGGTGTCTCATGTACACCTAATGCCTCATGATTATTAGATACCTCTTGGTCCTTCCATTCCTTTTAACATGCATCTACATTTAACAGATACATGCTTCCTTTACTCACCATTCATCTGTATATAATACATCTCCATTCATTCATCTTTTCTTCTATAACAGAAGAAACAATTACAACAGTTTTCTTTTCTTAACAGATCTGAATATTCTTCTATAACAGATCTGAAATGCAAGTGCATCTTGCAAATCTAACAAAATTCTCTAATCTGCTGCCATTTTAGCAAAACTTTCTAACTCACCTTGGATTTCAATTTAGCATCAGAAAATCTCCAGAAAGCCTGACCTTAACTTCCGGGTTGTATTTAATTCTCCTAGCACTGAATAACTCCTACTCTGTTTCCAAGGTAACAATAAAAGGAAAAGGTTGTTTACCCGTCTAGATACTCCTCTTGGTTTTAAGATTTGTACTTTTCCCACCCACTTAGCTCCTTATTAAAACTCCTCATTGTGGGGTGTGCCTGGGTGGCTCAGTCCGCTGAGTGTCTGACTCTTGATTTCAGCTTAAGTCATGATCTCAGGATCCTGGGATTAAGCCCCCTCATCATGCTCCGAGCTTAGCAGGGAGTCTGCTTGAGGATTCTCTCCCTTTCCCTCTGCCCCCTCCCCCTGCTCAAGTGCACTCTCTCTCTCTAAAAAAATAAATAAATAAATCTTTAAAAAATAAAAATTGAAAAAAGATAAAACTCCTTTACTTGGAATGTATCTTTGTATTCACCCTTGCTCTTCTTAATTCCTTCAAAGTTAATTATTTATTTAATACATATAAATTAATGTGTGTGTGTGTGTGTGTGTGTGTGTGTAGAAGGGAACTGCAGAAATGGGATCCCTTTGGCTATGTGTTAATCTAAAGGTTTCAGCCCCACCTGGCCTATCCTTAGGGCCAATAAGTGTCCTCACCTTCCTTTTCCCTCCCTGGAGTTTTTTGTTGACAGCCCTGACATCTGAATTTCCACAGCAGGTATCCACAAAAGTCACTGCCTTCCCTTCCTTCCCAAGAACCCTCACCACATATATTATAGGTGGAGTGACCAACAGTCCTGGTTTGCCAAGGACTGTTCAGTTTTAGCACTGAAAGTCTCATGTCCAAGGAAACCCCTCAGTCCTAAGCAAACAGAGACAATTGTCACCCTAATACAGATCAAAAGAAATGAGATAATGTGTCCAAAGGATAAAGATTTCCTGAGAGAGCCAGGGAAAGCTTGGAAGAGGAGGTAATATTTGAGACCAGGTCTGAAAATGAGTGGAGTGAGAGAGTTAGAGCACAGGGGGTAACACATTCCAAGCTGGAAGTCAGGACTGTGCAAGTAGGTACAAGAGAGAGTGGGTCTACCAGTTTGACTGGTTCAGAGGTCTGGGAGATAAGGCTGGAAAATTAGGTTGGGACCAGATTATAGAAGGTCTTAAATGCCAGGATAAGCAATTGGGACTTTATTACATAAGAATTGGGATTTGCTAAAGACCTCTGACCTTGGAACTGACATGGTGAATGATGGCTTCAGAAAGACACATCTTGTATGTCTGTGTAGGATTTCCTGGAGAAGGCAGAGAGAGTCAAAGCCCCGAGTCTAGTTAGTTCACTGTGCTACTGTAGTCATCAAGGAATGAGAGGCAGAGACTTGAACTAAGGTGCTGGCCCAGAACTGAAATGGAAATGCTAGATTTAAGAGATTGCAAGACAATCCCTGGCAAAACTTAGCAAACAATAATGTGGAGAAAGAGAAAATTGGTTGGCACCAAGACATTAGAAGTGGGGTGAGTTGGGAGTTCTCAGAGCAATCCAGAATGAAGTGGGTGAATGAGAAGTGAGAGGATGGAGAGTGGCAAGTTGAGTAAGTGTGTGGGGGGTAATGCAACCCTTCTCCTCATGCCTCAGGCATCTTGAGTAAAATCAATAATTAAATCCATCAATTTTAAGTGTGAGCAATTCCGTTGTAGAAACCAAAGAGAAGGCTGAGGAACACAGAGCACATGAGGACAACCTGCTTAGAGGGTGGGAGGGTCCTATGGTTGTAAGTGCGTAAGAATTTGCAGCAATTGTACATGGGTGGTGGGACTTTCATGTTCCACCAGAATTTGAGCAGTTTCACTAGCTTTTGAGGGGTGGGAGTGCCATTCAACTCTGTTCCATTTAAATGCCCATGGGAAGGAACTAATAGAGAGAGATACAGTAAAGGAATAAAACCGGTTAAGTAATATTAGGAGTATAATGTCAGAACAAGATGAAGGCATTGATCTTAGATAAGAGAAATAGGAAGGATTGGTAGGATAGATGGATTCCGTTAAGTTTTTGGATGGGGCTGTGTCAAGGGAGCTACTTTCTAACGCTGTCATGAAAATAGGTGGTGGAATCATTGGCTGGGAGGAGAAGACACTGAAGGAAGAATTTGGGTGATTTAGAAGTTTTAGAGACATACAAGTGGTCATTGAAACTATGGGTTTGTTTGAGGACACCCAGGGAGAGTGTATGGAGTTAGGGGATGATGGATAGAACACTTTCATTGTCTTTGCGATTACAATCAGAATCTTTTTTTTCCTTTGAATACATTTCATCAGCTTCCTGAATTACTACATACTTATTACACTTCTTCCTTTCCAGGTAAAAATAAGAAATAATCACCGTAAGAATATATTCATCAAGAACGTGATTCTTTTTCTTCAATCAAATGAAATGGGATCATTTAATATTATGAGGAATGTACTAGTTTGTATCATTACTTAGAGATAATAATGTTCTTATATTGTTGGTCTTGAGATAATCTCTATTTTTATACACTAAAGCAGTTGGTACTTCTGACCACATTTTGGTCACATGCCAATTGTGAGATTAGGCTTAACAGCTCTAATTAGGCTTCCTGAATTTGATTAGTGCTGGGAATTTGTTTCTCATCTGATAGTTTATCCTATAAGATTTAGCTCAAAACCACATATTTTCTTGGCTATTTTTTGTATCATATAAATCATGTCAACCATCATGCTTTCCAATAGACCATTTTGCATTAGTGATTTCTTGTTGTTACTTTCTGGTAAGATCTTCTGAATACTGAAATGAAAGTGTTACAAGCTATGTCAGATTCTACTTTGTAGGTCATCGGGGCTAAATATTATTTGTTGGTTTCACTGTCCTCTTAATGTGCTTGAAGGTATTGATGTGGTTTATGTTTGAACTTCTCCTTGTCCATTTTAAATGCATGTTATGATTCTTTTTCAGCAACATAGTAACAGATTATATTAATAGGATATTAATACCTGGGTTAGCAGATTTCACATCTTTCCAAATTTAATCACCTTATTGCTTACTTGGCATAAGTATTCCTCATTTTTCAGTTGTGTAATTGATATTTAAAACAATATTACACAAGATGGCACTAGCAAGACTAATCTTATTTGCATGCCCATCAGAGTATAGTTGGCAATTATATTATGTGGTTTTCTTTGAATCCTGTATCAATTAGATGATACAAGGAATGAAAAAAATAGAAAAAGTTTTAAAGTGCCAGAAAGAAATAGAATCAGAGTTGGAGGAAACTTGAGTCTCTTTTCCGTGACACAGTAAAGGATTTCCTTAGTGATAGTCATCTATTTTAATATATTCACTACCTAACAGCCCTTTGCTTAAATATTATGTGGTTTCAAATAAAAACATATCTTTTATTTTCTGTTGATCTAGCTATATGATGAAAGAAAGCCAAAATAACTATAACCAACAAAATTGCAAAAATCCCCTCATCATAAGGTGTCAGCCCAAGGTCCTCTGACTTTCGATCTTTATCATTTTGTAGTAACACAGTACATTTCCTAAATATAATTTCTCCATATAAATAAATAATATACAATAGTTTATGCCACCTTTTTCTTTAATGTTTTTCCAATAGCTATTTAAAAATATCTATTATATATAGATATTTTATATATATATATTTTTTTATATATATAGCATAATTTGTACTATGGTATGATGTTTTGTGGTATTATGCCAGTCCCTAAATCTTGATCATTTTGACAACACTATAGAAAAGTTCAAATATCCTTGGATTTTTTTCCCCTTTCATTTGTATTATTTTCTTGATGCATACATCAAAAGTAAACTTACCAAGTTAAGAGAAACTTGTTTGATTTTAATGAATTTTATTAGTAATATATCAGATTGTTCTACAGGTTAAAGAAAAAAAGATAGTGTAAAGGCAAGGTATCTGCTCCCCAAAAGCCCTCACTGTATTGAATTTACTATTCATTTGGTACTTTCCAAATGTTTACAGTTGCTTTTCTTTTTTTTTTCCTTCCCCTATTTTTTTTTAAAGTAAGCTCTGTTCCCAACATGGGGCTTGAACTCATGACCCGAGATCAAGAGTCAGTTCATTCTACCTACTTATGCCAGCCAGGTGCCCCTACAGTTGTACTTCTCAAATCATCAGCAATACTGAAATTTTTCTAATAGTCAAATACTTATCAAGTGCCTAATATTTTGCCAAAAATTCACTGGATTCTGTAAATAGGCATCCTCGTCCATACATAGCATAGTGGAATGGTTAAGAGCATGGACTCTGAAAGCTGGTTTGCTATCTGTGATGAGATTTTGAGGCTGACTTCTCATACAGTTAAGATTGCCTACCAGATTAAGTACAAGTTCTGTTATGCATTCAAAGCCACCACTATTCATTTCTATACACTCTTTTCTAGTGCAATATTTGGGACATGCTTATAGTAAAAAATTATTCATTGTTTATCTGAAATTCAAGTTTAACTGGGCATTCTCTATTTTATTTGGTAAACCTGGCAACCCTACACATAGGTAGCTTGAATTTGGCCTCAAACCCCCATAAGGACTTGCTTAAGGTTATGAAGTCTTAGGGAATTTTTTTCTCCCATTCTCCCAGGGCAAAGGTTGAGACAGGTAAATTTGCAAGATCTTCTTCTTTAGGATAGATTCATTTCTTGCTCATTCATACTGATAGCGTTGCCTATTAGAATCTCAAATCTATGGAACAATCTTGCATAGCTCCTTGGCTGTATCTGCTATCTTCTGCATATTGTGTAATTTGCAAAATGTACACTCAAAGGTCCCTTAGGTTGATCATAAGGGTGAACATCAGCTTTACAGATCATTTGTCTTTCAGGACTCTTTTTCTTTTCCTTTTTTTTGTTGTTTCTATAGATCCCTTAATGTTCTGCCAACTCTGTGAAACATTTAAAGATATTTTTACATAGTTCATCCAATATTTCTAGTTGGTTTTGGCAGCAAGGGATCAAGGAGAAAGTGTTGTGAGGAGAGAGTAATTCAGATACCTCAAATGATATTCTACCAGAACTAGATGTCCTTCAATCCTTTGTTCTTGCTAACTCTGAAATCTGGTATCCTCTGTCTCTCTCAAGTTTTCATATTCCTTACCAGTCAATGGGTCTAGCCCGGAGTAGTTAGTATCATTTGACTTTGCTTTCATACTCCACAAAGACTGGTGATCTGTCTGGTGACAGTATGGGAGCTTTCTCTGCGTTCCATCTAATGACTTGAGCCACTACCGCATTTATTTCCTACCAATGTTCTTTCTCTCAGTTAGAACTCATTTCCCTGGTCGCTAATCTCTTGGGTTTTATAGAATATAAATCAATCTAATGCTGCCACCACCAGCCCCCAACTTGTCTTCTGATTTAGTCCAAAGGAAACCCATTCTTAACTGCTGTTTCTGGAACCACACCTGCGTCCCTCATGGGATTAGCCTTAGATTAATTTTCTACTTGCCTTTAGGAAGACCAGATTTCGGAGTGAGGTTAGATTCCCCTGGGCACCCCTGCTTTCCTGGGTGAGAGATCTGGGTGAGTGACCAGCAGCTTCTTTCTCCTATTGGTTCTAATGTTTTTATTCTAGATCCACCCAGCCCTGTACACTCTTGGTACCAATGATGAGCTGGAGCTGGCTCACGCCAGACTGCAAGAGCCAATTGTTAAACTTCTGGAACTGAGACCTGGTGAATAAGACCAGCTATTATTAAAAATTAAATTATAGAAACATATTTAAATAAGTTATATTAAAAATGATGGTAAGTATAAAGTTCTTAGAAGAAAACATAAGATTCCATCTTTTTGCCTTGAGTTAGGCAATGATTTCTTAAATATGACACCATAAACCCAAATGACAAAAATAAAAAACTAGATAAATTGGACTGCATCAAAATTTTAAAGTTCAAAGGACACTACTAAGAAAGTGAAAATACAGCCCACACAATGGGACAAAATATTTGCAAATCATATATCTGGTTAGAGATTTGTATCTAGAAGACTTTTTTTTTTTAAACAACTTTGACTCAATAATACTTTTTAAAAATAACCCAATTAAAAGACAGATAAATGATTTGAACAGATATTTTACCAAAGATATACAAATGGCCAGTAAGCACATGAAAAGATCCTCAACATATTTGGTCATTAAGGAAGTGCAAATCAAAACCACAACGAGATACTTCATACCCACTAGGATGGCTATAATCAAAAAGATAGACAATAACAAATATTGCTGAGGATGTGGGAAAATTAGGAATGTCCAGGCTAGGCATATTCATAGAAACAAAAAGTGCATTTGTGGTTGCCTACGGCTGGAGGGGAGAGAAAGGGTGATAACTTGGGATAGTCACAGGTACAACTAAACCCAAGAACACACAGCAAAGCCAATCACTGAGATATTGGGTGTGTAGCAAGGAAAGGGTTTATTCCAGAGGCAGCCAAATGAGGAGACAAAAGGGTAGCTCACTCGACTAAGGATTAGAATAAGTTTTTATAGTCATAGGGGTTGGGATTACATACATATTGATGAAAAGGGCAGGAAAATTTATACTATTGGTGAGGAAAGATGGAGCATGTGCATTGAGCAAACAAATATGTAACATACATCCCATGTTCATTTTGGGGGTGGAGACTTAACTTTAAAATGAGGCAAATGTTGGCATCAGGAGTTCATCTGGAGGACAAGGAGATGGGCTATGGGCATGCTCTGAGATGGATCTTGGGATCATTATCTCAGGTAAGGAATCAGGGCCTTGCTCTTATAGGCTGGAACTATATCAATGACCTTCATTTGTGTCAGTCCAGGCCTCTGCGGAGACAGCTAGTGGTTTGTTAGTGGGGTTTGAAAAGAAACAATAGCCAATTAGGGAGAAACGGGTCTCTGAAAAATAAACTTTAAATTTCCCAATAGTCTTATCTTCATTAATCCTATGGGGCACTGTTTCACAGAGTTCCTTTTAGGAATATTGAAAATGTTCTAAAATTAGATCGTGGCGATGGTTGCACAACTCTGTAAATATACTAAAAACCATTGAATTTTGCACTTTAATTTTGCATTTAGTTGAATTATATGTCAATAAGCTGTTAATAAAAAAAACAGGATAATAAATATTCAAAGCACACCACTTCTTGATTATTTTATAACATTTTACTATTATCTGTGCTCTTGAAGTTATTTACTAAGAGATAGTGCCCAAGTGGCCCCAGAACTTAAGGTCAAATTGTATATGATATTAAACCAGCAAAAACTGTTTATCTCAACTAATATCTTGTTTATTTCTTCATATCAGCCTGCCAGATGGCAGGGAGTGATAATATGCTGTGCTAATCCCTAAGGAGGACTCATTTGCTTGAGATTTAGGCACAAACAATAATGACCCGCACCATTATAAGAAATAGAATGATGCCATGAAGGGCTTCATGACAAAATTATTAGAACATGCGTGCGATGGATCTACTCAGTCATCCTGCTGCACTTCATCAACAGCTTTTCTTGAGTAATATAGAAATTGCAAAAATGAATTAGATCCTGTTTCTGTCTGCAGTCAAAGCTCAGTCAAGAAAGTAGAAACCAATTTAAATATTTAAAGCCAGAGAAATAGGTACTTATGAACTTTTGATGGGGCTTACAGAGTGAAAGTTGGGGAGCTGCCCCCAGCTTCCAGATTCACTAAAACTGAATCTGAAATTCCTTGCTTTCATGCAGAAGTCAGAAAAAAAACGCAAGAGATGGAAATCAGTGATCATGGTTGCCTTGCAGCCTTGGGATAAAAAGCAGGAAGGGAAATTGATGCAAAAAGTCCTGTCTTAAGTTCACGTTTCCACCACCGCTGCAGGAGAAAGAGGAATAGCTCCTACTTCTCTCCTGCCTTCTAATCCATGCATGTATACATCTCACTGGCAGAACCTAAACTGGATTGGGAACCATTCCCACAAGGGATTATGGGAAATGTAGTTCTCATTCATCCAGCTCCTATGATGAAAGGGAGAGCATAAAGGGAATGGAAATGATGCTAAGTACCAACAAATAATATCTGACTCATTACCTTCAAGGGTAGTCAGGTAATTTTCTGAAACTATATGCAGTATGAGTTAGGAATTGTTTCTTAGTGGTAGGGGATGCAAGTTGCAGAAATTTAATCTCCCCCCCTCCGCTCCCTATAACTTGACAGGCCTTGAACCACTGGATTCCTAGGCACTTGATCAAATTAGCAAGCCCTGAACTTATTGAGAGTTTATCTTCCACCCTCTGGCACATGCCTTGAGAATCATAAAGCGTCCTTGTGAATTCTCACTTGTTCCAATCATTATGTCACCAGTGTAGTAGACCAGTGTGAAGTCCTTTGGGATGGCAAGACTATCAGATTTCCTGTGGGCTAGCTGGAGATCGGATACAGCCCTGGGACAGGACTTTCTGTACTGCTACTCTTTTGGGTAAGAGTAAGCTGTTTCTGGTGGTCTTTACCTACTAGCATAGAAGAGGAGTCAGAAAACTAGAGCTTGTAGGCTGGTCTTTTGTTTTTTAAACAAAGTTTTATGAGATCACAGCCCTGCCCACATTTACATATTATCTACAGCTACTTTCATGTGACAACAGCAAACTGAGTAGTTGGGACAGTGACCTTGCTGAACAGCCAAAATATTGCCCTCAGACAAAGAGAAATAGAAATAAAACAAAGTGTTAGTTTTACTTCTAGAACAAAACCATGGCCCCTTTATGAAAAGGAAACACTAAAGTATTTTTATAGGGGTGCCTGCCTGGCTCAGTCAGAGGAGTGTGTGACTCTTGATCTCAGGGTTGTGAGTTTGAGCCTCATGTTGGGTGTAGAGATTACTTAGAAGCAAAATCTTTCAAACAAACAAACACACAAATAATTAAATAAATAAGTGTATTTATAATTGTTAAAATCAAATACTTTTTTTCTGAGATTTGAAATAGTCAATGTGTATTTAAATGGGCTTTCCCCCTCAGTCTAGAATAAAATAGCCAGAATGATGCTGTTCTCTTAACTTCTGATTTAAAAAAAAAAAAAAAAAAAAAAGCCTGTTTAGAAAAATCTATGTATATTCTTTACACCATTGGGCAAAGTAATCTGCAATATTTGATCGATAATTCATTATAACTTCTTTTTTTTTTTTTTTAAAGATTTTTTTCATTTATTTGACAGAGAGAAAGAGAGAACAAGTAGGCAGAGAGGCAGGCAGAGGGAGAGGGAGAAGCAGGCTTCCCGCTGAGCAGGGAGCCCGATGCAGGGCTCGATCCCAGGACCCCCGGGATCATGACCTGAGCCGAAGGCAGCGGCTTAACCGACTGAGCCACCCAGGCGCTCCTCATTATAACTTCTAATGAAACACATTAAAAAAATCTTTGTACTGAAAAACCTCCAAGTCAAATTCAGCACAAGTCAGGACCCTCATTTAGAATTCACTGGGGGATTGATTACTGCTAAGTGCCGTACTGGCCAGAATGAAGAAAGGCTGGCCTGAGGTCTGTGTTTATCAAGTAAAAAAATCTCTCTGAACTCAAAATCTGGTAGTGGGTGGGGGGAAGACAATGTCCAAGTTGACTCTCTGACCTTTGAGAGTCAACCTCAGAGAAGTTTTTCTTATATTTTTAAATTCTCATTTCCTTATAATAATTCGCAATTACATAATGCTTCATAGGGTTAGTGAGTGTTTTAAAAAACATCTCATATGATTTCCATATCTCCCATTTCGTAGGTAAGAAAACTGCTGCTCACAGAGAGTCTGTCAATCATCCAGCTTCACAGAGAAAAGGACAAGAGAACAAATATTCACCGAGCATCCACAATATTGTAGGCACCATCTTAAGCCAGAACTCACATTTGATTTGTAGACTCCAAATCTAATATTCTTTTTTTTTTTTTTCTTTTTAAGTAGACTCCATGCCCAGTGTGGAGTCCAACGTGGGCCTTGAACTGACAACTCTGACATCAACACCTGAGCTGAGATCAAGAGTCGGATGCTTCATCAACTGACCCGCCCAGGCACCCCCAAGTCTAATATTCTTACTATCACAATTTATTAATCCCCATCATTATGAGTACCAGGGATGCCAGAAGTGGTGATAATTTTTTTTTTTTAAGATTTATTTGAGGGGCGCCCGGGTGGCTCAGTCGTTAAGCGTCTGCCTTCGGCTCGATTCATGATCCCAGGGTCCTGGGATCGAGCCCCGCATCAGGCTCCCTGCTCAGCGGGAAGCCTGCTTCTCCCTCTCCCTCTCCCACTCCCCTTGCTTGTCTTCCCTCTCTCGCTGTGTCTCTCTCTGTCAAATAAATAAAATCTTTAAAAAAAAATAAAGATTTATTTGAGAAAGAGAGAGAGGGGAGGGCAGGGAGGGAGAGGGAGAGAATCTCAAGCAGACTCCCTGCAAAGCACAGAACCTGGTATGTGGCTCGATCCCAGGACCCTGAGATCATGACCTAGGCAAAAAAAACAAGAGTGGTAGGCTCAATTGACTGAGCCACCCAGGCACCCCAAGCGGTGGTAACTTTTAAACACATAAAAATATACCAAGCACTGCCCCCAAACTAAGAATAAGGTGACCAGGAGAAGGGAGACACAATTGCAAAACTTTATGGCCAATGCTGTTTATAAAGTTACTGAATGAATGGCCTCAAAAATATGCTTATGCTACTATATGCAGACTAAAGCTAAAGAATAGGAAGTACTTTTTAGCAGTTTAGTTGTGACCTTCTGAAATATCTAACTACAGAAAGTTAGAATGTGTCTCTGGATCATTTTTATTATTATTAAAGAGCAAATTTATCTTTTGGGAATGATTCAAACCTAGTCCTGCTTCAAGTCAACACCTGTATGAAATACTGCCCTTCTAGATCTATGATTCTATGATACCGTCTCTGGTTAACAAGGTGTCCCCCCACCCCGTGACTTTAACGTCCTATAAATCTGTTGGGAAAGAGCTATAATATCAGATATGGATATGCTTCTTGAAGTATATGCCATTGAGCTCTGTGCAAATATACAGCAGGAATAAGAATGTCTTTCTGTAGTTTCTTGCTGAGGCCACATGTTATCAGATTCACCAGTTATTTACTTACTAATTTAGCAGATAGACATTTATTATGCACACCTCATAGACTAGATTTGTGAAGACTATAAAATAGCTTAGTAAACGTTTTCCTATCCAGTAGATTTTGAGTGGCCTGGTCAAAACCTGTGCTAGTGGCACATCTGAATTATCGCCTTCATTAGAAAGGCCAGTTAATGCACAAAGGAAATGAAACCAGCATCCTTTTGCTATCTAGGACAGAGGTCAGCAAACTTTTTCTGTAAACAGCCAGACTCTAAATATTTTAGCCTTTGCAGGGCCATATGGTTTTTGTTGCAGCCACGTAACGCCCCATCCTAGTATAAATGGATGTGGCTGTGTTCCCATAAAATTTTACTTATGGACACTGAAATTTGACTTTCATATAATCTCCATGTGTCACAAAACATTATTCTTTTGATTTGTTAAAAAGCATTTAAAATGTAAAAACTATTTGTATCTTGGCCAAAACTGTCCATGGACCATAATTTGTCCATCCCTGATCAATGAAATTACTGTCAAACACAGTTGTAGATAAACGTGAAAAATGCAGGCAGTATGATAAAATATTAAAATACACATATAAAACTAAATGATAAATATTTAAAATATTTTCATACCAGGAGTTGGAAAGATTTTACCATCTTTCCACTTATGTGGGTTCTGTATTTAGATGGAGCAAACTTAGCTCTCCTTAAATGAGTAATTTCAGCAACTGGTACAGAAGTGATTCAAATGACTGCATACTAAAAGATGAAAAATAAAGACAATACCTTCAGATTGATTATAGTTCTTAGCCTTATATTGCTGGAAGTTGAATTGCTTCCCATACAATTCTCTTATACTTGGCTCCTATTTTTGTTTTTTGTTTTTGTTTTCTGAATAACTGAACTGCCTATTAATCAGGGTTCTCTGGAGAAACAGAACCAATAGGAGCATATTTCCATATCAATATCTAGATATGGGTTTTTTCTATTATTGCGGGTCTAGGGTGGGGCCTGAGATCCCACATTTCTTTTTTTTTTTTTTAAATAGGCTCCATGCCCAACATGGGGCTTGAACTCATGACCCTGAGATCAAGAGTCACATGCTCTACTGACTAAGCCAGCCAGGCACCCCTATATATGTGATTTTTAAAATAAGGAATTGTTTCATGTGATTATAGAGGCTGAGAAGTCCCATGACCTTCAGTCAGCAGGCTGGAAACCCAGGAGAGCCAGTGATGTAGTTCCAAGTCCAAGTCTGAAGCCCTAGAAACCAGGAGTGCCAATGGTGGAAGTCTCGGTCATGGAGCAGAAGACCAATGTCCCAGCTCAAGCAGCCAGGGTGTGGGGGAGCAAATTCTCCCCTTCTTTACCTTTTAAATTCTATTTAGGCCCTTAATGGGACTGTATGATGGCCTCCTACATTGGGGAGGTGTATATTGTGATTTATAATAAGAAATCTATTTTCCAACAGCGACGACTTCCTCACAAGAACACGCCTTTCACAAAGGATCTCCTTCATCCCTTTCTAGACGAGGAAAAGAGGAAACACAAGAAGTGCCTGGTGCAGAGCCCCAGGTCCTAGTTCATGGAGGTGAAATACCCAGGACAGGATAAAATCCCCACCATCTTCAGCCATGCACACACAGTAGTTCTGTGTTGGCTGCTCTGCGGTCCTCTGCCAACCTGCCGTAGGAAAAGCAAGGCTTGCAGAAGGATGCTCCTTCAGACGGAAGCAGCACTGAAAGCATCCCGAATCAAGACGAGTGGGAAGCTATCCCAATAAACACATTTTGGATTTTAAATGTCTATATGTATTTTTGTATGTATATACATTTGTATGTATACGTGTTTGTACATTTGTCCCTGTTTCTGGTACAGAGCTCCCAAAGGCCTTGGAATTTTCTGGTAAGAGAAATGGGAGGATGTTTTATTATGATATTTGGTCTCTTATCCTCAGTTCTTGAAGTCACTTCTGAGCCATACAGGTGAAATGGATGTCTTGTTATTCATACCAAGCCTTTTCAACTACAACTGAGTTTATGAGGTGACTTTTAGAAATCCCCTAAGATGGGGAGGAGGGGGTGCTGGTTGTCGGGAGAATCAATCATGTGATTAGAGGGTTGGAATTTTCAGTCCTCCTGCCCCCCACTCCTGGGAGAGGAGTGTGACAAATATCCTAGTCCACCCCGAGAATCTAATTTGGTTATTCCGGTGTAGGGATTGAAAGTTCAGTATTTTGGGTTCTAATATGCAGCCTCCAAGGTGTGGGCTACTGCCCCACATGGACCTGTGCAGAATTGCCCATGATCCACTGGGAATTTGGTCTTTTGATAAACCGAGACTTTTTAAAATGACTTACTAAATAATCTTAACTAGGGGCACCTGGGTGGCTCAGTTGCTTAAGCACCTGCCTTCGGCTCAGGTCATGATCTTGGGCTCCTGGGACTGAGTCCCACATCAGGCTTCCCGCTCAGCAGGGAGTCTGTTTCTCCCTCTCCCTCTGCTTCCCCCACCTTGCTTGTGGTCACTTTCTCTCTCTCTCATAAATAAATTAAAAAATCTTTAAAAAAATAATCTTAACTAAAGGTTTGATGTGGGGATATATTTGCCAAGAGGCCAAACAATAATTTTAGAAAAAGTTCTTTGAATCATTTAGGAGAAAATAAACATCATTATATTTAAAAACAAAACATTGTGTACCAATGTGCATAGGAGCATTTTTTACAATTGCCAAAAGGTTGAAACAACCCAGATGCCCATCAGCAGATGAATGGATAAACAAATTGTAGTATATGCATACAACAGAATATTTATTCAGCCTTAAAAAACAATGAAATTCTGATACATGCTATGACATGAATGAAACTTGAAAACATTATGCTAAGTCAAATAAGCCAGACACAAAAAAACAAATATTGTGTGATTCCACTGATAGGAGTATCTAGAATAGGCAAATTCATAGAGACCGAAAATAGATTAGAAGTTACCAGGAACTGATGGTCAAGGGGAATGGTTAGTTGGTAGTTAGCATGCACAGAGTTTTTGTTAGGGATGATAGAAAGTTCTAGATATGAGAAGCGGTGATGGTTATATAACATTGTGAATATACTTAAGGCCACTGAACTGTACACTTAAAATGGCTAAAATGGTAAATTTTATGTTCTATATACTTTACCACAATAAAACAACAGAAAACCTCCTCTTTCTAGGTGTGATACTTCTGAATAAAGATTTAAGCTGCTCTGGAGTTGTTCAGACTTCAGCAGCCTGAAGTCACTATAAAATGATTGTCTTTGCAGGACGTTTTTTCAGTTTTTTTTTTTTTAATGTATCAGTAAGTATGTTCAAGTCTTTTAAAGGAAAAATAATGCTGTCTCTGGAATTTATTTTTCTGAAAACTTTGAAGTCAAAATTAAAGTCTGAAAATACAAAGCATGATGATCTCATCAACTGAATCTGGTATCATAACTATCGATTTTTAGATACAACAGTAGGAAGCGTGTAGCTCTCAGCTTTCAAGATTATCCACAAATGATTAACATAAAGTTGGAGCAGGTGCTACAAAGGATGGAGATTATCATGCTTTTGGAATTTCTGACTCATGCTATAGTCTGCCATAAAGAGCAGTATAAAAAAGGATTTGTTCAGACCTAAGAAAACCACATAATTAGTTCTTTTAGAGGCAATCCAAGAAGTGACTGTGGTAAGATAATTCTAGAGCAAAAGACCTTCTTGTAGATGAACTGTCACCAGCTCCCTTTTTCCTCCCTGTCAACTTATGCAAAATTTTATTCCTTTCAAATTTGGATAATGCCTCTTCCTTTGCTTGCTATTAACCTGATTAATCTTTCTCACGCCTCCATCTCTCTCCCTTACTTCTCTGCCTCCATCTCTCACATGAAATCTTCCATGGTAACATATTCTGAAAACTTATAATGAATGTAGTGAGAAAACTCATGATTTCAGCATTTTCTTGCAAGCAACTGTTTAGTTACAGATGAGCAGTAAAAGGCTGTGGAGTGTATGTAAATGGTTGGGACATTGGGAAGTGCTTCTCCAAGCTGTTCACCAATCTCTCCCTGCAGATGAGATTTTATGCTATGTAAAAATTTTAGAGTTGAATGAATGAATAAAGAGAAGGCACAGAAATAGTCTAAAACATTCAAGTTTATAAAGAGTTTTACAGAATGTTTTGGAGTCCTGCTGCCTTCCTGTGATGAAATTTCCTTCCACATTTCTCTTCCACATCCAAGTAGTTTGCCCCAGAGTCAAGAGGCTTTTGTGAGTGACATTCTCTCTTTGCTCAGACAGAATTTCCTGATCCCAAAATGTTTGGTTGGTCCAAACGAGAGGCCACATCTTCCCCAATTTATGGCCCTTGCCTACCAATAGTGGCTCAGTTTGTGTGTGTGTATAAGGGGAGGGTTGACAACCAGCATTTTCTACCTATCTTCTGACTTGACTAAAAACTTCTAGAAGCTTCCCTTTCCTTCCCTGCTTTCTTTAGACCTTGGAGAATCTTCACCCCAATAGTGGGGGCTATGTTTTGGGGAGGTGTTTTCTCATTAGCTAGAGTTGAACATCAGAATGAGTTTTCACTTAAAATCAGTGTCATCCAGGGAGACGTGTCCAATAAGTATAAGTATAGATAGATAAATGGTTGAGCCACATCTTGGCTTCCTAATCATTCATTTATTGGTTCAACATGTACTTTATATTTATTTATTGAGCAACTGCTATTTGCCAAGCACTGTTTGGCAAAGGTATACAACAGGCTAAGGTATAAAACAGTTAAGAATCACAGCTTCTTTGGAACTCATATTCTAGGGGGATAGTTAAAGATAAATTAGTAAAACATTTAGGATGTTAGATGGTGATAAGAACCAAGAAAAAAAAAGGAAAGCAGAGGAGGGAGGGAGGGAGGAAGAGAAAGGAAGGGAAGGAAGAAGGGCAGGAAGGAGGGAGGGTGGGTGGGAGGAAAGGATGGCAGAGAGGGAGGGGGAGAGAGAGAGAGAGAGAGTTGTGCAATATTAGGTAAAGTAGTGAAAGAAGTCCTCTCTGAGGAGGTAACCTCTGAATAAAGATCTGAGAAAGGAGAAAGAGCCAAGCTTGCATACACTGGATGGAAAAACATTCCGTTCAGAGAGCTCAGCAAATGCAAATTATCTACATGAGGTAGTTATGAATGTGTGTTCCGGGAAGAGCTGGAGTGGAATAAAAAAATGGGAGAGCATCAGAGGATGAAGACAGGGAAGAGCAAGTTGGACCAAATCCTGTGTCTTTGGAAAACATTGCAAGGACTGGTCCTTCTCTAAGTAACATGGGAAACTCTAGGGACGGAGGTGTGCTGAGCAGATGATTGAGCTGATCTGAGTTTTCTTTCTTTCTTTTTTTTAAAAATATATTTTATTTATTTATTTGACAGAGAGAGAGCTGCAGTGGGAGGGGCAGGGGGAGAGCAAGAGGGAGAGGGAGAGGGAGAGGGAGAAGCAGACTCCCTGCTTAGCATGGAGCCTAATGTGGGACTCAATCCCGGGACCCTGAGATCATGATCTGAACCGAAGTCAGATGCTTAACCAACTGAGCCATCCAGGTGCCCCTGACTTTTATTTCAAAAGATGGTAAAAGGGGCATCTGGGTAGCTCAGTCAGTTAAGAGGCTGTCTTCTGCTCAGGTCATGCTCTCAGGGCTTTGGGATCAGCCCTGCATTCGGCTCCCTGCTTAGCAGGGAGTCTGCTTCTCTGCTTCTCCCTCTGCTCCCCCACCCCCCACAGCCCTGCTCGTGCACACACTCTCTCTCTCTCAAATAAATAAAATCTTTTTAAAAAAGGTGGGTACTGGATACAACATTGAGAAAAGTGTGAAGGGGGCATCAGCAAGAGTGGAAACATTGAAAGCAGCTAGGAGGTTATTGTAATAACCCAAGTGATAGATGATGGTAGTTTAGACCAAGACAAGAGCAGTGGAGATGCTTGAAAGCAAATATATCTGGACATATTGTGAAGGTACAGTCAACAAGCCAATGCCTGTGAGTCTGGTAGTGGTAAGTAAAAAGTAAAAAGTTTAGATGATTTGGTCTGAAGTGTTCTGGCATGATATTGACATCTCAATTTGTCAACCTCCAACTGAAATAGCTACTATCAAAAATGCCCGTATTTACAGGTGAAAAAAACTGAAATTTAGAGAGGTTAGGTCATTTGCTTACAGTCACTCAGTTTGTAAAGGGTAGAACTAAGGCTTGAACCAGATCTATCTGATCAGAATCCCTCATTTTACTCATCACTAATTAGTGACACACTTTCTAGATAAACATAAGAACGATAGTTTAACTTGGCTACTTACCCTTAAAAAATTTATTTTTTAAGTATCAGGAGTCATGGCAAAGATATACCCAAGAGAAAGACAGCTATATACTGAGCTATGAAATCAATACCTTCTGTTTTCTATCATCATTCATACAACAAATATATAATAAAGTGTGCCCAGCTGATAGGCATGGCTCACAGGAACAGGAACACTCCTTGCAGAACAGAGACTTGGCCGGGAGCGGACTGTAAGTAGGAGAATGTTGCCTTTAAGCCCCATTTGTCCAGCTTGATTGATGGTCTTGAAGGAGTTCTCCCCAGTTCGGGAAGGCTCCACGGTATTCTGGGGATTTAAATCATGAGTTACCTGACATCATGCATCCCTGTTATTTGATATATATACATATTTTTTTAGAGATTTTATTTATTTATTTATTTATTTATTTATTTATTTATTTGACAGAGAGAGAGAGAGAGAGAGACAGCAAGAGAGGGAACACAAGCTAGGAGTGGGAGAGGGAGAAGCGAAGCAGGCTTCCTGCTAAGCAGGGAGCCCAATGCGGGGCTGGACCCCGGGATCATGACCCGAGCCGAAGGCAGACGCTTATCGACTGAGCCACCCAGGCACCCCTGTTCTTTGATATATTTTCAACTTCCTTTCAATGCATCCTCCACTTACAGCTCAGCCTAAGCTGATTTCGTTTGCCTTGAATTTGGTACATCCTGGCCTCAGGCCTTGCTCTGATTCTCAGCTATTATTTTCATCAACCTTTCCACAGTTCAGGGAATCAGTGAACAGTTGCTCAGGCAACACTACTCTTGATTTATTTTTATGCCTTGGGTTTTCCCCTTTCAGTTTTTGTTTTTAAATAGCCCCCTGCTCAGATCTGTCCTGGCCTTCTGCATCCATTTGCTAAGTCAGCGGTTTAAAACTCCACATGAATTTTCCTCCTACCACTAGACCAGAATCTACCACCTACCAGAATCTACCATTTGTCCCTTAGGCACATATATAAAAGCAAGTGAAGGCATTTTGGAGGAAAAAAACATGTGCTTTAGAGTCAGGCAGACCTGAGTAGTAGGATAAAAATGAGCCAGTATTATAAATCTGAGGTATTGTAAGGCTCAGAATAGGGCTCAGTAGAAAACGAGTTTTCTGCCTTTATCCATGACCTACTGTCAAACAAAATACACTCTTACAGCTTTCTCCCTACACTCCTGTCCCTGAAATAAACACATAGTCCTCTCGAGGATTTCCAGTGTTTAAGCCGTTGGTAACAATGGAAAAATATAAAGAATAAGGGAATTTTTAAAAAACCCTTAGGCACCATCCCCTTAGACCCTGAAGTGAAAAGCCAGTGTCCCATATTGACACCAATGGTAAAAGGAAGGAGGAAGTAAAATGGAAGGGAAGGGAAAGAAGGGGGAAAAATTTACTGAGCATATACTCAATGCTAGGTGCTGTGCTAGGTATTTCCAGGTATTACATTATTTAATCATCTTGTGTTGAAAGGGTATCTCTATGCCATACAGAGGAGAATATCATGGCTCTGAGTTGATAAACCTTGCCTGGGGGCGCCTGGGTGGCTCAGTCATTAAGTGTCTGCCTTTGGCTCAGGTCATGATCCCGGGGTCTTGGGATCGAGCCCCGCATCGGGCTCCCTGCTCTGTGGGAAACCTGCTTATCTCTCTCCCACTCCCCCTGCTTGTGTTCCTTCTCTCACTGTGTCTCTCTCTGTCAAATAAATAAAAATCTTAAAACAAAACAAAACAAAACAAACCTTGCCTGAGTTCATGCAACTAGTAAGCGATGAGCTGGAATTTAAAGCTAATTCTGCTGACTTCTAAGTCTGTAATATTTTAATATTGTTAACGTGCAAATGTATATAAATGATATCTTATATTATTATTAAAGTCAAAATATATATATATATATATCACAGGGTAAATTCTAAGTCATTGTTTTCCCAAAGAGTAAACTTATATTTCAATTGTAATATTTTTAAATGTCTAGGCCTAATTAATATGAGAAATTTGAATAAAGTGGTAATGGTAGCTTAGTTTTATTTTTCACAGACTTACTTTATAAGGAATTTATAATAAAAATACCTTCCTAAATGTAACTGTGGCATAACTTCTTCAGTTCTTTAATAGCTTCCAAATGTTTAGATAATTTTGTTTAGAAACTTTGTAAATTATCAAAGTTCTTTGCTGATTAAATAAGACTTATAATAAAGTAAGTCTTCTCTGCCCTGTTAGACCTCATGATGTTGAAAACCTTTTTGAAGTCATAACTTCAAAGTAGTTTACATGGTTATAGTCTCATAATAAATACAGGATTTTAGACTTTTCTGTAAGATTATAAAGTAAATGAAATAGAAATAATGACAAACTGATTTCCCATGTTCCTATCTCTTCCTTTACATGTTTACCAATTCTCCAGCAAACTTGATATACTGAAAAGTCTTATTGACATCAAAGGATACTTTCTCTAGTACAAAGGGTCAAGCAGAGTGCCTTGTCAACTCACAGACCACTGGTAACAAGAGTTAGACAATTTATTGGACTTGAGATAATGTCAAAGGGAATGACAATCTGTGTGGTGGGAAGTAAAAAGTCTAGATTTGCAGATTGGAGACATGAATAGTAAAAAGTTAGTGAAAGGTGACAAACTGGGAAAAGGGTGGAGAAATATTCATGAGATGCTCAGATACAATGGTTACACTCCAAATCCTAAGGAGTCTGAGAATCAGAGAAAGGAATTTGACTTAAAAATAAAAAACAAAAAACAAACCAAAAAGGGTTTATGACTGTAGGTGAGAGGAAAATTTAAAAAAAAAATTTTTGGGGGGGGGCACCTGGGTGGCACAGTCGGTTAAGCCTCCGACTCTTGGTTTCGGCTCAGGGCAAGATCTCAGAGTCCTGAGATCAAGCCCCTTGTCAGACTCCGCACTCAGCATGGAGTCTGCTTAAGACTTTCTCTCCCTCTCCTTCCGCCCCTCCCTTCTGCGCTCTTTCTCTTTAAAATAAAGAAGTCTTTTTAAAAAGTTTGATTTTTGTTGTTGTTGTTTTAAAGATAGACAATATCAGAAAGCTGCAGAAAATAACAAGAACAAAAAGGAAAACCTGAAATTTAAATGAGTAATAATACAGCAGAAAGTGTCACTTGTAGCCATTGTCGTTTTGCACATGCGGTGAACTTGCACTCCTCCCGCACTTTCGGATGGAACTCTATTGCCCAGATTGTCTTTACTCTGTTGACCATCACCACCCTTTCCATCTGAATTGGTGGGAGTACAAAAACATGCATTTCTTTTCCAGAAGGACTTATAAGATAGCACTAAGCCAGTAAGAATGGTTGAGAACTAAGACTTCAATCCTCTTCTAGTAAACTGGCTTTTAGAATGTAGCTTAAAGAATTTAAAGGAGGCATATATTATTAAATATATAAATATAATCATAGCAGAAAATTCCACCTGCTTAGAACGAACCCCATTGAATTCCAAACAATTGGTTAAACACTTATTTAGAAGTGTTTTTCAGTTCCCTGTTTTACATTGTTTCCTGGGTCTTGTTTCTCATCCTTTCCTCTGGCAATTCTCTTTACTAAAATTGTTCTGTGATCTAAAGAAGGGATCATGCTACCAAACTGGAAAAAAGTAACTTGTTCATTTAGCCTCTTGTTTTTGGTCTTAATTTGTTTTCTATCCTTTCTTGTTTTTTTCATTTTGGCTTTGGCTTTGGTTTTTTGATGGATAACAAGGACAATAATATTAGGGCAAGCCCTCCTTTAACTAGATAAATTCTCCCACAAGCTATGCATTCCATATCCTATGATTTTTTTTAAAAAACGATTCTCATTTTAGAATCTGTATGTGATGAATGATGTATTTCTTTAGATATACATAATTATGCCACTATCCTAATTTCTTGATAACTCACAAGAATAATCATATCCAATTCATGTTGATATGTTGCTCAAAAATAAAGAATACAGACCTTGGGAATCAAGGCCATATAGATAGAAATACATTTCCACCACATATTTATTTTAAAGTCAGTAATTTGATCTTCCTGAATACAAGACAAAACTGCTGTTGAGAAATATTAAATGTATTCATTCAAATATGAAAACTAAAAGTATCTATAATTTTGAGGGACAAAAGCATATTTAATTTTGACAACCATGTTCCTTTTAAAAATTTTTTCCAGAATTAAAAATAAAAGCTGTTACTTAGCAGTAATTAACAGGTTGGAGTTAAGAAGACAAATCAATCCTATTAAACCAAATGTTAAAGGTACAATCTATGCTATTTTTAAACTGGTGTTAATACTTTTAAGACAATTTGAAATATATTCACAGTGTGAGGAGTTCTTTCTTTCTGCTGTGAAGGCCTAAGATAAATGCAGAGAGACACCACCACTTAGAGATCAAAAGATCTATATTTTTTTTCCTCAGCACTTTTTTTTAAGATTTTATTTATTTACTTGAGAAGAGAGTGAGTGAGAGATAGAGCATGAGCTAGGGGGGAGAGGCAGAGGGAGAGGGAGAAGCAGACTCCCTCCTCAGCAGGGAGCCAGATGCCGCTCGATCCCAGGATCCCAGATCATGACCCGAGCCGAAGGCAGGTGCTTAACCGACTAAGCGACCCAGGTGCCTGTCAGCATTTGTTTTTTAATTAAACTTTTTTTTTTTTATTGAGGTATAACATTCATTCAGAAAAGTGCACAAATCATAAGTTTACTACTCAATGGATTTTAGGAAAGTTCACACACCTGTATGACCACTTCCCATATCAGGAAATAGATCATTGCCAGCACCCCAGAAACCCCCTCAGTCGCTACTTCACTGGCAAAATTAACCATCATCTTTGATTGCTATCACCATAGATTTATTGCCTGTTTTGAACTCCATATAGATAGAATTGCACGGTATATATTCTTTTGTCTGGCTTTTTTCATTCAGCGTTATATTGTTGAGGTACATCCATGTTTGTTTATTGCCATAATTACTTTGTTTTTATTATTGTACTGTCACTGGTTATATGGGTATTCTATAATCCTATTGTTTGTGGATATTCTGTTATTTGGACTGTTACAAAAAATGCTGCTCTGCACATTTGCATATATGTCCTGGTGCGTTTATGTACACATTTCTTTAGAATATATTCCCTGGAGTAGAATTATGGAGCCATAAGATGTGCATATGTTCAGTTTTCGTGTATACTGCCAAGTAATTTTCTAAAGTGGTTTTACCAATTTCTTCTCTCATCATCCTTAACATTCGGTGTATCATTCTTTTCAATTTTAGCCATTCTGATGGGTATATAGTGGCGTAATGCTGTAATTTTAATTTGCAATCCTCTGGTGACTAGTAAAGTCGAGCCCAATTTCATGTGTTTGTTGACCATTTGAGTATTGTGTTTTAGTGAAGTTTCCATGTCTTTTGCCAATTTTTCATTGAGTTTTTGGCTTTTTTTTTTTTTTTTTGTAAGTGATCTTTATGAATTCCAGGTAAGAATACTTTGTCAGATACATGAATTCCAAACATTCACTTCCACCTCAGGTTGCCTTTCACTTTCTCTATGGTACCTTCTGATGAACAAGCATTCCTAATGTTAATGAAGGGCAATTGATTAATTTGCTTTTTTTATGGTTAGTGTTGTGTGTGTGTGTGTATACATGCATGTGTTAACTCTAAGATATTGTCATCATGAAGACATTCTTTTATATGATCTCATAGATAGCAGCTTTATTGTTTTACCACTTACACAGGTCAATAATCCAGCTACAACTGATTTTTATGTATGGAAGGAAGTATGGGTCAAGATTCATTTCTTTTCCTGTTTAAGTCCTCCAATGGACTCAATATTATTCATTGACAGGACATCTTTTCTCCATTTCCTTGCAGTGGCACCTTTCTCATCAATCAAGTGCCCAGGAAGGATGTGTGGGTTTGTTTTGGGGCAATCTATTTTGTTTCAGTGGTCTATTTGTTTATCTTTCTAGCAATATCACATATCCTGGAGCTTTACAGTGAGTCTTGATATCAAATACTGTAAAACACACCTAGATTTTGAATTAAAAATATTTTTAACTGAATAAAACCAAAAGTATAACATCAAAATGTCTGGAATGTTTTGAGAGAATTTTATAGTCATAAAAGTGTATGTTAGATAAGAAGTATTGAAAATCAATTATCCATGTATCTTTTTCAAAATTTTAGAAGAATAACAGCTAATGAACAGGTTGGAGTTAAGTAATAAAGATAAGAACAAATACTAATTAGGTAGAAAACACTTGTATAATGGAGAAAAATCAATAAAGTCAAAGGTTTTTCTTTTTTTTTTAAAGATTTATTATTTATTTGAGAGAGAGAGAGTGTGCACCTACTTGGGGGGTGGTGACAGAGGGAGAGGGAGAGAGAGAGGATCTCAAGCAGACTCCCTGCTGAGCACAGAGCCTGACCCAGGGCTCCATCTCATGACTCAGATCATGACCTGAGCCAAAATCAAAAGAATTGGAGGCTCAACCAACTGAGCCACCCAGGTGCCCCTTCTTTAAAATAGCTAATAAAATTGATAAGTCTCTGGGAAGATGGATCAAGAAAAAAGAGAAAAAGCACAAGGACCTAGGTCAGGAATGAAATAAGGGACATCACTACAGATCCTTTTGACATAAAAAAGATAATAAAAACATTATGGACAATTAATGTCTATAAATTTGAAAATTCAAAAATAAAGAATTCCTTGAAAAAATGCGACTTACTGAGACTTTAATAAAAATAAAAATATAAACCCATAATTAAAACTTTCCACAAAGAAAACTATAAGCCCAGATGGCTTTATTAGTGAATGATTTATACACTAAGGAAAAATAACTCCAACCTTACAGAAACTTCCAGAAAATAGAAAATGAGTGTAAATTTACTAGCTTGTTCTATAAGGCCAACATAATCTTGATATCAAAACCTGATAAGGATACTATTAAAAAGGAAATGTTATAGTCCATTTACTCTTATGAATGAAAATGCAAAAAACCTAAATACAATACTAGCAAATCTAATATAGCCGTGTGTACAAAGATAACACACCACAATCAAGTTGAATTTATAATAGGAGTGCAAATCTGGTTTAACATTCTGAAATCAATTAATATAATTCAACTCATAACCAGATAAAGGAAATAAATTATATATGATTATATTAATTAAATTCAATACCTATTCTTAATTTTAAAAAAGAAAAAGTAGGGGCACCTGGGTGGCTCAGTCTGTTAAAAGTCTAGCTCTTGATTTCAGCTCAGGTCATGATCTCAGGGTCATGAGATCGAACCCCTTGCCAGCTCTGGGCCGGGCTTAGAGCCAGCTTAGGGTTCTTTCTCTCCCTCTCTCTCTCTCTCTCTCTCCCTCTGCCCCTCCTCTTCCACTAATACGCTCTAGTGTGAACACACACTATCTCTCTAGAAAAATTAAAAAAATAAATAAAAAGTAAACTCTTAGAAATTTAGAATAGAAAGGAGTATTGTTACCTTGATGAAGGATATTTACCAAATAAGCCTATCATAACCATCAAACAATGATAAATACATGAAATCTCTTTGGAACGAGGAACGCGATATGGAGACACACTATCATCACTTCTACTCATACCCTGGTGATCCTACCTAGCATACTAAGGCAAGGAATAAAATAATAAAAGGATTGAGAAGAGAGAAATAAAACTATTATTGGCAAATAAAGCATAATAGTGTATATTTTAGTAATCTATTTCTACATAAAAAATTACCCCAAACTTAGCAGCTTAAAGCAACAAGTTTTATCATCTCACGGGTTTTGTAGGCCAGGAACTGAGGAGTGGCTTCACTGGTTGATTTTGGTGTAAGGTAGTGCATGACATCAGGTAGGTCATCCAAAGGCTCGCCTGCAAGTTTGAGAGCATCCACTTCCAAGATTGCTCCTGCACATGGCTGTTAGCAGAAGCCTTCAGTTTCTTGCTGGCTGTTGGCAGGAAGCCTCACTCAGTTCTTTCCACATGGGTCTTTCCATAGAGTTGCTTGGTGGTCTTCATGGTCTGGCAGCTTGCTTCCCAGAACAAATGATCTAAAAGAGGACAAGATTGAAACCACAACGCCTTTTCTAACTTTGCCTTAGATGTCACACTCTGGCATTTCTATGACATTTTATTTTATGAAAAGCAGGTAACCAAGTACTGTCCACACTCAATGGAGGGAAATTAGGCTCTTCCAAAGAGAGATGTCTCAGAGAATTTATGGGAAGATTTTAAAACAACCACAGTGTACATAGAAAATCCAAAAGAATTTACAGAAAAACAGAATTAAAAATTGAGTTTATTAAGGTCACTGGATATGAGCAAACATACTAAAACCATTTGCATTTCTATTCACAATAAAAAATAGTTAGAAAATGAAATACTTTAAGATGATGCCATTTATAATAGCATGAAAAAAAATCAAATACCTAGGAATAAATCTAACTAAAGTGATGTGAGGCTTCTACATAGAAAACTGTGAAACATTATTTATAGAAATTTTAGATCCCCACCTAACCGAATGTATAAAATTAAATAGTTAACTATATTCTTTTCCCTAAATACTCTCCAATTAAAGATCATCAGTTGCAAAATAAATTGTATCTTCTGCTGAAAGTTTAAGAAACTTTGACGTGAGAGGAACAGATCCCAATTTTCTCTCTTCGGCCTAAAATATTTAACTCACCACTATGCCAACCAGTCAGTATCACGAAGTGTTCCAAATCTCCCTAAGTTTTGCTTCTGCCGCCGCTGTTATGTCTGGACACAATCAGCTTTCCATTTCCTTGGCCTGTTGCCTAGCTTTGCACAAAATCTTTCCTTATCTTCTCTTCTTTCACTCTATTTCCGGCAGATTGGACATTTTAAAAATATAGCTGTAAAAATCAAAACACAGATAAATTCAAGGCCATAAAAATAAACAAGTTGAGAAAATACAACTTTCCAAATATAAAAAAATCAAAGTTGACTACACACACAGGTCTCTGCTCTTTTTCTGGCCCTGCCTAAGAAAATTTCACCTTGAAGTAGTTTTAAGTTGGCACAGTAACTATGCCTGGAATAACCTCATTCTTTCAAAGAATCTGTTTTCTGGTTTTCTCTACATATGTTCTAGGCTATTCAAGACTGGACCTAACTTCCCCTGCACCTAAAATATCATTGAATGATTCAAACACAGTACCTGTGGTATCCAGAGTACCTGCAGAGAAGATGGGAACCAGGACATTCCTTGAATAGGGATGTTGATATTGTCGACCACTCAAACTCACCCCCCCACCCCATACACACACCCCCACATTGCATCTCCAGCCATCCCAAGCACAGTCACTATGATGGTTAATTTTACATGTATCAACCTGACTGGGCTAAGGATAGACCAGATTATTCTTGAATGTGTCTGTGAGGATGCTTTAGGAAGAGACTATCATTTGAATCTATAGATGAGGAAAGAAGATCTGCCTTCACCACTGTGGGCAGGCATCATCCAATCCACTGAGGGCCCAAATAGAACAAAAAGCTGATGTAAGGGTGAATTTTATTTCTCTCTTCTTGAGCTGGGACATTCATTTTCTTCTGCTTGCAGATATGAGAGCTCCTAGTTTGGGGGGCCTTTGGATCCTGGGACTTACACTAACAGCCCCCCATTCCCCTTCTCAGACGTCCAGCCTTCAGACCTGGACTGAATTATACCACCAGCTTTCCTGGTTATCCAATGTGCAGGTAGCAAATGGTGAGGCTTCTTGTCCTCCATAACCATATGAGCCAATTCCTATACTAAATCTCCTCTTATATATATTTCTTTTTTTTTCCTAAGATTTTATTTATTTATTTATTTATTAGAGAGCGAGCGAGAGAGAAACAGCATGAGAGGGGAGAGGGTCAGAGGGAGAAGCAGGCTCCCTGCTGAGCCGGGAGCCCGATGTGGGACTCGATCCCAGCACCCTGGGATCGTGACCTGAGCCGAAGGCAGTCGCTTAACCAACTGAGCCACCCAGGTGCCCTATATATTTCTATATATTGTATTGGTTCTGTTTCTCTCCAGAACCCTGACTAATACGGTCATCAATTTTTTACCCAGTCAATCCATAGTCTGGCCAGTGACACGTGAAGTAATTTGCCATGAAAAATACTATCATATGGCAACATATATAAAAATTTTAAATGCAAATACTCTTTCATCCAATCGCTCCATTTCTAGAAATTAATTCTATATACTTGCACATGTACTTATAGACATATGTAGAAGAAAATTAATTTTATTATAAGCATTACTTATAGAAGCAAAAAATTTTAACTACATATATGTCCATTGGTAAAGGAACAAGTTAAATACATTATAACCTAACAATTCAGCTATTTTTTTAAAGGATTTTATTTATTTATTTTTGAGAGAGAGCGAGCATGAGAGCACAAACAGGAACGGGGGAGGGGCAGGGGGAGAAGCAGACTCCCTCCTGAGTGGGGAGTCCAATGCAGGACTTGATCCCAGGATTCTGGGATCATGACCTGAGCTGAAGGCAGACGCTTAACCAACTTGAGCCGCCCAGGTGCCCACCAATTCAGCTATTAAAAAAGAAGTACTGAGGCCCCTGTGTGGCTCAGGTGGTTAAACATCTGCCTTCAGCTCAGGTCATGATCCCAGGGTTCTGGAATTGAGCCCCAAATTGGGCTCCCCACTCAGCAGGGAGTCTGCTTCTCTCTCTCCCTCTGCCCTTCCACCCCATGGGAGCCCTCTCTATCACGCAAGCATACTCTCTCTCTCAAATAAATAAAATCTTTAAAAAAAAGAATTACATATTACTATGTTTCTTTCACTCTTTCTTATTTGCATGCATGTTATAGATGACTTTTACCCTTGGGGAAGTTTTGAGTTCTATACTGTGGATTTTCTCATCCCCCCCCCCCCCCCCAACCCCGACTAACTTCTGGACAACATTATTAATTTTTTTGTGGCATGAGATTTAGACACTACTCTTATTTTGGGGAGTCTATCCTTGTCTGTTAGCCTTTTCCAAGACAGACCAAAAAATTTTTTTTATATTAAAGTTATAACTCAAACCAACTGGGAAAGCTATTCTCTGAGGTCAGAGTTTCTGGAGATCTGAACAGGTATTAGTGAGGCAGCAAGGGAAGCTGTCTGACCGGGTAGATAAGATTAATCAGGGCTGGTGGTTAATTCAGTTGATAGATACCACAATCAGACTATTCTCACATCTTAAACTTTTCTTCTCTGAAAACTCCCATGTATCCTGGAATTCTGGCCGCTGGGTTCCTCCTCTGGTTGGTGGAATGTTCAGTGTTATTAACTTGGCGAGACACCTATGACTGACAGCACTGAGCTCAAATGCAGTCAGACCGACTTATCTCAGTATCACCTCCATCCACTTTTTAAAGATTGTCCTTAGTCCCATTCTTTTAGTTGATCTCAATTTTTTTTTAGAGAATAGACATTTTATTTTTTTGTTTTTAAAAGAAGATTTATCCATTTATCTTAGAGAGAGAGAGAGAGGGAGAGAGCACAAGCACAGGGAGGGGAGAGAGAGAATCCCAAGCAGACTCCCTGCTGAGCACAGAGCCCATCTCCGGGCTCTATCCTATAACCCCAAGATTACAACCTGAGCCAAAACCAGCAGTCAGATGCTCAACTGACTGAGCTACCCAGGCACCCTGGGAACAGACACTTTAGAATATTAGATACTGGGGGTGCCTGGGTACCTCATTTGGTTAAGCATTTGCCTTCGGCTCAGGTCATGATCCCAGGGTCCTGGGATGAAGCCCCGCATCGGGCTCCCTGCTCAGCGGGGAGTCTGCTTCTCCCTCTGCCTGCCGCTCCCCCTGCTCGTTCTCTTGCTCTCTCTCACTCTCTCTCAAATAAATAAATAAAATTTAAAAAAAATCTTAAAAAAAAAGAATGTTACATACTAGATATAAGAGACACATTATTCTCTCACAAGAGATACATGAGACTCTCAGATGAAGAGTGCATTGCTTTTTAGATGTAAAAATTTCACTAAGCCACTATTTACTTAGGAGCCAATGAGTTTAACAGTTATAAGCCAAGCACTAATTTTTTTTTAAGATGTCTACAGTTAGTGTCTACAGTTAGGACTTGAACTATTCTGCCTGTTGTTGAGATTGACCTCAAGATTTTCTTTATTGTACTGTTCTTGTTGTGTTTTGATATCACAGAATGACTTGAAATATGTTTCCTCTTTTCTCATTTTTTGGATGGTTTGGTTTAGCATTGCTGTAGTTTCAGGATAGGCCAATAGCTATGGGAAAAAAAAAAAAAACCCTTTAAATCTTAATGGCTCAACACTACAAAGGCTTATTTCTTACTTATTTCTTGCTCATAGTCCAGTATGGGTTATAAGTGGGGGTGAGGGAAGACTTTGCTCCTCACAGTCATTCAGGGACCCAGGCTTCTAACATTTTAGAAGCTCTATCATCCCCTAGGACCTCGGAGTTCTCTGGGTCCTCTGCGTCTGGCAAACAAAGGAAGAGAGAGAGAGTGAAGGATGATGTAGGAGATTTTTTAATAGGGACCATGTCTGGAGACAGTTTACATCAACTCCACCCATATTTCATTGGCCAGAACCCACTCACATGGCCACATTTAGCTCCAAAGGAGGCTTGAAGATGTGGATAGTTTTGTGCCTCAGAGGAAAAGAAAATATGGTTTGGTGACCACATAGCCTTGCCTTTGCCATAATCTGTTCTTCTTGTCAGCAAGTATCTGTTTTACCACACAAAGAACATACATACACTGACCCTCCCCAAGGGAAACAACCCAAAGTCCCACCTTGTCAGGGAATCCAGTTCAATATATAGATCTCTGGGTGATGCACGATCTTCTTTTCAGAGGTTCTGGCCTCTTACAATTACTTCACATTTTCTACCAGGTTCAGCCATGTATTTAAAAAATAGTTTAAAAAATATTGTATCCATCATTTTAAGGTATATGCCCTGTGAATTTCCCACTCAACACTAGATCTGTCAAAATGTGGGAAGTAGTTTACCTCATCCATTTTCAATTAGGTTCATGCTTTCATTCCTTCAACAATTTACTGAAGAAGGCCTACATGAGCCACTGTTCTTGAACTAAAATCAAATGGTGCACAAAGCAGACACAGTCCCTGCCCTCATAAAGCATAAAGTCCAGTGGATCTTGAGTATTTCTTCCCAGTGATTGTACTCTCCAGGAAGATATTCCTCTGGAGAGGATGGTGTCCCAGGAAGCAATAGGAATAGGAAGCCATACACATAACCTTAAAATCCCTATCTTTTTAAGTGTTTTCTAATAAGTAGAATACATTTGTGTGCCTCAGGGAACCACACAAAACCAAACTGAAGGACAGTATCTTGCTAAAACCAACCTTCTACCATACATCTGTTTTGAATAACCTAAGGACCTCTAGGATGGTCCATTTTCCAAGTGGAGGAATGTATTTGCTTAGAAACTGTAATATTCCATTTCCAATCCTTCTGTCTCCACTATCTCCAGGGACTCTTTTACAAACTATCCAATCAGGTCTGGGCTATGTAGATATTCCAGGCCAAGCCCATATCATCCAGAAGACTGCTCTTCTGACATTTTTCTCTTGATGCTTTTACTCAACAGTCTCTTCTGCTGTTGTAACTGTTGATGGGTTTTTACCACTACTTGTGGAGGCCACTTACAAACTACGCTCTACAAGCAGGATTCCTTACAGTGAGGCCAGAGTATTGGGCCACATCAGAAGTTTTCTATGGTATTGTATGGTAGCTCTGCCTGTCTAGCAAAGTCCAGTGATGCTGCTTCACTTTGCCTCCCTAATCCCCATATCTAAGTAAGTGGGTACTGGAATTATAGTATTTCTCTTTCACTTGACCAAGCAAGCCCTCCCTCCAGTCACTGTCTGGGAGAGTTCAGCAATTGCAGATCTGTTGACCATGGGGCTGTGGGATGAATCACATGCCAATCCATTTTCATTAAACTTTGGTGTCTGTCTCAGACATTTTCCATGGTAAGACATTTGCCTGTTCCCTGCAAAATGGGGATCCATGCTTATAAGGTTCTTTCCACTGACTCTTCCTTTCCTTATGCTCTAGGTTTATGTCTGTGAATAGGCCTGGAACTTTTACTCCTGGCCTCTCAGCCCCTTCCCATTGAAGATCAGGCACACATGGAAGGCTCTATAACCTTTCTTTACTTGTTACTGAGAATCAAAGTAAAATAAAAACTTTTACAAACTTGCTTTGTGTCACTGCCTGAATTGAATTGGTATAAAATGGGACTCAATGATGCATTGATATAAAAAAACCCCAATGTTTCATCTTTGTATTTCATGGATGTTCTAAATAAAATGACAGAGAGTCATCTGGCAGAGTAAATGTTGTCTGTGTTAGGTAGTGAGAACAATTTGAGGGCACAGATAGGAACCAGAATTCCTGATTCCTTTTACCAGCTTTATTATTTACCCGACTGAATTTCACCACAGCAGAGATGTTGTATTACTCATTTTTGTATGTCCAGAGCATGGCACGAGGCCTGGTACATAATGACACTCAGATTGTTAAGCTGAAATAATACATCTTTGTTTCACTCTTTCCAAATGTAGCTTTTGGGGGGATTCTTTATTCGGCCCTATTCTGTTTCTGCTTTCAGTTCTAGGGAGCAATTGACCATGAAATCCCATGGAGAGCAACTGTGGAGATTCTGTTCCAGCCTAAGGGAATCAGCATGTCCAGGCCTCTTTCTCTGTCATTGAGACAAATGAAGCAGGAGTGTGTATTTGGCACAACTCCAACTACAATTGAGGGAATACCTCAGTTTGGCAGGCTTGAGAAATTTATACTTGTTATTAGCAATAGTTGGGAATGGTCTTTCAAAAAGAGATCACCACCACTCAGTGTGACTTAGATAAAAAAAGGGGATTTGTGTTTGTTTTGAGGAAAAACCTGGGGAAAACTTTACTGCAGATGGAAAGGAGAAGGGTTGCTTGAGGGCAGATTCTAATACTAGACTAGAAAAACATGGCTTCTGTGCTGAAAGGTTTACCAAGATGGCTGCCAACAATTCTTCTCATCCCTGTACACACATTCCACTCCTTTCAAGTGGTGAAGCCTATGATACCTCTCTTTGAACTGGGGCTAGCTCTTTGACCAATAGAATGTAGCATTAATGATGCTGTGTGACTTCTGGGCCTAGGTCTTAAAGACCTTGTAAGCTTTTTTTTTTTTTTCTAACCTCTTAGAAGCCAGGTGCCACATAAAGAAGTCTGGCTTATCCTGCTAAAAGGCCACATGGAGAGAGAGCTGTAAAAGGACAGCTTCTGTAGAGGAGAAATTAGGCTCCTCAGTTGACAGGCAGCACCAACTGCCAGACACGTGAGTGAAGCCATCTTGGACCCTTCATCCACAGTTGATCCTCCCAATTGTTGTTGAGCCCTGCTTCAATGCCCAAAGAATCACAGCAATCAAATGGTTGTCATTAATTTTGGGGGTCATGCAGCCACAGATAACTGGAACAGCTCCAAGGATTGGCCAGGTGATAGAGTGACTCCTATTGACATCTACGTGGTGTCTTTATTGCTTATGGCAGTGGAACTGGGAATGCATGCATTTCTGAGATTGCCTCTATCAGACAGGACATGAGTGCATTATCAGGTCTCCCTGCCTGTGGACCATGTCAAGGAAGGGCAGGTTCTCAGTTCAGAGCCAGTCCAGTACTTCCACCTGGTTGGGCTTGGCACCCAGAGGCACAAAGATAAAAGAATGAATCACCAGTGTATTGGGATCAAGATTTCTTAGGAGCATGCCTGTGTGAATGAGTTGGTAAGGAAGGGCTTAAGGAGATCCTGGGTAAACTTCTAGTTATATTGCCAGACAGGCTTTGCTTGCAGATGGTGCCTAAGATTGAGGCTGTGATGCTAAATTGAATGTGGTGACTCTCAGGTCTGGTATCCAGATCCCTATGCTGTTCTATGTGTCAGTCCCTTGCCTGTTAACTCTAGTCTGTGTAATGGGAAGACCCAGCCTTCCTTTTATCAATCTGTTTTCCTGGAGATTAATATTCTGGCTTGAACTACAGCCTGGTGGTCCTGCCCTATGCTGCTTCGCCTGCATCTCTGAGTATCACCTGTTCAGGACTTTGTCCTGCCTGTCTGTCCAAACTTTGTTTCTCTCCCTGTTAAGGCCTCCCTGTTTGCCTGGAATGCCACCTGTTGTTTGCTGACATCTGTATTGTACCATGTTCCATCTGTTTTCTTCCCTTCCTTATAGCTCCTGGAATTTGATTTTTCTACCTTCACTTCCTCCCAGGTCATCACAGAATCTGCTCCATTCCACTGACAATGTTGTAAGGCTGTATCCAAAACACAAAGTCTAATTCTTCCACACAATAGCCTTTAGATATTTGATAACAACCTTCCCATGACCTTTGATCATCTCTTTAGCCTAAATCTTGCTGGCTCCCACGTTATCAAGGCTACCCATCAATGGATATAATTTAGCTTCTCAATATCCTTCTTAAAAGGTAGTTTACCGAAGTGATTCACGTGCTTCAGCAGAGGACATAGGAGGGGTATCATTTCCTATGATAAGGATATTTTATCAGTTATGCCTATATTTATGTTATTATTTTACATGAGCATTTTTAAAGGGTTCCATCAGGCCTAGACCAGGGTTTTATGGGCTCTAGAGCTTACATAACTTTAGAGACTCTCTTTAATAAAAAAAATTTACAGATATACAGTTAGTTTCAGGCCTGTGAAAATGAGGGATCCTGAAGCTTCAGTTTTGTTAGTTTCTTTGGAAATCTGCCTCAACATTCCTAATGGTATCCTCTCATAAAATTCCTGTTTTTTTTCATCAGAGCTGCTATCTTATCAGGTTTCCTCTCCCTCCATATTAGTGCCCATATTAGATTAAGTCTAATGTGGGTACTTAGCACATGCAGGATTAAGTAGGTTCACATACATCAGGGACTTAGAACAACATCTAGTGCATAAAGCATGCAACTGATGTTAGCTATTATTATTTTTATTGCTTACTTGCAAGACCTTAGCAAATAGTTTGTCTTCCCATCTTCATTTTCTCTTTGATGTATTGGAGATAATACTTGCCCTGCCTTTTCCATAAAGTTAGTGTATCAAAAGATAAAAAATGTGAAGGGGCTTTGTCAGTTGAAAAGCACCTTGCACATGGAAGATATTGTAACCAAGGTTCCATTCGACGTTGTTCATTCTAGAAAAGGTTACGTTTAGCAAAGAAAAGACTTTGGCCTAGGTAGAGTCACTAAAGCCCTCATCAAAGGAGGGAGGAAGTAAAGAACAAGAGGTGCATGGGTGGCAAATGCCCGAGGCAATGACCTGCGCCTCCCTTTTGATATGCCAACGTTCAGAAAAGATGCAATAAGCAGAATCTGAGAAAAAGTCGTGTTATTATATAAAAGCAAAGCACCGGGAGGTATCGTGTGCGTGTGTGTGCGCGCGCCCGCGCGCGCGCCTCAACCTAGGTCGGCAGCCTCTTCAGCCTTGTCCTGCTCAGCAACCCAGGCTCCCAGGCCTCTGCCTGGAAAAATCCTGCTCAGACTTTGGGTTCAGCTTAAAAGTCCCTCCTCTGTGGGATTTCCCCAATCCCTCCAGCCCTTCCCACAGGAAGAATAAATGGTTCCTTTTCAATACCCTCGCTGCGAAAGCACTTCTAACAGTCTCAACTGAGGAGGACGCACTTTTCTTATTTCCGTGTTTCCAGGGTCTAGCCTTGTGTCCGCTACCGAATAGGTGTTCAATAAAGGATTAGTCAGTGAATGCACTTTGAAGAAATAACTTTTAAAAAGTTGGTAAACAGGATTTAAGGGCGGGATGTAGCGGGTAAAAAAGCCTTGCACACGGGCATTAGCAGTCACTAACCAGGGCAGTTCTGGCCGCCAGACGCATCTTTCCAGCTCTGGATACCCGGCGACCGCGACGGCGAATCCCGCGGGAAGGGCCGCCCCAGGGGCGTGGCTTGAGAGCGGGGGGCGTGGTACGGCCCGCGGGGGTTTCCGCGCTGGGGGCGCGTCCGGCGGGGGCGCAGGAGGGGCTTCCGCCGCGAGGGGGCGGGGCTGGCGCGCCGAGTCCTCTGACGGCCCCAGCCAGGGAATTTCAATTTGAAACCTAGCGGAGGGAGGAGGCGGGCGCCGCGGCCCGGCTGCTGGGGCTGGAGCTGGACCAGTCCCCGCGGCGAGCGAGTCCTTGGAGGTGCAGTGTCTGGGTAAGGAGGCTTGCGGGGCTGCGGAATGGCGGGCCTGGGTCGGGGGAGCCCGGGCCGAGCGGCCAGTCCCTGCTGAGCTGCAGGAGCGGCTCGGATTTTTCCTCTGGCTGCAGCTGGGAAGCTGATCCCTGGCAGGAAGCGGTGGCGGGACGGTCCCACCGTGGGGGAGGGCGACCGGCTTTGGGATTTTCTGCCGCTCCCTCTCTCCTCTCCTCCCCCTCTCTACCGGACCCCATTCCCGCCCGGAGGTCCAGGTCCTGTTGCTCCAGGCCGGATTCCCGCTTCCCCGCTCCACTGCGGTCCCCCCTATCTTCCTTCCCGGGAGTCGGGGCCACGTCTGGTCTGAGCCGGGAGAGGTAGGGGCATGGTGAGGGCTGCGCCGGCCCCGCCGAGGTGCCCGTGGGCTCAGGGTCGCGCGTCCGGGGCCCCGCGGAGAGGCTGGAGGAGGAATCCGGCTCCATCCCGGGCGCGGGCCGCGGCGCGCGAGCCGATCCCAGCGTGGAGCACAACTCGGGGGCTCCGGGGAGGCGGAGGCGGCGTTCTTCATGAGGATGGTTTGGGGAGAGGAAACGCGGACGGGGACGCCGCGCCTTCCCGGGCCGGCCGCGCGCGTGGGCTCTGCGGGGAGCTGGGCGAGCGGGGCGCGTCGGCTCCACGCGCCCCGCCGAGCCGTTCCGCCCGGCGTCCGCCCGCGCGCGCCCGGGTCGCCGTCCCGGAGGACGCCCGCGGCCCGGGCCGCTGCGGAGAGCGGTGCACTCTTGCGCTCTGCTCCCTACAACTGCGACACCCAGGCCATCTCTGCCCCGATGGCTCGTTTGCCTCCTCTGGGGCCGTGGGCAGAGGGTTGGGAACGGTTTTAGGTGAGCTGCAGGGGGAGAGAAGAGAAGAACGGAACCAAACGAGACGCTGCCCCCCCTCCCCCAGCCGCCGGGATGTCTGCGGGGGCGTCGTCGGTCCTTACACTTTCCAAAATCGCTCACCTCCTCCGAGGTCAGGGTTTTTTGGTGAGATTAGAAGAGCTCTCGCCTACAGTCTGTTATTTTTAGGGGAGGGTCTCTTGAGAAGCCCTCCCTACTAATTTAGGATGCCTTAAACTGAATTCTCCATCACTACAACCGCTGCCGCCGTGATTAAGAGGGAGGAGCAGTGGATTTTTTTTTTTTTTTTTTGAATCACATCTTTTCCTCAGTTTCTTGAACTTCTTGCCTCCAAAATGTTGTCTTTGGGGTGTCGTGCCAGAGACTTGTTCTTCTTACTGTTATATAAGCTTTTTTTTTTTCTTTAATGATTCTTACAGTTTTGCCTTTATTCGTCCATATTCTTTGCTCCTCCCCCTCCTTTTTTCTTCTCTCACCGGAATGCATTATTTCTATATTCTCTATCTATAATACTGTGTGAGAATTAGCAGTTTAGTTTAGCTTTCTATCACATTTCACCTTAGGTTTAACACTTGAGGAAAACTGAGTCAATTTCTTGGCCGCAGGAGCTGGGATGTAGGATTCTCAGGCTTTGAATAGTTTTTACTGGGAAACCAATAGTACTTACTCCTGTTCAGTTTCTGTTTGCAGCCTCATTGCTGTGAGAAATCACTGGATTGCTGTTGCAGTCACTGATGGGGCTGCATTGCAACGCAATCTTGGATTAGGATAAGGGCCAAACGACTACCATACATCAGGCTGACACAGTTTTTAAAGAGCCAGGCAGTGTCACCTGTTAGAGCTCCCGTGATCAGTTCTGTAATTCAGTTTGAGAACCACCATCAAACCTCAGATATCTACTCTTTGGAGGTTATTGGAGAACTGTACAAGTGATAATGACTTGGAACAATGGCGTGGATTTAGGGCTCATTTAATCCTATCCTGTCTTCCTCACTTCTTGGGCAGAATTCCCACTGAAGTCAGTAGTGGTCTTGTGTGCAGAAGGACTGCTGAGAACAAGAGACTGCTCATTTAGAGTAAGGGGAGGGGACAGTTTCTTTCCTTTTAAAACACCCTGCTTTAAGAAAGACCTAGTCATAACAGTTTTTTAATCTTTTACCTCCAGTCCTAGTAGTTAGAGCACTGTGTGCAAAGACCTTCCAGAGAAAATAGGTGGGTGACTTGAGCCCCCAACTTCAAATTCTTAGTGTCTGAATTGGATGGGGATTGCTTAAAACGATTAAAAGTGATAATTTAACAAAGTTAGAATTTTAGTGAAATTATTACCAACTTCTGTAAAAAATTTAAGCTGTTATGGAATATTTTCAACTGGGATGTATTATTAAATTGGGTATGTATGCAACTGGGTATGTACGTTAAAATCAGAAATTTAATCCCAAATAGAAAGAAGCAAATTTGCAGATTTAGGGGATGAATCTGAAGGGAAAATAACTGCAAAAAATAACTGCAAATGTAAAACAGGGAAATTCAGATAGCTCTTACTGTATTTGGAGAGGTAGCTTTTAGTACACATACAGGTGTTAGTGACTCTCCGGGCCCATCATTATTAGATTTGTGAGCACTCGACACTTTCCAGTTTAGCTTTGTGCTGATCTGAGTTGGTGAGCTTGTTAGGTCCTTTGCTTCTTAACGTAACGTTCCTGTGGCTTACCCTTTCCAAATTGCCAGTTATAAAGAATCGAGTTTAGAAGACCTATCCAGTCACCAGATTTTAAAAATAGATTTTTAAAAATCATAACCATGTCCATGTGTACTACCCAACCACTTGCTTTCAACTAAAAATACTTGCAAAGATGACAAAGCAGTCCTCAACCAAAATATTTATTGGTAAAATTACTCTGTAATTAGTAATATTGTATAGTTATGTTTAACGTCAGGTTTTGCTCTGAATCACCACTCTCATATTACTGTGGCTAGAGAACTGTAAGGGTTTTTATCTTTGCCATTTTATTTAGCAATGTGGGGTTTATATTTTATATAGTAGAATGCTAAGTATTTTTAAAGATTTGACTTTGTTTCTGTTTCCACAGAAAAGTATGGGCCTTTTGTCTTTGTTTTTTAAACCGAAGTAGTCTTTTTGAAAGCTGTGTGTCACCTTTTTGGAAAAGTATGCCTTGCTAATATTTTTGTAAGGCAATATAGTAGCTTATAGGGATCTATACTGCTGAGAGTCAAATTTTGCATTTCTAAAATCTCTGTTTTTACTTGGAGAAAACAAAGGAAATGTGCCTACCTCCCCCGCCCCACCTTTATTTAGAAACATCTCCAGTGGCCTTGTTTGCTTTCTCAGATTCAGAATTACTGTACCTAACCACTGGGTACCCTTACAGATTTAAAAGCTGTAAGTAAATGTTTATGCTGGCTTCAGTAGTCTAGCAAATACTAGCCAAACCCTAATTTACTGCCCTTTTATAGAATCTTGGAATCTCGGGTCTGGACCTTTAGGAGTCAGCAAATCCACTCTCAGCCCTTGTCCTCTTTCCCCAACAAACATTTCCAGACTCTTTGGAAGGCCTGAGTTAATAGAAGATTTGTATATAAATCCCCCACAGATTCCAGACAGAGCATCCTTTGGAAATGCCACGTTTTGGCACAAATCAGCAACTCAATATTGATAAGATATCTGTCATTCATCTGGGCAGTGCCCCAGACTAAAATCTAAGATGGAGTCATGGCTGGTATCATTAGCTATAGGGGAATGGCCTCCCAAGTATAAATACTTTAGTTATATAGAAGTTACAGGTAAGCCAAAAAGGAAAGAGAGGAATCATCTCTAATAGCTAGAAATAACTGATAGTGATAACCAGTGCTTTTTAAAGCTTTTCTGTAAAGTGTGTATGGGTGTGCATTTTGTATGAGAGAGGGAATATATTCATGTATATATGTATATATATTTGTTATGTGAAGTATCTATAACATTGTACTTAATATATTTGACAAATCTATTCATTGAACCTTTGTAGAATATTTTGGAGGTGCTTTTAGTGAAGATTCTTTGAAAGTTGGAGTTGATGTAGAACCTGGTACTATTTCATGTAGAAATGTCATGTAGGCAATATTTCATATAGGGGATTTGCTTTTCTCACTTTGTGGTTGTATTGAGATCTGTGTGGGTTTCTTAGATGTGTATTTTTCATGTCTAGAAGTATAACTTCTCTCAATACCCAGTGTTTGGGATAGTATTTATTTTAATGAGAATTTCAGTGGTTTTCTCAATTTTCTCATTTTTAAAAAAAGATTTTATTTATTTATTTGAGAGAGAGAGAGAGAATGAGAGCATGAGTAGGGTAGAAGGGCTGAGGGAGAGGGAGAAGCAGGCTCCCTGTTGAGCAGGGAGCTGGACGCAGGGTCGATCCCAGGACCTTGAGATTATGACCTGAGCCTAAGGCAGACCTTTAACTGACTAAGCTGCCCAGGCGCCCCTCAATTTTCTCATTTTTAAAGTGACGTCACTTACCCGTTAGTATAGGGACAATACTACATTTTATACTGCTTCTGGATTTTTTTCCTGAAGATTGAATTTGGGCTAATTTCATATTCTCAATTACTTATAATATGGAAATATGTTTTCATTTCATGGATATTGCTCTTCCTATTAATATTTTTTCACTTTAGCAAATTAGAGCCATAAAGGTCTAGATGTATGTAGATTGCCTCCTAAATAATCCTTATAGTAATATGGAATACATGTGAGGAATAAGAATTATCTGTTTATTCACTCCAAGAAATATCTTCAGTAAGGCTTTGTTTTAGGTAGCCAAGTTACCATTTTGCATATGTAACTAACTTCAGTGTCATGGGGATGGTGTTCGTTCTTTCTAGGTTAAGAACTAGAGCGCATGGAAAGGGCTCCAAAGTGATTTGTCTGTTCATCTGTGGACACTTTATTGTCTAGATCAGGTGGGGAAGTTCATTGTATCTAAACTAAAGCTTGCATTCTGTAACTGAAAAGCCAGTTTCCTTTTGCTTTGCTCTTTTTATGGCCTCACTATCAACCTCTTTGAAAAAAATGTTCAAATACATAAAGACTTATGTTACCTTCTGATTGCCTTATTCCAAGATAACTGTGATTTTTTTTTTTTAAGATTTAATTTATTTTGACAGGGAGAGTGTGAGCAGGGGGAGGGGCAGAGGCAGAGGAAGATAGAGAATCTCAAGCAGATTCCGCTCTGAGCATGGAGCCTGAAAAGGGGCTCCATCTCATGACACTGCAATCATGACCTGAGCCGAAACCCAGAGTGGGATGCTTAACCAACTGAGCCACCCAGGCACCCCAAGAGAACTGTGATTTTGGAAACTTTTCATATAGGTCTGATTATCTCCTCTCTAATCATCTTTTCTAAACCCTGAATTCAGGTTTCTAGATCTGTTGAGGTGGAACCACCACCCTGATAACAACAGTGCTGAGTTTAATCATATTTTTGAGTTTCCTATGTATTCTACCAGTATAAATACACATCCCACTATCTTAAAGACATTAAATTAAAATGTAATTTACACTTTGCCATAATTCTTAGGTTCTTTTTCTTTTCGTCCAGACAGGCTATCCCTTAGGTTCATTCACCTTAGGGGCCAGAAAGGAGCATCGAGAGTATTTAGTTTAGACACGCTTGATGTGGAGCGGGGTTAGTGGGGAAGGTACTGCTCAGTGTGGTTTATGAACTGCCTGAGACTTTAGTAAAGTGTGTGTTTACGTGCGTGCACACGTGTGTGTGTGTGTGTCTGAGTATCAGAGAGAGATTTTGGGGAGCAGTTTTTGAAAGCATTTTAGGAAACAGAAGATCAAAAACTGCTCTTTTAGTTCAGTTCTTATTTTTGAGGTTAGGAAACCTCATCTTGCTGGATTGGTTTATTTCTGGAGCTACCATGCAGCTGTATTCTGGGAATTCCCTTTGCCTTTCTTACTGGGCTCCCAGGTTACTGGGCTCTATGTCTGTTTCTTAACTCTTACTTTGTATGACTATATCCTCCGGTAGTTTCCAAGAAAGTGCAAGTGGAAAGTGAATTTTTTGAAACCTTGCATGTCTTAAAGCAGCTTTTTTCCACTCTTAAAATGCCTTTTTTTTTTTTTTTTTTTTAAGTAGGCTCCATGACCACTGTGGGGCATGAACTCACAACCCTGAGATCAAGAGTCACATGCTCTACTGACTGAGCCATCCAGGTACCCCTGAAATGCCTGTTTGTACTCTTTTTTTTTTAAAGATTTTATTTATTTATTTGAGACAGAGAGAATGAGAGAGAGAGAGCACATGAGAGGGGGGAGGGTCAGAGGGAGAAGCAGGCTCCCCGCCGAGCAGGGAGCCCGATGCGGGACTCGATCCAGGGACTCCAGGATCATGACCTGAGCCGAAGGCAGTCGCTTAACCAACTGAGCCACCCAGGCGCCCTGCCTGTTTGTACTCTTAAGGTGAATGCTTTTATAGTTTGGCTGGGTATAGAATTCTAAGTTAGTGATTACTTAACCTTTGACTTTTTCAGGCATTATTCTGTTGTATTCTGGCATACCAGTGCTGTTGAGAAGGAGTGACACAATTCTAATTTCTGCTTCTGTGTTTGTGGCTGGTTTGTTCTCCTTAGAAGTTTTTAGGATTTTCTCTTTGAACTTGGTGTTTTGAAATTTCATGATGGTGTGCTTTGGGTGTGGGAGTTTTTTTACTCATTGTGCTGGACACTCAGTGGGCTCTTTCAGGTTGGAAACTCTTGTCTTTTAGAAACATTCCTCTATGATAATTTCTCCCTCTATGTTTTCTGATCTTTCTGAAACTTCTGTTATTTGGATGTTGAATTTTCTAGATTGACTTTCCAATTTTATTAGTATTTTTTTGTTTTTTTTGTTTTTTGTTTCTGTCTTATACCATCTCTTTGTCTTTTTGCTTGGCTGTTGGCTTTCTTCAGTGTTTTCTTCTAATCTCTCTACTGAGTTTTTTTGTTTTCCCATTTTCCAAGCTGCTCCTTGGTCACTGAATTTCCTTTTTGGTAATGTCCTTTTTTTCCCCTGTGTATAGTATCTCCAGTCTAACCCTACTTGATGGCCCTTTGAACTTGTTTTCCCTTTGGAATGCTCTTCCCTCAGATACCTGCATTGCTTACTCCCTTAACTCCTTCAGATCTATGTGTTCTGTGATCATTTATTTGAAACTACAGCTCCACTCCCACACCTAGCCTAGTATGCCTTAAATCTCTTCCTTTTCTTTCTTTCTTCTATAGCACGTATTATTATCATCTGAGTGTAAACTGCAAGAAGGCAAATATTTTGTCTGTTTTGCACTTTGTGAATATGTGTTGACTGAGTCATCGGGCCTCCTTGTTTTCTGTGTGCCCCTCACATCTGCCCTCTGGGTCTGGATTCCGGAGACTTCCTTCAACTGCTTTATAGAGTGAACTTCTTGTCTTTTGGCTGCAAAGGTTGGGAGAGAGAGGGAAAGAGGAGGAGGACTTTCAGTGTTCCACGAGCTGTTTTCAGCTCTGTCTCTCACCTCAGCCCTCGGTGGCATCTGGAACCTCCACTTCCTAGGCTCTCAGGGCCTCTCCCAGCACGCAGATTGCTTCTTGGTGGGCCTCCACCAGAATGGGGATTCAGCTTTGGCTTCCTCTGCTTTGCTAAGTCAGTTACTTTGTACATCTGTTTCCCATCTTCTCAAATTCTGTTGATATATCGCATCTGCTGGCCTATCCCCTCCCTTTTTTGTCCCTCCCCTTTAAAAAAAAAAAAAAAATTTCCTTACTGTCATTTTAGTGTGGTTTTGGGAGGGAACAGAAATTAACTCATGTTCAGTCCACTGATTTAGGGTTTTAAATTGATAAAAATAAAATTCCCAAGATGACTATGGTAGTCACAGTTTGGTAAGGACTGCAGCCATAATAAAATTGTCCTTTTTTTCATGCCAGATACTGAGTTGAACTTCAGTTATATTTTATGTATATATATATATATATATATATATATATATATATATGTATATATATATGTATATATTCATATTCATATATATGAAGAGAGAGAGAAAGAGAAAGTCAGATGATTGAGCTAACATCTAGGGTGGATGGGAGTGGATGACTGATATATCTTTGAACAAGAAGGTGCTTCCTAGGAAGACTTCAGCAAATGTATTATTTTTTTTTTCTTGTGATAATTTCAAGGATTAGTTCAGTACAAATGCTTACAAATCTTATAGTATGTACTTGAATTAGATTTAAAAATACACAGTAGGGACACCTGGGTGGCACAGTTGGTTAAGCATCTGCCTTCAGCTTGGGTCATGATCTTGGGGTCCTGGGATTGAGCCCCACTTTGGGCTCCTTGCTTAGCGGGGAGTCTGCTTCTCCATCTCCCTCTGCTCCTCCCCACTGCTCATGCTCTCTCTCTCTCTCTCTCTCTCCCTGTCTCAAATAAATAAAATAAAATCTTAAAAAAAATACACAGTAAAAAGTTTGGCAGATATGTTTCAGAAATGGCAACCTTGGGGTGCCTGGGTGACTCAGTCAGTTAAGCATCTGCCTTCGGCTCATCGAGCCCCACATTAGGCTCCCTGCTCAGCGAGGAGCCCACTTCTCCTCCCTCTGCGGCTCCCTCTGCTTGTGCTCTCTCTCTCTCTCAAATAAATAAAATCTTCAGAAAAAAAAAAAAGAAATGGCAACCTAATTTTATACTGTTCTGAATACCTTAGTTTATCTTTAGACTGATACATGGTTTGCATACATGTATTTAAATATTCTTTGAATATTGATTCAGGGATTAGAGGAAACTTTGAACTCCTGTGGATTCTGTTAAATCCTTTCAGGGGAAAAATTTCATTACTAGAGCATGAATAGGAAGTGGGAATTACACGCATGTGAAGATACACATATGAGGGATTTTTGTGTATGGAGTTTGGGGCAACAGAAATGGAGTTCTGAATAAGGTAGTGGCTGGAAGGTGTGAGGAAGCCCCAGAAGACCCAAAGACTCATATGTGTGTGTGGTTAGTGTAGGTTAAATTGTTTGGTGGGTTTTATAGATTCATAAATTCAAGTACTCTGTTCCTTCATGTAGAAGGTGTTGCAGACAGTAGATCAGGATAGTATTTCCCCGAAGTGTGGTGGTTTGTTAAAATGAGTTAAGTACACAGATGAATCTTTTTCTTTTACTGGTTAAATATATATGTCAGTGTACATCAGAAAAACAGACAAGTGCTTCAAACCTATGATTTCATTGATATTAACTTAGCATAAGGCTAAAATAAAGTAGGTATTTTTTAAGTAACTTGATTTAAAAATAACTATCTTTATCTTTAAGTGTTTGGATTTGGCAAAAACTATAAAGTTGGTATGTGAGTGAAGTTTGAGAAACATTGGGTGTGTTAAAATATCATTTTCTTCATCAAGGTCATTGACAGATTTTTTTCTTTCTCCTAATAGATAACAGCATAAAACTGTATGTGATGGTCGCGGCAGAGACTTCTAATGGTTTTCTTTTCTTTTCTTTTTTTTTAAATTGTTTTAATTTGTAAAGCTTTTTTTTTTCTTTTCAAAGTAAATCATTAGAACATTTTCTCACTTGATTCTTTTTTTTTTTTTTTTAAGATTTTATTTATTTATTTGACAGAGAGAGACACAGCGAGAGAGGGAACACAAGCAGAGGGAGTGGGAGAAGGAGAAGCAGGCTTCCTGCTGAGCAGGGAGCCCGATGCGGGGCTCCATCCCAGGACCCTGGGATCATGACCCGAGCCAAGGCAGATGCTTAACGACTGAGCCACCCAGGCGCCCCTCTCACTTGATTCTTAAAACGATTTCATACCCTATGTCTGACAGAGAAGAAAAGTGAGTCAGGAAGAGGTTAAACTTACCCAGAGTCATTCAGTTTCGTAATGGGGTTTCAGGCACAGCCAAGGCCTCCTTGTGTCCAGAGTTGTTGCCTTTGCTATGTGCTCTTCTGCTGCTAATGGAGTTGCCAATTGAATTTTTCTTGGAGAACTCGGGAAGCCTGCCAAGTTTTGTAGCTAGAGGTCTGTCCTGTAGCTCTCATCTATTTGTATCTTGAACCCTGAAGGTAGACAGAGCTAGGTCTTCCAAAAATAGTTCAATAAGTGTGTCAACATTTTGAGATACTGTTGAAAAAACAAGGAAGTAGAAGTCCTACGGGATTATTAGAAAATGGTGCCAAAGGCCTTCACTAGGATTTGAAAAGCAAATGTGGCAGGGTCATATGCTAGACAATGGTGCATATTCACCCTTCGTCTGGGGAGCCCGCTCTCACTGTGATAATCTTTCACTTTTCCCCGGTATGCTCGGTTTAATTGCTTTTGGATTCTGGTAGAAAAGCTGCTAAATGAACACCTTCCTTGAAAATTTTTCTTTAATCCACTTCTCTTAAGGAGAAAAAGGGAAACTCGTTTTTCTTCATAAAATGAATACAGATTGTGTATGGGAAAGGTTAAAGTGTCAAGAAATGAGTTGGGTCTGTCTACTGACAAAGGAATCAAGAGTTTATCCATGAGCTTGTAACCAGAACTGTTTTTGGATCTTAGCCATTAAAATCAACATCAGTAAAGCCTGCGTCTTAATTTCTTTAATGCCAAGATTGTCTGTTTTAAATTGCACACATATGGGAATATGAATACATTTGTTCACCCCCCCCACTTCCCCCACCTGCAACAGAAAAATAAAGGTATGTGGAAGATATTCTTAACTTTTGCAGCTCTGCAGTGATGAGCTGTAGATGTGGGCAGCATGGTAGTGGAGATGTGGCTCGAGCTTTTCTCATTGAGGCCAGTTCACTTTCATCCCCAGTGCTGCAAGCTTAAATGGGAAGAACCACGGGTAGGTTTTAGAGCATTTTATGGATCTGTGATCCCTATGTTTGTTACTTGCTCCGTGCAGCACACATGATAGCAGTGAAGGACAATGTGGCACTTTTCTCAGGACCTGTTTTTGGTTGGTGGAGTTTTTTAAAGTCATGTTTTTACTGTATCTGGTTATTTATTGACGGGGTTTTTGGCAGAAGGAATCTACCATTGTTTAGTTACAGAAAAGTGTCTTTCTTTTTAAACTTTTTATTATGGAGAGTTTAAGATACATTCAGAAGTAGAGAGAACACTAACATAGTGAACCCCAGGTACCCTCACCCAGCTTTGATAATTACCAGGCCATAGCCAGTCACGTCTCATCTATATTTTTCTTTCCACTCTCGATACTACCCTCCTCCCAGAATTACTTTGAAGCAAATTCTAGACATCATATAATTTCATTTGTAGATAGGTAAGATATTTCCTCCTGCCCCTTCTTCTTGGCGTGTGCTTTCTAGTCTCCAAAAAAAAGTTCATGTTCATTACTGCTTTTTTAGAATTATAGAAATTAGTTCCTTTGCAACATGGTCAGTTGCCATGTTTTTGGAATAAATATCTGACTCTTGTTTTGATCAGTGAAAGCAGTTTCATCTAAATGTAGCATTGTGGACATAGGAAATGCTTTTTAGCCAGTGCTAAAAACCCCAGTATTTTCTAAACCAAATCAGAGCTGATCTTCAAACTCCAGTATATTCTCAAGGTGGTGTTGCTGTTCTATACATTTTTCCCCCTCATGGCTCCTATATTTACACCAGACTTGAATGATTTTAGATTTTCCTTTTTTTCTCCTTTCCTCTCTCCCACGCTCCCCCCTCTCTCTCTTTCATTCTTCTTTTGCTTAGCATGGTTTAGTTGGCAATATGTTAGAAGTAGACCAAGTGAAACATTCTTTTCAGCTGACTGAATTTTAATGGGACTACACAGTTACTGTAAAATCAGATCAACCTGCCATGTGTATGGTCTGGAAGTATAGAGGGAAAGTGCATGATTCAAACATGGATCATATATTAGTTTATAAATTCTATTTGTAAATCAAAAGGTTGGCATTATAGCTGAAGCTGACAATCACTTAGTAGTTGAAATGCATTTCCTAATTAATAAAGGCAGGATTTTTATGTGAGAGGTAGTTTATTTTATATTTTAATTTTTACTTTTAATTAATTAATTTTTTAGAGAGAGAGTGCATGAGCAGGGAGGGCCAGAGGGAGAGAGAGAATCTTAAGCAGGCTCCACGCCCAGCACAGAGCCCAGTGTGTGGCTAGATTTCACAACCCTGAGATCATGACCTGAGCTGAAATCAAGAGTCAGACACTTAACTGACTGAGCCACGCGGGCGCCCCTAATTTTTACTTTTAATTAAAATACAGTTTAGTATGTTTCCTTTGTAAAGTCATTACATGCTGAATTATTTTAATATGTACTCTATTGAAATATATTTTAATGTCTAGTTTATTTTCTTTGTAAAGACATTACGTGTTGAATTAGAAGATATGATAACATTTCTTGAATAGTTAATATGTGTCAGATACTGTTTTATGAGCACTTTTGCTTAGTGTTTTTGTTGAATCCTTGCTGTGTAACCCAGTGGGGTAGGTACTGTTGTTCTAGGTTTGCCTGTAAGAAAACGAAGGCACCACAAGGTTAAATAACTTGCTCAGGGTCACTCAGCTAATTAATGGCAGAGGAGGGATTTGAACCTGGGTGGTCTGGCTCCAGAGTGTACGGTCGTAACTGCTGTCCTCTATTATCCCTAAGATACATGTAAATTCCTTCCTCATATCCTATTCCTACTTGCATTCTCCTCCCCAGTGGTAACTATTTTGAACCGTGGCCAATCCTACACTATTGCATTAGTGTGTAATTTTAATTTGATCACTGGGGGTAGTTTTCATTGAGAAACTGGAAAGCAGTTAATGAGATTCTACTCTTGTTCCTTTACTGGCTATAGTTATAAAGGAGAAAGGGGGACAGGTAGAAGCATACAGATCCTAGAAAGGTGGTAACTACTGATGTTTGTCTTACTTTGCCCCAACTGTTTTTTTAAATGGAATATTGAGTCTGGCTGGAATGTTGACAGGTCACAGAGGAGTTGCTGAAGTCAGTAGTTCAAAGTACCATTGAACGATCAAAATTTTTGCCTTTACTTGAGTACCTTGAAGTGTCAGGTGTATTGGAACTTCGGCTATCATTGATCTGTCCTGAAAGAATAGACTTTTGTGGGAGTTTGTCCTGGGTCTTTAGTGACTGGAATTTTAACAAACCAGGTACCTGATACTTTTTTTTCTTCCCTTTTTTCCTGGGAGCAGAGGGTAGAAAGAAAATTGTTCTAACCCCAAGTCCCACCTCAACCAGTTACTAAGTGTGACGTTGGGGAAGTGATGTTGCTTCTTGTGCCTTTCTTTTAAATGGTTCAGGTGCCCTGAATTAAGTCCTAATCCATATAAGATGTCTGTGGCTCATTCATTCGTCTCTATGGAGAAAGTCATTTAAAGTGCCCTTCCTTAGAGGAAAAACATAGACATAGGATTTTGGCAAAACATTTGATAAAGCTTTCATGCTATCTTTTTTTAAAAAATATTTATTTAATCGAGAAGAGAGAGGAGAGCATAAATGGAGGGGGGAGGGGCAGATGGAGAGGGAGAAGCAGACTCCCCATTGAGCAGGGAGCCCTATGTGGGACTCGATCCCAGGACCCTGAGATCACAACCTGAGCCAAAGGCAGACGCCTAACCGACTGTGAGCCACCCAGGCGCCCCTCATGGTATCTTTATAGCAATTTTGGGAAAATGCTGTTCAGTTGTGGGAAGTCTGTGGCAGTGATTATTACTGAAATTTTAATCTTGGCTATCTCCTATCTAAAATATTTTTTTTGCCAGTGAGTTTTATGATGACAGACAAGGACTGCTGATCAGATTTACAGATGTCATGGACGTTTGTAGGGAAACCTATTAAGCCGTAGGCAGATTGTCTTGTTAGCTGCAATGGTTGAAATAAGTAAGATGAAATTTTTTTTTGAAATGAACGTTAAGTCTGCTTGATTATAAGCTCCTTCACAGAGTTCTAAGTGCAGTGTTGGCCTTCTTTTCAATGGGAAGATTTATTAAAAAGTAGTAGATGCTTTTGTATTCCTCAGTACGAAGCATGTTGACTTGTGGTCTCACCAGTGCGCTGACATTACTCTAATCCAGGTAATAGATGGCCCTGTGGTCAAATCTATTGAATGATTTCTTCCCCTGTATTATTTTTGACATTCTTGACATAGCATTGTCTTTGAAATTCTCTTTTTACATGTTGCAGTGCTTTGTTCTACTTCTGTTCTTTGAAGACTTCTATTCCTCTCACTATCTCTTCAGCCTTTCCCTGTTTCCTGGGATTCTGTCCTCAGCCTTTGACTCACCCAAGACTTAACCTGCCATCATAATCTGTTAAGTCTTTCCAAGCTAAGTCTTTTTCACTTTGAGGAGTCTCTGCCAGTATATCAAAGGAAGTTTTTAAGTGAATATGTGAAATATGTAGGGTGGAATGTGGGCTGTCATTGATTATTCTGTTTTGACTTGGAATATTTTGTTGGTTTTTAGGTACTGCATTTTAAGGGCTATGTAGTATGTACTACATAGTGCGTGATACTATGTTTGATAAAAACCAGTGGAAGATTAGACAAACTAAAGCCTTGTCCTTGAAGGGTGCCTGGGATGTTGAGGTTAGGAGAAACCATAGCAACAGGAGGAACTAGCTGTTGAGATAACTGAAGGGCAAGCAACTTGTTGTGGTGTTTTGAGAGCTATCTTTTGAGCACTGGCTTTCTTTCTTTTTTTTTTTTATTTATTTGAGAGAGAGAGAGAGAGAGCGTGCATGAGTGCGGGGAGGGGCAGAGGGAGAGGGAGAAGAGAGAGAATCTAAAGCAGACTCGCCACTCAGCACAGCCTGATGCAGGGCTCAATCCCAGGACCCTGAGATCCTCACCTGAGCTGAAACCAAGAATCACACCCTCAACCGACCGAACCACCCAGGCGCCCGTTGAGTGCTGGGTTTCTAACTTTTTTTTTTTTTTTTTGACAAAACCCACCATTCGACATAGATTTTATATCTTGGCCCTTTATCAGTATGGAAGTCTGTATGTGTATGTGTATATGTGTGTGTATATATATATGTGTGTGTGTGTGTATGTAAAGAACAGAAACAAGCTTCATAAGTTTGGTCTTAGCTTTACTATGTACAATTCACTCTGAGATTTTCTTTTCTGCATCATCATCATCATCATCATCATAATAATAATAAAAATACCAGTCAACAATTTACTAGCTTGATTTCACAACTCATGAATGGACTGTGATCTGTGTTTGAAAAACCCTTTTTTTCATGGTAAAACAGATCTGGAGAAAGAAAGTTTCCTTTTTCGTGTAAGAGGAGTTTTTTGACAGTTGGAGCAGACAGAAACTGGAGTGGGCTGTCTTGGGAGAAAGTGACTTTCCTAGGGTTTGAAGGACCTCCTCCAGAGGCTGGTAATTGCCTGGTGGGAGGTGGGAGGGGGTGTCACTGGGTGGGAGGTGGGACTTTGAGGCCACCAAGTCTTAAGATTTTATGATTCTCATTTTCTGACTTGCTAAAATTTTAATAAGGCGATTAAAGTTATTTCAAGATGAAAAATACTAATTCTAAATTATTTGTTAATATTCTACTTTAGGTAAAAAATGTCTCACTGTTCTCTTTTAGATATTAAAAAATTTTTTTAAGTTAAAAAATTTATAAGTTAACTTTGTTATTCCTTTTTTTAATGAAACAGCTTTATTTGGAAAGTTTTAAATATGTACCAGGGGAAATTGAATAGTATGATGCCTCTCCCCACCCAGTGCATCCCCATCACCCAGCTTTAACAGCGATCAGCTGGTAGCTAGCCTTGCTTTATCTATATCCCTAGTCACTTTACCTGCAACAGGATTATTTTGAAGCAAATCCTAGGCATCTTTTCGTTCCATCTACATAGATTTCAATATATCTTTCCTTTTTTAAAAATATTTTATTTATTTTAAGTAATCTCTGTACCCAACATGGGGCTCCCAACTCATGAGCCTGAGGTCAAGAGTCCCATGCTCCTCTGACTGAGTTAAGCAGGTGCCCCTCAATATATGTTTCTTTTTTTTTTTTTTAAGATTTTATTTATTCGACAGAGAGAGAACACAATCAGGAGGGAATGGGAGAGGGAGAAGCAGGCTCCCCTCGGAGCAGAGAGGCTGATGGGGGGCTCAATCTCAGGACCCTGGGATCATGACCTGAGCCGAAGGCAGACACTTAACCGACTGAGCCACACAATATCATTATTACATCTAAAAAAATTAACGGTTAATTTTTAATATCATCAAATATTCACTTTGTTCAGATTTCTAATTTGTTTTTGTTTTCTTTCAGTTTTTGTTTGAAATAGGATCCAAATTAGGTGCCTACATTGTGGAATAGTGATTCTCTTTATAGGTTCTGTCTCTTTTTCTCTTTTATATATATATATATTTTTAAAGGTTTTATTTATTTATTTGACAGAGAGAGACACAGCGATAGAGGGAATACAGCAGGGGGAGTGGGAGAGGGAGAAGCAGGCTTCCCGCCAAGCAGGGAGCCTGATGCGGGGCTCAATCCCAGGACCCTGGGATCATGACCTGAGCTGAAGGCATACACTTAACGACTGAGCCACCCAGGTGCCCCTCTTTTATATTTTCTTGTAATTTATTTTTTTTGAAGAATTTGGATTGTTTGTCCTGTATCATTCCTACAATATTTATTTTGCTGATTTTATTCCTGTGGCATAGTTTTAACCTGTTCTTCTGTTTTGTAAATTGATAGTTACATAGACGCTTTTTATCAGCTTCAGGTTCAGTTAAAATTTTTTTTTTTTGCTATGAGTATGTGTTTGGTTCTGTTACTTCTTAAAACCACTCAGAGTATACCAAGACTAATTGTAAAGGCGATTGGATTTCTTACTTAGTTCTTCATTTTCTCAAATCATTCTAAGCCAAATTTCCCATAAAAACAGATGGAACCACTTAGAAATTTGGGAAGATAATAATCCTCTGCAAACACCACATCCAAATACAAATTACACAAGAGTTTCTAGTCCAGCTTCCTTTCCAAAAAAGAAAGGGAAAAAGCAGATGCCTTAGTAATTTCTACAGACCACAAACCAGGTTTTCAGTTAAAGTGAGACATTTTACAGTAAAATCAGTCTTGATTTTTCTAGCACGATATGGAAACATTTCGGTTTTGCTAGTTAAATTTCCCACCCAGTAAGCAAGTATTGTTGGTGGCCATGGCCCCCGCCCCCTCCCTTGTCGGTTGCAAGTAAAAGGATAAAAGTGGGAAGACAGCAAGTCAGAAAGCAAATCAATATGTGTGGAAAATCAAGTAAATGTGTTCTGTGGTGATCACTTTTTATCATGAAAAACTTCAGATGTACAAATAGAGAAGATAGTGTAATGTACATCCATATGCCCCCACCTAGTTTCCCCCTCATGTTTAGTACACTTTGTAAAAGTTGGGTATGGGTTCACACTGCTATTCACCAGGCTCTTCCCTTTTTTCATTTGTGGTGAGGCTTGTGGCATAGGCCTTACAAGCTTCTTCCTTCTCTCGTCAGTGTTGGTAAATCTTTTGCTAGATTTTATTTTATCTTAGTTGGTATTTATTATGTTAGGTAGTAGGTGAAGAAGATTCTGTGATTAGGTAAAGGTGCTTTGATGAGGCTTCATTCCCTGCTTTTTTTTTTTTTTTTTAAACTTTTTATTATGGAACCTATAAAACATGGAGCAGTGAATCTCCATGAACCCATCTTCTAGCTAATTATTAACATATGGTCAATTTTGTGTCATCTACATGCCACCAAACGCCTGTCTCCTTACTCTGGCCTTGCTGGATGGTTTTATTTTATTTTTATTTTTTTAAAAGACTATTTATTTGAGAGCGAGAGCGAGTGCACGAGCAGCAGGGGGAGGGGCAGAAAGAGAGGGAGAAGCAGACTCCCTGCTCATCAAGGAGCCAGATGCGGGGCTCAATCCCAGGACCCTGAGTTCATGACCTGAGCTGAAGGCAGATGCTCGACTGACTGAGCCACCCAGGCACCCCTAGCTGGATAGTTTTAAAGCAAGTCCTAGATATTATATCACTTTACTCAAATACTTTTTTATATGTCTGTAGTAGATAAGCATTTATAAAAAAAAAACAAAACCACAAATCCATTGGCACATCTAAAAATTTAATATTTCCTTAATAGTAAATATTTGTGAGTTTCATGTGTTCCCATTTGTTTCATAAATGTTTTTATGGTTGGCTTGTTCAAGTCAGAACCCAAATAAGGTCTACATTTCATTTGGTTGATATGTCTCTTAAGTATCTTTATATGTAGTTGCTTTCTCCTCTTTCTCTTTCAGTTTCTCTGCTGAAGAAACTGTGTTGTTTCTTTAGAATTTCCCACATTTAGGATTTTGTTGATTGCATCCCTTTGGTGGTGGTTAATATGTTTCTCTTTTGTGAATATCCTCTTAAATTTGTAGGTAGATCTGGGGCTTAATTGATTCTGATGGTGATGGTGGTTTGGAGAATTCTTCATACAAATTTGTGTTTCTTACCTCATTTCTTCAAGACACATAGTGTATGGTTGGCTGTCTTCTTGGGGTTAAGGTTGATCAGTGGATTCAGGTATTGTCAGTCAACTTGATCCATCCATTGTAAATTTCCCATCAAGCTTTTGCCTAGTGGGTTTTTGGCAGCCATTGATGATCATTGCCTAGATACTTTTTTTTATTGCATTGACTTTTTACCTTATATTTTTTTCTCTGAAGTAATTTAAAATAAGTTATGGAACTCATAACATTTCACCCTAATTTCTTTATTATGTATTTGTAAAAAGAATATGGACATTTTCCCATTTAACCAGAATACTATTCTTATATATAACAACCGGTTGACAATAGTTCTCCCATATTATCTAATATCCAGTCTATATTAAAATCTCTTTAATCATCCCTGTGACATCCTATATGGCTTATTTATCAAACCAGGATCCTTTCAAGGAGCGCATACTACATTTGGTTATTGGTTTTGTTACTTAAGTCTCTTGTCATCTCAAATTATTCTCTTCCCATCCCTTTTCACTGTCTTTTCATGACAGTGACCTGTTGGAGAGATACGAGCAGAGGCCCAGTGTCTAGTAGACTATTTCTTTTTGACTCTTTCTTCAGACTCTTTGATTATCTCCATGTGGTGGTATTCAAAGTCATCTTCCATATTCTTTATTTAACACGAAGTACAATTTAGAGCTATAGGCTCAGTTAATTGAGAGTAAACATTTTTGGTAAGAGTATTTAATAGTCAAATTGTATGTTTCATATTACATCTTATCAGGGGCCATATCATGTTTTTTCACTATTATTGTAGCTAAGATTGATTAAGATAAAGATTGATCTCATTATAAAATTATATTTTCCCCTTTGAGAGTAGCATATAATCTGGGAGGAGTGAGACTTTGGCACCATGCAAACATCGACTTCCTTATCATCTAAATAATATTATCCATTGGTGACTCTCACTCGAATCAGTTATGTCATTGGAGGTGGCAACGTGATCATAAAATGGGATTTAAAGAAGAGTGGTGATCAAATACACATAACATTAAAATTTAACATTTTAACCATTTTCAGGGGTACAGTGACATTATTGTGCAGCTAATCTCCAGAACTCTTCATTTTGTAAGACCGAAACTCTGTACACTAAAATGGAATTTTTAAGTTTCATCATTCCTTCAACTTTATAAGCTTGCAATTTTCTGTGCAAAATAGCTTTCCTTCTTCAATGCAGGCTATTTGATTTCTGTGAAATACAATTTTTATTTGAAGTGCAGGATAAAATTTTTTCCCTTTATCACATTTCAGAATAAGCCATTAGTGTAAGAGTTAGTTCATGTTTTTTGTCTTTCTCTTTTTTGAGTGTCATTATTGGCTTGCGGATTTTTATATATTCATCGTATTTCAATCAGGTACAGTCAATTAAATCATTCTTTTATTTTTTTTAAGATTATTTATTTATTTATTTGACAGAGAGAGACACAGCGAGAGAGGGAACACGAGCAGGGGGAGTGGGAGAGGGAGAAGCAGGCTTCCCGCTGAGCAGGGAGCCCGATGTGGGGCTCGATCCCAGGACCCTGGGATCATGACCTGAGCTGAAGGCAGACGCTTAATGACTGAACCACCCAGGCGCCCCCAATCATTCTTTTAATGTTGAAATTGTCCCAATTTTGGCCAATGGGCCTTTGAGTTGGTGCCGAAGTCCTTTTGACATGATCCTATCAGACTCTGAAAGCAAGGAATATGTTTCTTTAAATGCGGTAAAGTTTCATTTGGAGAGCAGGGTCAAATCTTTATTAGCCATAGCACAAAAAAAGCATCTGTGTCACAGAAAAGTGCTGTAGAGCAGAGTAAAACCTTGCTACCAAAGTCCTAATTCATCAACAGATAGGAAAGCAGGGTGAAGTTAGTGATCTCGAAAGTCTTTTCTCATTTTATGTTCTGTGATTTTTTTTTTTTATTTTTTTTTACCATCTATACAGTTGTCTTACTATTTGGTTTTTATTGGAACAAATACTTCTTCTTCTTTTTTTTTTCAGTTTATTTAAGTTATCTCTGCACCCACTGTGGGGCTCAAACCAATAACCCCAAGATCAAGAGTTTCATTCTCTTCTGACTGAGCCAGCCAGGTGCCCCAGAACAAAATATTTCAAGAGTGTTGTCAGATTTTGTCTTGAACAACATCTTTATTACTTTCTTCCTATTCTGATGGTCTGCTTCCTGAGCCCTGGATTAAAGGACTTTGAATTTGGAAAAGCAAGGGTTTCAACATATTTCAGAGTTATAAAGTCCATCATCAGGAAACGAGAAGGGGTTTGTATCCTAACCTTTGCCATTTAGTCCAACGTAATGTGGCTAAACATTCCACATGGAGAAGGTCAGCCTCGTAATGCTGGATCGATAAGCTGCTGCCTGTTTCCTACAGACACCTTTATTTCCTCTGATTTGGGTAAACAGATGAAGTTTCATCAGAAGTTTAAATGTATAACTGAATTTGTGAAGATCTGTTTTGTACATCATAAGACTTACGTCATGTTTCTGAACCTCTGGGAAGTTACTGTCTGACATTTTAAAAAACCTGTTACTTTTCTAAATTGACTTTTCCCCTTATACAGTTTAATGTGGGGAATGGTTATCCCATAAGTAATCATTCTTTTCAGTTTAGTAGATTTTCTTTTCCAGAATAAATGTGGCTCAGTTTTATTGTTATGTCCTCAGTAGTCACTATCATGCCTCTTTTGTTAAGTATTAAATACAAATTGCCAGTTTTTAAATACTTTGAACATTTACTGAATGTTGGGCAGAAGTACAAATAATACAGCTGCGTACTATACTAATAAAAACAAAATATTGTGTCTTGAAAAACCATTTCTTCTCTGAGAATAGAAAGAAGTACTATGGAATTCTGTATTTATTCATCATTGACTTAAGTTTGGGAGTAAGTAAAAGATTATACTGTGTTTTAGAAGTATTCCTTTTCAGTGTTAGGCATGTTTGGTTTGTTAAGATAACCTCATAAGATCATTTTTATATCTATAAGACCATCAATTTTTTTTTTTTTACAAAAGCCAACACTTTAAAAAATATGTGAAGTTGCTTTAACTGCAGAAACTATGAATATCATCATGTGTAGTAAATAAACTTTAGTCTGTAAATTTTCCAGATGGTGACAGCAACTGGAACAATTTGATTTCTTTCCCATTCATGATATTAATGAATTGTGAATTAGTGCAATTGAAATCTGTACTGGATTGTCCATAAAACACCATACAGGCTTGGCGTCTCTTGTGGGAGAAATACCAGTCTGTGTATTTAGAGAGGTACTTATTTTCTTCATCACTGTAACAAAGGATTGGAGGCATCATATAGGCAATATATATGGTAAAATTGCTTAAGTAAAAACAAGTGGAGGTCGGGTAAATTAGAAATAAAAAGAAAATATCAAAATGAAGATCTGCCCTCAATACACCTTCGATTCCTGAACATAGATAACTGTAGCCTATCATACATTTTTATTGGTATCTGTTTTTGTGTATCTTTGTGTATATATATGTGTATGTTTTATTTTTACACAAGAAATATTTTTAAGGAAATAGAATGCTTGTTAAAGCCATTGCTCTTCTCTGAAATATCTGTTGGAAGTGATTGAAGGGCTGTCTGGGCGGCTCAGTCAGTTAAGCGTCCAACTCTTGATTTCAGCTCAAGTCATGATCTCAGGGTTGTGAGATCGAGCCCCTTGTCGTGGGCTCTGAACTCCGCAGGCTCTGTGCTCAGCACGGAAGTCCGCTTGTCCCTCTCCCTCCACTCCCCACTCTGCTCGCGCACTCTCTTTCTCTCAAATAAATAAATAAACAAATCTTAAAAAAAACTGTTGAAGATTTTTTTCTGTGAATAAGAGCCTTAGATGTTTTGGCCTTTTTTTTTTTTTTAAAGATTTTATTTATTTATTTGACAGAGAGAGACAGCGAGAGAGGGAACACAAGCAGGGGGAGTGGGAGAGGGAGAAGCAGGCTTCCCGCTGAGCAGGGAGCCTGATGCAGGGCTGGATCCCAGGACCCTGGGACTATGACCTGAGCCAAAGGCAGATGCTTAATGACTGAGCCACCCAGGCACCCCGACGTTTTGGCCTTTTAAAGATAGATGACATTTTTGAAGAAAAGAAATTAAAGGCACGGCTCACATGTCAGCTTTTTTGTAGTCTTCTCTGATTTCCACAGTAGAGTTAATATATCTGTTTTCTGTGTCCACCAAGAAATGTTGTGGCACTTACCAGGTTGGATTTTAAAATCCTGAAAAGATCAGTTTTTCTTACTATATAAATTTGTGTATTCTTACTTCCTATATATTGTCTGTCTATTCCCAGTGACTGACGGCAAGCAATATACAGATGTTTGCGGGGTGAATGAAAACCAGTCAACGAAACAGAAGTTTTAATAGAGTCAGACAATTAAAATATTTAGCTTGTTTGGAGTAAATGACTATATTGACTGACTTTGATAATCTTTTTATCATACAGAAATTTCTGAAGTACTCATAGTACTGTGAATTGACTTAATAATTGGTATTTGAAACCGATTCTTGACATGGAGAAGAGGGAGATGACCAGCTGACAACAACTGGTTTTCTACCCAACACTGACTTACCCATCCTTACCTCCTTCCTGCCCCTCCGTGGGAAAGGTGGCTTCTTTCCAGTCTGAGGATAAGTTAGCTCCTACCAGTTGAACCTGAGAATCCTGTCCCCATCGCTTTTGGCCTACCCAGAGATGTCCTGTGAAGTAACTGCTACCTGCTCCCTGTCCTCTTTCTCTTCCTTGAGACAATGATTCTCAACTCTGGTTGTACGTTAAAATCATGCAGGGACCTTTGGGGGAAAAAGCCCAGGCCCCAGACCAGATTAGTTGTATCAGAATCTTAGAATCCTAGAATTTTAGAATTGGAAGAAATAAAAGTTTGATTCTGTAAGGGAACCTAGAGACTTTAAGGGGCTTTTCTAAAAGTGATGTTTCAAATTAATCTAAAGACTTGGGGCAAGAATTTGGGGATTTGTAAGTCTTCTCCATGGCTAGTTCCTATTCGTTTCCCATCCATCACCCCAGAATTCCATCCATTCAGTTTCCTGATTGTTTATCACCGCCTTAATCTTCGTATCTCAGTTTATTCTGCTCTCTATGCTGTTTTATCACATCCTCCTTCTCTTGGTTAGATGCTATTTTATTATGCTACTCTCCTGCTCGGGAACCTAGTAGCTCCCTTGTACTGGAAGGGGAGTCAAAATGAGCAGTCTCATCCCCTGGCACCCCCCAGTTGGATCCTATGCTCTAGCAAGAAGATTCTTCCCTGTCTTTTGTACAGCTGTATATTTTTATGAATTTTTGTAAGCCATTCTGTAAACTGTATCTAGGATTCTTTCCCCTTACTGTGCCTACCCGGCTCCTACACCGAATCACAGAATGTTGGCTCCAGCAGGTTTTAGCAGTCACTTAATTCAGCCTTTTTCAAGTTATAGATGAAGAAACCGAGACCCTAAAGTGTTAGATATTCCCCCACTGCCCAGGCCACAAAACAAGTTAGCTAGCTTCAGACCCAGGTTATAACTCAGGTCTCTTTGTTCTCTTTCCACAAGACCTTTCTCTTAAGATGCAACTTGAATGCGAGCATTTCTCTCCCAGACTTGCTCGATCCCCTCAGTAAGAGTCTGTTCTGGTCTCCACACTTTGATGCCATTTAATGCATTGTGGCAGCATTTGTGTTTCTGTTGTAATAATAATGAACAAGGATATTGCTGACTTCTGAGCGCTTACTTTGCACTAGTCACTGTGTTAATAAGCATGTTGCTTGTTCATTTTTACCTCACAGTCATATTACAGGGTAGGTATTGTCCGCATCATCCATCATCCATAAGGTAACTGAGTTGTAGAGAGCTAAAGTCTTAAAAGGTCAAAGCTTAGGTTTTAACTCAGTTTGGTCTGATGCCAGAGCCAAGCTCATCTACACGTTTGAAGTTTTTTTTTATGTGTAAACATCTTTTATTTTCCACTGGATTATAAGGCTCTTGATAACAGTGAACAGGTCACCAATGACTTTGTAGCTGCGATAGCATCTTTCACAGAAGAGCTCAGTAAATATTTGGTGACTGCACTTGGAAGAAGCGTCACTTGGTGACCACATTTCGAAGATTAAGGCATTGGTGTTGAGTGGGGAAGTGGAAGGTGATATGTGCAATTTTTCTCAAATTTTTAGGCCCTAGATCTTGGAGGGGGACAGAGGTATGTGTTTGATGGAAGTTTCTGTGGAATATCGGCAGGAGAGTTCCATAACTTTCCTTGTTTAGTGGCCGTAATGAGAGTTTATGTATATATTTACCTGTGAGAGTTTGTGATAGCATTTTAGTTGCTCATTGTGTTTTCTGGCTTTGCTCGTTATATTGTGTGTTGCCTTCTTTAAATAGTCCTGAATCTCTTTCTAAACTAGAAGATTAGCAAATAACTTCCCATATAAGATTGGTCTTTTTACCCAAGTGAGCTCTTGGATGCTTTTTCTCAAATAGCGTCTTGAATTTTGTCAACTTAACTGAGAGCTTCCAAGCTGGTGGGATGCTTAAGCTGTGCAGGTACATTTGATTACGGATGTGGGTGACGCCAGTGATTGTCCTTTTGTAGTCAGGCATTTAGGTGTGAAGACTCTTTTGTCCCTTCTACCTGTTAGCAAAGTGAAACCCTTAAGCTGTTTAGGTATATTGATTTTCCAGTTTTCTAGGATTTGAGTTTAGTCTTTGTTCTTTTGAAATCACCTCCATCGGATATTGTGTCAGCTTATTAATTCTTTAGTGATCAGGGGTATGAGAATGAGCCCTCCCCAACTCCCCCCGCAAGGGAAGTTGATTTAAGAGTTGTAGGGTGATCTTTGAAATACAGCTTTCAGGACATTTGAATAAGCTTTTTAAAAATGAATGCTATCTATATCTTGAGAGGGAGGATAAGTAATGTGGTCAAACTAAACTGAATATGGAAAAGCATTGGTTTAGGAGAAAGAAGAGCCCTGAGTTGTTCTAGTCATTATTTTATCATTAACTGATTGTAGGGTCATGGAAAGGTAACTGAGCTTCATTTTCTTCATTTCTAACTTCTCGTGAGTTGGATTATATCATCTGTGTCTACCATCTCTCTATATCAGGTATGTTGGTCTTAGGTATCAAATTCATAGTTTGTTTCTGGCGGATCTGAAACCATAGGTAATATTCTCATTTGCTTGGGAAAACAGGTCTCTGGTGTCAGTTGGCAACAGTATTAAACCCGATTTATATTAGAAGCTGGCATGCTGACTTTATGGTTCACTGTATTCATTAGGGGATGTTTTAACACTTAGTACTTTCTTTGCTTATGTCTTCAGTTTTTGGCGACTATAGATTTAGCCCTTGAATTTTATTTTTATTGTGGTAAAATATACATAAGATAAATTAAAAATACATAGAACTTACCCTTTTCTCCATTTTGTGATGTACAGATCAGTGGAATTAAGTGCATTCACAATGTTGTACAGCTATCACTACTATATATTTCTAGATCTTTTCCATCATCCCAAACATAGACTCTGTACCCACTAAACAGTAACTCCTCCTTTGTTCCTCCTCTCCAGCCCCAGGTAACCTTTATTCTGCTTTGTCTCTGAATTTGCCTATTCTAAGTACTGCGTGTAAAAGGAATCATATAATATTTGTCCTTTTGTGTCTGGCTTATTTCACTAAGCATAGTGTTTTCAAGGTTCATCCGTGTTATAACGAGTGACAATTTCATTCCTTTTTAAGACTGAGTAAAATTCCATTGTATGTGATACCACATTTTGTTTACCTGCTTACCTGTTTATGGACATTTGTGTTTCTACCTCTTGGCTATTGAGAATAATACATACTGCTATGAATATTGGTGTATGAGTATTTGTTTCGTTCCTCCTTTGAGTTTTTTTAGGTGTATATCTAGGAGAGGAATTTCTGGGTATATAGTAATTCTTAAATTTTTTTTTTAAAGATTTTATTTATTTGAGAGAGAAAGAGAGTGAGAGTGAGAAACAGCATGAGAGGGGAGAGGGTCAGAGGGAGAAGCAAGCTACCCAATGAGCCGGGAGTCTGATGTGGGACTCGATCCCAGGGCCCCAGGATCATGACCTGAGCTGAAGGCAGTCACTTAACCAACTGAGCCACCCAGGCGCCCCAGTAATTCTTAAATTTTTGAGGAATTTCTGGGTCACAGAGTAATTCTTAAGTTTTTGAGGATCCCTTGAACTCTCTTCCACAGTGGCTATACCATTTTAAATTCCCACCAGCAATTTGTAAGGGTTCTAATTGCACCACATCTTTGCCTACATTTAATTTCCTTAAAAAATTTGTAATAGCCACCCTAGTGGGTGTGGAGGTAGTTTTGATTTGCATTTCCCTAATGTTGAGCATCTTTTCAGGTGCTTATTGGCTATTTGTATATCCCCTTTTGGAGAAATGGCTATTTAAGACTTTTGCCTGTTTTTGAATTCGGTTGTTTTTTGTTATTGTTGAGTTGTTAGCCCCTGATTTTTAAAGGTAACGCAAATGAGGAGGTACCATTATGAGGTAAGTTTACCTTTTTATTATTTTGTTATTATTATTTTGGCAGGGCTGGTGGATAAGAAAACATCTTCTTTCATATAGTTTCTCACAAATACAAGTTCTCTGTGATTTGGGACATTAAGTGGTGTAGTAAATAGAACTTAGGTTTTAAAGTTCAAGACCTGAGACCTTGCCTTGGGCTACTAAACCTGGCGAGTGGGCCTAACCTATAATATTCTGAGGTGAGGTCGTCCTGCCCCCTTGGTTCTTGAGATTAAAGTACAAATCTGAAAATACTCTGTAGAGGGATAGTGCCATTTATGATTTTTTACTTTGGTCCATTGAGATTCTATTACCTGTGCAAGCTAGTCTTTGATTTGTGAGAAAAAAATAAGGTTTATATAAGCAACTTTGTTCAAAGGGACCAAAATTGTTACTTCATTTATTCCCCTTACGTTCTCAGGAGCTGAAAAGAGGTAGGAGATAAATGCCACTGTATTTTACGGATGAAAGAAAATGAAGGAAAGATGAAGCCTTTGTTCTGTTACATAGCTTTCTAAAGTACTCTGCTAAACCCTTATTTATTTATTTATTTTTAAAGATTTTATTTATTTGACAGAGAGACACAGCGAGAGAGGGAACACAAGCAGGGGGAGTGGGAGAGGGAGAAGCAGGCTTCCCGCCAAGCAGGGAGCCCGATGCGGGGCTCGATCCCAGAACCCTGGGATCATGACTTGAGCTGAAGGCAGATGCTTAACCGACTGAGCCAGCCAGGCGCCCCTTCTCTACCATTCTTTATAAACTTTTGAATTAGTTAGAGCCTTTGGCACCTCTAGGTGAAGGATGTCATTTATTAGCAGCTGTTGCTGTATACATATAATTATATTTGACTACAAGTACATTTTTACAAGATGAGTCTGGTGGAGTCATTACATAAATGATTCAGATTAAGGAAATTATGCTTGAGAAATTGCCTCTTTAGAAATGCAGTGCATTTTAAAGAGGTACTATTTGAGGATCTAAAATATACAGGGGAGGCTGCATATTTTACTTTGACCTTATTACCATACAAAGGAAAGCTTACATAAAAATGACTTGTCAGTAACTTTCTGTTTTTTGAAGATATAACAGACAGTTTACAAGTAAGTTCTGGCTATTAGGCAATGGAGAAATACTTTCAGTAGAAGTCTGCTGATGTAGTTCTGGCAATTTATGGAGCACCTGCTGCAATAGAGGCTTATAAATGCTTTAGAACCAAGGGTTGGAAGGGCAGTGGTGAGAACAGGAGGTTCGCACAGCAGGGAGGGTCCGTGAGCCCTGCCATGCTGGGAGAGGCAGCATGGCCCAGTGGAAGGCCACAGGCCCGACAGTCGCTCAGCGCTTGCAGTCCACCTTTGCCCCTTGTTGGCTTTGCTCTTCAGGATATCCCTTCTCCCAGCCTCTAGTCTGGAGCCCCTGATAGTTGAGTCCTTACTCTTCTTAGCCTTCTGAGCTAAGAAAGCCTTCAGAAAGCCTTCTGAGCCTTTTGTTAAAGTAGTTGAAGAACTGCCAACAGTAGTTTTGAATAGGAGTGTGTGTGTGTGTGTGTGTGTGTGTGTGTGTGAGAGAGAGAGAGAGAGAGAGAAAGAGAGAGAGAGACTGTGAGCATACATGTGATTGTGGATGGCCGCAATCCACCTGTTATCCTCATTGGGTTGGGGGTTGCTGCATGGATAAAACAAAACAGAACAAATCCTCCCCTGAGGATTTCCTTGTTGGGTAAAGGGCTCAGAACAATCAAATCTTGGTTCAGACTCTGAGGTGGTGTGACACTAACAGCTGTGTCCGATTAAAGATCAACGTTGAGCAGTTTGGTAGCAGTTAAATGTCACTGGAATGTTTGTGCAGTTGGTTTGTAATTTGACAGGCATCTCAAAGTTTCCAAAGTAAATGTATAAAGTCTAAGTCATTCTTTGACATGTGAATCAGGATTCCATGGAGGGAAATGCACTTTTAATTTCTGGAATTAACTTGGCTATTTAAAAATAGAGCTGTGATAGCTCTAATCCTTTCTGCGTGTTTTCAAAAATTTATTTCCATAGGAAGAAATTGTAGAATGTAAATTTAGCTTTTGAAAGGACAATGATTAATGTTCTGTTTACCCAGGTCATTCTTCAGAATTTGACTAGTGGAATGTACTAACAATGTCTTTTCATCAGTGCTCAAGTGGGGAGAAGGGTGGAGTGATACATTCAGATTTTTGCAAAATAACACTAAACTGTTCAGCTTTTCAGTCCTAAGCAAATAGAGAAGACCACAGCATTCACTTGATGCTTTTCCCAAGTATAGCCCCCCAAAGGGGGAAATAAGTCATGAGGAGATAAAGTCTTGTATTCCCTTACCTGAATTTTGGAAAGGAGAGACACCAGGGAGGAAAATACCCATGTAAATATGGAATGTTTAAGATTTTCTTTTACCCTCCAATATTCTCTCTCCAGTGTTATCACTAATGAGTTATAGTGATGGGAAGGAAGGTTGAATTGTTTGCCCTTTGATAAAAGCAACTGATCAAAACTTGAGAGAGAATTGTGCTGCCTTAAGAGTAGATCCTTTTTTGTTTTGTAGCACTCCAGCTGAGTTGAGCAGTCATTCTGGGGTACCCTCAGTGGTATGGCCAGTCACAAATGCAACAAGACTTTCATAGGACATGTGGAGTATTGGAGACACAAGGAATAAAGATACGACAAGTTCAGATTATTTCAGAGTGAGAAGTGTTGCCTTAAGTAATTATTTATAACATTTGTGTCCCCTGATTACTTAAATATGTTTGGAGAGTAATGAAGAGAAAAATATGTGTATAAATATGTATTTAACTATAGTAGATAATATACTCTGGAGAATGTCCCATGAAACTGGTATAACTTAGTATATGATTTAGATCATCTGTTGTATGATTTAGATGTTACATAACCTTTTCTTCTGATTATGGAGACATAAAAAGTTCTGTTGTCTGAGGGCTACTTCGGTGACCCATACTTAGTATAGTGTTTTAGTGTTCAAGGTACTGGATCAGATTTAACAATTTCATCATACATTTTTAGTTAACATTTTCTCTTTTAAAATAATAAACCAATTAGAGTCAACTTTTTGTATAGTCTAGTATGTCCCGAGCATCAGACAATGGAATATTTTTATTTCATTGCTTTATTCTCTGGAGAGCAAAATCGTCACACTGAGGAATGATCCAGTCTGTTAGTGACCAATAGCACAGGACTAGGCAGTCTCAGAAGGGGACATGGGTTCTGTACACAGAACAGAAAACCACTTTGCCTGTGTCATGAAGGACTTGTTTAGCTTATACTTTTCTAAGGGGCCTAATAATTGCTTTTCCCTCTGTGGAAATAGTCTTTCAAATAGGTATTAATTCTTAGACGGCATCCGTAATTCTGATATTCTAGAGTTCTTGGTAATGTGAGTTGGTGATTTGCTATCATCTCTTTGTTTAATAGTAATGGCGGACAAATCTACTTCATGAATTACAACTGCTAACTTTTAAACTTTGATATCTAATTTATAAACACATGTTGGAATACTGGTTTTCTGTTACCTGTTATCATTTTTTGGTCAGATCTTTTGAAATTACCTTTGCAGTCACCAAATAATTACACTATATGGGGGATGTTTTGAATTTTGCGTAGGCACTTACGATAGAAGTTATGGTACAGAATTTTCACTTTGCCTTCCTTGAAAATATTCCAAGCACTGGCAGTTTGAATAAACTATTTAAAATTGGGTATCAGCAGAAACTTGAATTGACCTTGGAATATTGCAAGACTCTTGGAAACATGAATAAATACTTTCTAGAGCATTCTTTTTAATTTTTTTAGGGGGGAATCAAACTCATGGTCATTATTAAATCTCTAATTCCTAGCTTAGGAACTCAGTACACTTTTGTTGCATTAATGGATTTTTGGGGGTGGGGGAGCCTAATAAGTTGAAGTTTTCCTAATTGGGGAACTATCTTCAGGCAGTGCTGTCTTTTTTTTTTTTTTTTAAATAAAGATTTATTTATTTATTTGAGAGAGTGAGAGAATGAGCAGGAGGTGCAGAGGGAGAATCTCAAGCAGACTCCACGCTGAGCATGGAGCCTGGCTTGGGGCTTGATCTCAGAACGCTGAGATCACGACCTGAACCAAAACAGAGTCAGGTGCCTAACCCACTGCGCCACCCAGGTGCTCCTACGCAGCGCCTGTTTTAAATGCATATTTACCTAGGAAGCTACATGCACACTCAGCTTTGTAAACTATTATAATGAAAAACATCACAGTTTCTTTACATGCTTTGCTGGTGTGATGCAGAAAGGGTTGATCATTATAGGGCATGAAAACTGAAGAATGATTAAAGGTCCCTAGAGATTATCCATTATTTAAAAAAGATGAACAAGCTGCTATCCTTTAGCGAAGCGTTGTCTTGTGATAAACATTGGGATAAGAGCTTAAAACGCACAAGTATTTTCTTTTTTGCTGATGTAATGTCCTTATAAACTCTTCAGAGTGATGCCAGTCCCATTGCTGTGACGTTTGGCTCATGGAGGCACCATTAAATAATCATTGGCTATATTCACCATTGGCCCTGTATCTTTTTGGCAAACATTTGCGTCTCTGCAGGTTTGTGAGGTAATGGGTAATAACTGTTTGACTTGCTAGGCTGCAGCCTGCCGAGCCCAATCTGCTGTGTCCCAGGGGGAGCTGTAACAGTTATGTTGGGGCCTGGCCCTGGGGAAAGGAAGCTTATTTGCTTTATTGTCAGTTTTTGCTGTATTAAAATACATACTTGGATGGGAGTCTCAATTTATAGGCCTTGCCGTTTTGATTAAGGGCATTTCAGATTTAAAGGACTCCATTACACCTAATGGTGTGGGCTTGCAGAAAGAAGAGCAAAAAATTTCACACCCAACGCTGATGTAGACAGGAAGTTTAACTTTTTAGTATTTGGTTTTCATTTATTAGGAAAACTTGTATTTTTCCCGTATATTTTGTCTAGCCCCATACCCGGCATGTACTTGGAATAAGGGATATAAAAGTGGTAAGAATTCTGGTATTTGAGCTTATGTATAATGTTAGACAATGAGCTGAATAGGTGTAACAGAAACAGTAATTTGAAGACCAGTGATGTGTATTATTGAAGTACCTAGAGGACTTTATAGTAAGGGGAGAACTTTGGGAAGAACTGATGGATTAGATTGGAAGAGCAGGGGGTGGGGTAGAAGAACGATGGTGGGACAGCCATCCGTGCTAAGACTGGGGTGACTGCAGAGGGGCCCTCCCTACCAACTAGAGGAGCTGAAATCTGACCTGAAAGACAACAGGGGGCCGTTGTAGCTGCTAAGTGGTGGAAAGATGAAAATAACATTTAAAAAGATAAATAGGCTTTGGCAGAGTCATGCAGGGTAGTGTGTGGGAGAGGCCTGAATTGGTGGTGTACACCAGGAGAGACAAGGTCGTGATGCACACTGGCTTCCCTTACCGTGTGACATTTACGTTGTTCAATGCACTTGAGCCCATAGTGTGAACCTTTCTGCCTTACAGACATAGGTTCGATTTGTCAGTCAGTACCCTGTTAATCATGGGGCTTGAGGAAGCCAAGTCATGCCCTTTTTCCTCCCCCACCAAGCAAGAAGACCAGAAGTCAAAAACTCAACTCTCCTAGACAAATAACGAACCTTTAAAAGATACGGGCACGTCTAAATGATTAGGATGCAATTTATTAACTTAGAGTGGGAAATATAATGGGCGAGAGAAATACGCACATCATCCTGTCTAGTTCTGCTTGTTGGCCACATGACCCATTGGCAGGAGGTGAGTTGTGAGGGCGAATTCTGAACTGGAAGGTTGGTTATAACGCTAAAGAGAAGGCTTATGAGTAATTCATTGCTATTTTTTGAATCTGTTACCTGCCTGTTCTTGGGCTCGGTGCTTTGTCCTGTTCATACAGCATCAACAAAATGGACCCAGTCCCTGCCCTCTTGCATCCTCACAATAAGGCTGTTCTTGCTACAGGGGACTAGTATGTGGGTCAGTCTGACCACATACTCTATCCCTCTGAATTTATCTCCTCTGTTTCCGCACTGCTGGCCACTCTTCAAATTGACAAACTTTTCTTAAGTCATTTTATTAACTTCAGTCATTGTGCCTCAAGTCTTAGTGGCCCGGGGGCCATCTGGCACCTTTTAGGTGGTTTTGCACAGCATTGCTTTGATCCATTTTGTGATGATTTTTCTGTGCTCTTGGAGGATAATCTTATATTTAGGTTTCCTTTTGCTTCCATGAACTGTGTACAGTTTGAAATAGACCCAGACTGCTAGCAGGGAGGTAGACCAGGAGGCCGGCGCACGGGTTCAGCTTCTACTTGCAATGATATTCTGGCTCTGAGCTTGCCTTGCTGCTTGTACAGTATTTCCATACCTTAAGGGGCTCGGAGTAGAGAGTTTGCTGTGGAAATAAAGACAAAGGAATGAATCTACCAACCTTTGCAAAGAACAGGGGACAGAGTCTAGTTAAGACAAACATGGGTGAAGGAGAAGATGGAATTAGAGGCAACCCAGAAGTGAAAGCCCAACGGGAAGTTGGTTTTGTGGGGAGATTGATTTTTTTTAGAAGATTTTATTTATCTATCTGAGAGAGAGAGAGCACGCTAACGCACATGAACAGCAGGGAGGGGCAAAGGGAGGGGGAGAAGCAGAATCCCTGCTCAGCAGGGAGCCTGACCAGGGGCTGATCCCTGGATCATGGCCCAAGGCAGTTGCTTAGCCAACTGACCAATCCAGGTGCCCCAAGATGATTGATTTTTGATAGAGCCTCAGTAGACTATCTAAGCAGAGATGAATATGGGCCAGTGATTTGATACTGTGACTTTGGCTGTTGATTAAGGCCAGAAATGTACATTTGGATAGTCTGTATTAGGATTAATGGCTGTCTGATCTTGAACAAGTGTGTTTAAGAGGTAATAATTCATTCCTTAAGGTATTGAAGATGTTAGTTTAATGATTCATAATAAAATAGCTAACACTGTGGTCTTATCCTAAGTACTTTGGTATGTACTATCTCATTTAATCTTCGAAACAAGTTAGGAATTGGATCTCCCTATCCCTATCATTAGGGAGAGAGGCACCTAAGATCCCATACTTACCAGGGGTGGAGTTGGGACTTGTGGGTGTTTGAGTGCTTAACTTACACTGTTCACCACTGCATGGCATTGCCTCTCAATTAGATAATTTATACGCAAGCAATAAAAAAGCATATGGATTAAAAAAACCAAAACGAACTTGAAATAAGTAGAGTAGTAGAATGAGGCCTCCAGAGGGGAAGGAAATGGGCTGGACTGAGTTTTGGGATGATACCCATAGAGAATGAGGACTATAGGGGAAGCGGATTAGGCAACAGAAAAAGGAGGATGGCTTTGACTCCAAATAGAGGTGTGTTAAGGAGGAGGTTCGTTATTGTTAAACATCAGCAGAGAATGTAAGTAGATGATAGGAACTGAGAATCCTACAGGCTGGCTTTTCCCTCTTCCTCAGGTATCACCTTAAATATCACTTCCTCAGAGAGGCTCTGAAATTAGTTGGGCTGGGACAGTATAAATTCATGAATATCCAGTGCTAAGTTTGATTTCTAGTGCATAGTAGGCCCTTGACATCTACTAAATAAAAGAAATGTGGCAGGAGTCCTTCAGGATATAAATAAGTCGTGGTCCTGGCCCTCAGAGACTGCTCGTTCTCGTTGGGGAACTTGATTGTTTCAAACATCAGTGAGTTGTCCTGTGCTAGCGAGTAGCTCTCATCGTTGCCCTGAGTGCTCGGCTTGTGGTCCTCCTATTCACCGTCTGTCACATGTCATCCGAGGACAGAAATGGGAACCTCTGGAGAAGGGGAGGTTTCGTAGTGCCTTGGCCTGGATGTGAGACCCTTTTGAGCGCACACCCCTCCTTCCTGGCCGCTTTGCCCTTGTTGCAATCGCAACCATAAACCCTCCACTTCAGTGATACGAACTTACCAATTACTCATTCTCCTCCTGAATATGCCGCATTATTCTATGGCTGGGGCTTATGTTATCTGTTACTCCCTCTGCCTGTTTTTCCTTTTCCTCATCTGTCAAACTTGTACTGACCTTCCAAGTTGAATTGGAAAGGCGGTCATCCTGGTGAGGTTTGCTGGCACTGCCCGCCTGCCTGGAGCAGTTCCTTCCTTCCTCTGTGATTCTGCCCATGCCCTAGATCTTTCGTATTGCTTCACAGTTCTGTGTTGGCATCCAGCGCCAGCAGTGACGGGGAGTGCTTCGGGAACGTGGGCCATGTTCTGCCGTCCTCCTTTCTCAGGTTAGCCTCGTGCCTGAGTCATAGGGAGGCTTCCATAAATAGATCCTGAGGGAGTTAAATAAAAATGGCTCCGTGCCACTTATAAACTGGCAGCTTTCTCCAATATTTGTTTTTAAAAAAGTTTATTTATTTGATATGAAAAGGAAGTTAAATACTCCTGTAGACATAGAGTTCTTTTCAGGAAAGGGAAATTTGTATTTGTAACCACTGAAAACTTTGGCTCACAGAAGATTAGATGGAACTAATTTTAGAGGGACAACAGGAAAAGAAATACATAGTAAAATTGTTTACATCCTTCAAATGATTTTTGGGTCATTGTGATTGTGTAATAAACTTTTAGAGTAGCAGGTTAAATAATGAACTCTTTCCAGGTGTTTGATTTACTACTTAGTAATTACATATGCATATTAAAATGGCAGAATATCATGTATTAATAGGGAAGGATTGCTTTTGTCATTCTTTCATTTTATGAAACTTTTTGTATAAAACTTTTTAAAGATTTTATTTATTTATTTGACAGAGAGGGAGAGCACAAGCAAGGGGAGCGGCAGGGAGAGGGAGAAGCAGGCTCCCCGCTGAGCAGGGATTCCCGATGCAGGACTCGGTCCCAGGACCTTGGGATCGTGACCTGAGCCGAAAGCAGATGATTAACCGACTGAGTCACCCAGACACCCCTGTATAAAACTTTTTATCTGGGGCGCCCGGGTGGCTCAGTCGTTAAGCATCTGCCTTTGGCTCAGGTCACGATCCCAGCGTCCTGGGATAAAGCCCCACATCGGGCTCCCTGCTCGACGGGAAGCCTGCTTCTCCCTCTCCCACTCCCCCTGCTCATGTTCCTTCTCTCGCTGTTTCTCTCTCTGTCAAATAAATAAATAAATAAAATCTTAAAAAAAAAAAAAACTTTATCTAATACAGTTTTCTAGGACATAACCTTTTTCATTTCCTTCTAACTTGTTTGAGATTAAGCACTTTTTTACTCATTTATTCAACAAATATGTGTCAGTGCCAACCAACGTTGTAGGTAATGGGAATAGAATGATTTATAAAACAGACAAAAAAATCCTTTTTTCATGCAAATCTTGTTCTGGAGTCGAGTAAGATATGATGATGTCACAAGAATTTTATCCATAGACATATTTGATTACTTAATTATTATCTGTGATATCCACAAGAGGTTAGCCTTATAGAATCCGATTTTTAACAGATTTTTAAAAGGCTTATAAATGATGTTATTTATTTATTATTTTTTAAAAAGATTTATTTGTTTATTTTAGAGAGAGCACGAGCAGGAGGGACAGGGGGAGAGGGAGAGAGAATTTCAAGCAGACTCCCCCGCTGAGTGTGGAGCCAGACGGGCTCGATCTCATGACCCGAGATTATGACTTGAGCCAAAACTAAGAGTCGGTTGCTTAACTGACTGCGCCACCCGGGCGCCCCTATAGGATATTATTTATAATTGGAAGGAAATACCCCCTAAGAACAATGGCTGAAAATGATGATTACACTATTCTTATAATGGCAGCTAACACAGATTGCTCACCAGGTACAGGTATTGTAATACAACTAGAACATTTCAATTTATTTAAACCACACACTCAATTTATGAGATCGGTGCTATCAGTGATTTCCATTTTGAAGCTGAGGAAACGGAGGCAAGGAGATTAAATCACTTGCGTGGCAGCTAATTGGTTGAGCCAGGCTTTGAACACAAGCATGTTAGTAATTTATTAAAAACAAAATAAAACAATTAAGAGACTGTTCCCTTTGATGAGAGACACAAAGATTGGAATATAAAGCAGATGGAGAATTATCTGTAGGAGATAGTAAAAAGCGTGGAGTATTCAGGTGGTATATAGTGTAGTAATTAGGATCACTACTGGAGCCAGAATGCCTGGGTTTAGTCGTTGTGTGCCTTGCTTTCATCGTCCATGAAATGGGAACCAGAGTAATGCCTATTTCATAGGGTTTTTGTAAGGATTAAATTAGTTAATATATGCAAGAACTCTTAGCAGAATGCATAGGAAGTATTCAGGAAGTGTTAGCTGATGCTCTTACTATTTTTGTTATTATTGCCATTTTTAAAAGATTTTATTTGAGAGAGAGAGGGAGAGAGAGAGCACAAGCAGGGAGAGTAGCAGGCAGAGGGAGAGGGAGAAGCAGACTCCTCGCTGAGTGGAGAGCCCGATGCGGGGCTCGATCCTAGGACCCTGGGATCATGACCTGAGCTGAAGGCAGACACTTAACCGACTGAGCCACCCAGGTGCCCCACCATTTCTTTTTTTTTTTTTAAAGGATTCCCTCTTTTCCTGAGGTTTTGCTTGTTTTTTCTTTTTTAGAAAAACATGTTGCCATGTATTTGGGTGTATACCTTCCTTGCTTTCCTAATTGAGTTTTCTGTTTTGTATCAGTTTGGTGTTTTTGGCCAGGGTTTTGCTCAGGAGGATGTTGGAATGTGGTTCTTTGAGTCTGTGCAGGGTGTTTAGGTATTTTTCAGTAATTCTTATTTGCTGTAGTTTTTAACAGATAGCCACAACCACCAGCATATTACATAGTAAGTCCTCCATAATCTTGAGATTATGCTTGCTGAAATGATATTCTTCTGGGTGAGTCACTGTGGCAGGATTCCAGCACTCACTAACCCCTGTGAAGCGATGAGAAAGGGAGGAGTAAGAGTGAGCTTAAGAATTGTTCCAAGAGCATGAGCAGCACCGTGACTGAAGTGCTGGGTGTCATGGGAAAGCCCGTCAGTAAACTGAACAACTTTGATTCTAATCATCAGTGATGGGCTTTCTGATTTGGAGCCTAAATTGTTGATTTACATCTCTCACCAAATACACCATAGATATTTAGCATGGAAAATCAATTCATTGGTCTTGTTACTGTCATTTCATTCAGTTGTGGATAACTCCAGTGTTGGTAGCATCTTGGAATGTGTGTAATAGAAAGGGAGAGGAGACCACTTGGGGTCAAGGAGAATATGGAAGCTAGAACTACAGATTATTTAGAACACAGTAACAAGGAGAACACTACATAGCAAAAGTTGAGAGAGGCTGTAGGAACTGTAACCAGACATTCCTAGCTTTATTTCATTTATTTTTTTAAAGTAAACTCTACCTTCACTGTGGGGCTCTCGAACTCACAACCCTGAGATCAAGAGTAGCATGCTCTACCAATTGAGCCAGCCAGGTGCCCTGACATTCGTAGCTTTAAATTACTGTCAAATGAAAAAAAAAAAAGGAAATTAACATTACATTTATGACAATAGAAGGAGAACCAAGAATAAGCCCCAGTAAATAAGGAAGAGGGAGTCAATGACTTGAACAAAAATTGGAAGAGGAAAAAAAGATGTAAATGATATCTAAGAGCCAATTTTGTGTTGGGAGGAGGAGGGATGGGAAGTCACCAGATAAAGGACAAACCTGTAGCTATTTTAGCTGGGGAAAAAAAATGAGAAAAAATTTTCTAGCCTTAGACCAGGAGACATTGTAGAGATACACCTCTGGTAATAATTTAGAAATTAATCAGCAAAATACAAACATTCCCAGGAAAATATAAATGTTTTCCTTCAAAAGACATAGAAAAGGGGCGCCTGGGTGGCTCAGTCGTTAAGCGTCTCCCTTTGGCTCAGGACATGATCCCAGGGTCCTGGGATCGAGCCCTGCATTGGGCTCCCTGCTTAGTGGGAAGCCTGCTTCGCTTCTCCCTCTCCCACTCCCCCTGCTTGTGTTCCCTCTCTTGCTGTGTCTCTCTCTGTCAAATAAATAAATAAAATCTTAAAAAAAAAAAAGGCATAGAAAATCTTGGAAGTTAATAATCATAGAAAAGATGCGGCACCTGGGTGGCTCAGTCAGTTAAGCATCTGCCTTCAGCTCAGGTCATGATCCCATGTTCCTGGGATGGAGCCCCGCATCGGGGTCCTTGCTCAGTGGGGAGTCTGCCTTTCCCTCTCCCTCTGCTGCTTCCCCTGCTTGTGCTCTCTCTCTTTCATGCTCTCTTTCTCTTGCAAAAATGAATAAATAAAATCTTAAAAAAAAAAAAAATAATCATAGAAAAGATGAAAAAATATGAGTTACTGGGCCTCAATTATAGGAAAGTGTTTTTATACTACCATGGAACAGAATAGTCCTTTACTGTTCCAGAATGTAGAACTATATTAAAGCATTCTTTTTAAAATTTGAAGGCCAACATAACCCTGATAACAGATACTGATCAGAATAGTGGGGAAAAAAATAGGCTAATGTCACTTATAAATATACGTAAGGACCCAGTAAACCCGTCTCCCCCCAAAATCTATTATAACCAAATGGAACTCATTTCAAGAATGTAGGAGTAAGGGGTGCCTGGGTGGCTCAGTCAGTTAAGCGTCTGCCTTCGGCTCAGGTCATGATCCCGGGGTCCTGGGATCGAGTCCCGAGTCCGGCTCCCTGCTCAGCAGGGAGTCTGCTTCTCCCTCTACTCCTCCCCCCCAGCTTGTGCTCTCTCTCTCTCTCAAATAAATAAATAAAATTAAGAAAAAAGAATGTAGGAATAATATACCATTTCAGATTCCTTTAATAGATTTTATCATTGCTAGATGAGCAATTTAGTGAAAATTTAATATTCATGAAAATGCTAACTAAATTAGGAATACATATAATTATTTAATATGCTAAATAATGTGTTTTCAAAATAATGTCTAATATTATACTTAACAGTATAATAGCATATCCTTGAAGTCAAAATAAAAAATACTACTTTTTGTCATTTTTATGTGGTTTTTGAAATTTGTCAATACAATGTAACAAGAAATGAGCATTAAGTACTGGAAAGGAGGAATGAAAATTATTTTTTCACAAGTTACAGAATATTCTGAGTGCAAAACCCAAGTGAATCATGGGATAGCCAATTAAAAATACTATGTAAAAATCTTATTTCTAATTCCTAATAGTGTAGAAGTTCTATTTCCTAGGAACAAATCTAGTAAGATTGAAATCTTTGTGGATAAATTATGGAACATTGAAGGATGTAAAAGCAGGGCTGAATAAGTGGAGAGCTGTTCATTGTTGGGAATGCTTGGTACTGTAAGGATACCAGTTTTCCTCAGATACATCTATAATTTCAGTGAAAATCCACTCCAAATCCAAAGCAGCCTTCATCCTAAAATTCATATGTAATTGAGCATGTGTTCAAGAATATCCAAAATAATTTTGAAGAACAAGTTGGAAAGACTTGCCATACCACACATATCCAAGTTACTAAAATGTGGCAAGGATAGGTAATTAGACCAGTGAACCTGTTATAAACCAATATAAGCCCAGAAACTGATATAAACCAAAATAAGGAAACTTGTTATATTATAAAGGTGGTTGTCTAAATCAGTAGGGAAAGGTGAACTATTAAAGAAGAGGGGTCAGTACATCCATTGATTGTTCATATGGGGAAAAAAATGAAATTTCATTCCCCACTTCATACTATATGCAAAAATTCATGATAGATGCATAATAGAGTTAAGGGCAGAAAGCCAGTCTTTAAAATTTTTAGATGAAAATATGAGCATTGCTGGGGAGTAGGGAACACAGATAATACAAATGATAAAGATTGAGAAATTTGACTCTTAAACTTCCATACAAGAAAATATACTACATTGGAAAGAAAAGTCTTAGATTGGTGGAAGATGTAAGACATTGTTAGTTGCCTTCCTTTCTTTACAAACACAACCCTATTTTGTGCCCACTTAAAAATGGATGGCTGTCTCCTTTGATGTCCTTCAGAGGTTGTGTGCAATAAGAGGTAAGCTAAGAATTTCTGGAAAAGCTTTGCTTTCTGAATATGGGGTCTTGTCTTTGTCTTTCCTGTTTCCCCTCTTGCCTGGAATGTGGGTATCAAGTTTAGAGCTGCAGGAGCTTTGTTGCAATGAAGAAGTTGAAGCTACATGTTCAAGATGGCAGGGCAGGAGGATAAAAGGCTAGTTCCATGATGATGTTCTTGACTAGATGCATCAGCCATGAATCACCTACTCCCATACTTGTAGTCAAACGAGAAAAATGACTTTGGTCTATTCTAGCCATTGTAGGTGGCTTTTCAAGGGAGGATTACTATAGCCCATAAAATATAAGGATTAAAGTCTAGGTTATATGAACAACTCCTATAAATCAATAAGAAAGGCAACCTAATAGAAAAATTGAGGATAATTGTAGGCGGTTCACAGAACTGGAAACCCAAATGGCCAGTAAATAAGCATATAACTCTCATTAATAGTTAGGAAATGCAAGTTAAAAGAGACTTTTCCATAACCATCATAATATGAGTGTAAAAATATCAAGCGTTGAGGAAGATGTAGAGAAGTTGTTGCTTGTATTCACTTTTGATGAGAATAGAAATTGGTACAAGCATCTTGGAGAACATTTTGGCAGTATCAGGTAAAATTGACCATACCTCACTAGCCAGCATTCCACTAGATACGTACTCTAGAGACTCTTGTACCTCTGCAAGGAGACATGGAAGCAGTGGTCATTGAGATATCTTAATAGCAAAGTAGTGGAAACACTCTGTCCCAGTTGGGAAAAAGAAAGTTTATTTTATGATGGAGTACTATATGAGAGTTAAAAAGAATGACCTACATGTATGAACTACATAGAGCTACATATATGAGCATAGATAAATCTGAAAAAAATTAATCTTGAACTAAAAGTGCAGAAGACTATGAATTTGGGGATAATACTTACAAAAATATGAAAGCAACATTGAAACTATGCAAAACAATGTCATCAGCTACAGCCACTGAGAGAGATACATACCTTAAATAAGCAAATATTTCTACTCATGAGTGAATTTTCTGGAAGCCTAAAAATTGATTTTTTAAAATCCGGCTAATGTTAGTCACTGTTTTATTCCTGATAGTGTCTTATTTACTGGGGATGTTAAAACCAGAGTTGATCCTTGAGCAAGTGGTATTATGTTAAATTTTTTTTTTAAAGATTTTATTTATTTGTCAGAGAGAGAGAGCACAAGCAGGGGAAACAGCAGACAGAGGGAGAGAGAGAAGCAGGCTTCCCGCGGGGCAGGGAGCCCAATGCAGGACTCGATCCCAGGACCCTGGGATCATGACCTGAGCCGAAGGCAGACACTTAACTGACTCAGCCACCCAAGCGCCCCTATGATAAATTTTTAAAGCACTTTGTAAAAATACTCTTGTATAGCTTCATTTAATTATTCTAATTACTTTCTGAGATAATACACATGTAGGATTTTTATTCTTATTCAAATTAAGTGGCAGTAATTGGACTTAACTTTCTGATTTCTAGTTCTTTTTATAGTAGTTTTATAGTTTTTTCCAGCAAACACTTTAATGTGTAGGTATACTTCATTTATGCAGCGGAACAATTTATATTTTAAATAGAATTGCAGTGGCTGTCTAATTTGAGTGATCCAATGGTGAGTCTTTTTTGTTTGTTTTTCAAGTAGACTTTCTGATTTATTGCCTTTTTTGGTTTTCAGGGGCGGGGGGGATGGGGGGGATGGGGGCGTCGAGTGAGCACAGTCCTTCAATCTTGGTGTGCACAAGAATCATCCAGTGAATTTACAACAACACACATTCTCTTATCTACCCCCTCCTATTATTCTGCCCTTTCTCTTCATTACTAGACTGGTTTATTAAGGGCTGTGAGCTTGTTCATTTTGGTGTTCTCCAGAGTGAACAAGCAGTCTGGTGGTGGTGTGTGTGTATGAAGAACTTTCTGGAAGTGAATACCTAGACACAATTAGTACTATATTGTGGCTAGAGAAGACTAGGAAGGATTTAATTTAATTTATTTATGTTTTAGGAAAGATTTTAATACTCCACAGTTAGACGTGTGCTGAAATTGGTTTTCCATTAAACTCTCAATAAGCATCATTTTCAAACATTCTTTTCACTAGCCAGATCATTTAAAGACACGATTCTAAAATTCCAGGGAAGGATTTCACTGGAAAAGACGTAGCAGAAAATAAGAGTAAATAGAGAAGAATCTCATTATCTCACACCAGTATGCTAAGACAGCTGGGAAGTGAACAGTTTTCCTCATAGAGAAGTTCTTCTCCAGCCCAAGCTACTGCGAATCGTTCAGGCCATTGGCAGCAACACAGAAGACTGCTCTTCTCACCCTTTCCAGCACACGGATGTAGACGATTCGGAGCTGGAACCTATCCTCAAGAAACTGCCGGCTTGATTGAAGCCACATGTGTAGAGGTTTTACCATGAAGGGCCTTCAGTGCCCTTGCCATCCATAAAGTAAACCACACAGAGATACTTCAAAAACAAAAACACACAAACAAGCAAACAAAACACCCTCAACACATTTATTGTGTGTAAATACAGATGCAAACATAACCCATTGGGTAACAAATACATCTGAGTCTTGTGCGCTCTTTATCCCTCTCACTGTCAGCCCTGTGCTTTTTTTTAAATATAGTAAATGCACAATAAATACTAATTGAATATGGGGTGGAAGTGGGATGAGAACTGACAGAAATCAGTGCTCAAGTCTACATTTTCTGTCTCTTCTGCGGGTTGTATTTTAAGATGGGTTTTCTAATGTGTGAGCAATTGAAACATGGAACAGTAGTAAAGAGAGTCCTTGGTTGCCTATTTAGCTCAAATCTGAAGTAAATTTTCCCAAGCTGATTTTTTTCTAACATGGGCCAGAAAACCCATGTGTTTGAACTTGAGTGCTTTGAGTTCTCATGCCAGACCTCTGGATAACCTTGGGGCAACTCTTCTTATGTTGCTGTTTACTTACTCGAAAGTAAGTCGTGTGAGGATGGGGACAGTTAACTCGGGAAGGGCTTTCTCTGTTCCTTTGGTGATAGTCTCACAGTCTGTTTCATGCTGGTGTTCAGCAGCACACAACACTACCTCCTGCCTACAGAGTAAGCCTCCAGCAAGGAGGCCATTTCTTCCTGATCCTTCCGTAGACACTTTCTCATAAATATTAACAATTCTATGTCCTTTGAAGATGCTGATAAGCTGAAATCACTCTGATACTCTGTTTTGCTTGTGGAGATGAAAGATGGTTTGGTTTATTATCAGTCAGTGCAAGCAGTGAATGAAAGTGTGCTTGCAATTAGCACTTGCCCCATGTGCCTTAATCTGTTTAAATTGGGAAGATTACCTAAAATAACAAGGTGTGCCTCTTGTACTTAGATACAGGCAAGCCAGGTCTCTACCTACCAGACAGGTAAGAATTTTCCTTTGAATTTTAAATTTGGATTCTTTGGTTTGCCTTCTGGGTTTTTTCCCCGGTATAATCTATAGGATCTATTTTGCTACAATAATTCAGTGTATCTTTGAAAAGGAGTTCTGAACTTGACCATATTTTAAATTACAGTTAATGTTGGACTCTGAAAAATATTCTTTGGATTATCTTTTATTAAATCAAAGTAATGGGTGTGTATAATTGAGTCCAGGTTCCTTTGCTTATCATTTTGGTCTCGGTGGTTTCTGGACAGTTTCGGATATTGTACCCTTCTGGAGAGGTTGCGTTTGTGTCATACTGGAACTTGTTCCGAGGTTACAAGTCATTTTTGGAGACAGTAACCATTCCCTGGAAAATACTGGGCTGATTTTCTTTTTCAGTCTGTGAATTGCGAGCTTGATTCATCAGATTGCCTTTTGGCATCTGATTCGCCCTGGGCAGGATAGTGTACAGCTTTATTTGGTGAGTGGCTGCAGATGCTTCTTGCCATTCAGTCTTCTTTATTTGTTGTTGTTGTTTTTAATAAATGCCCTGTCTGTGAAATTTTAAACCAAATGGGATAAAAGGAATCCTGGTTTTCAAGGATTCTTTAATTTTGCATTCAAAAGGCAATTTCAGCTTTACTGTTTCAAATTGAATGTTCCAGTTGTTGAGTAACTTACCACCTCCTACCCTCACCTCCGCTTACGTATTTGAGGGAGAAAAATATAGTTTGATTTGTATGCCCGAATAAAAAGTGGAGAGAAAACTTCCACTTCATCTGTGTGGCCTGCCCAGATACCTTTATGCGATCCTTAAGATTATGGAAAAACCCCAGATTCAAAGGGAACATTTGAGGTTATTATTTTATTTAAATTGAAAGGCAGATGTACCTTTTTTTACCTACTTACTTGAAACATGGCGAGTTGAGAATAGTGGGAAGCCAAGGACAGTTAAGTGCTGGAAATGGCTTCATGTGTTGCCTATTGCATCCTGGACGAGCTGGATAAAATAGAAACAGCTGGAATGCCAAATGCCCTATAAATTTCAGAGGCCGGTATAAAGTGTGGTGGAGCACACTTTATGAGCTGATTTCATGCAGAGCTTTGTCCACAGGTCTTCGGTGACTTGAGTTCAGTTTTCTTCACAAAAATGCAAAATATTTGGGGCCCTTTCGAATTGCTAAGTGAAAAATGGCGTGCATTTGGCTCCATCAAGCCAGTAGCCTTGGGAGATGGGCCTGCCTAGAAATTGACTACATTTTTGTGGGAGAACGGGTGAAAAGGGCAGTTTCCTGTGTTGCTGCCAAAAGGTCTGAACAATTTGTAGTAGCTTGTGGCTAGAAAACAACTTCTGTGAGGCAAAAACAGCAACTTCAGACTGGCTCCGGTATGTGTGAGAAAATCCTCTTCTTTCCCACTTGACTGTTAGGCTTTGTAGAAAATGTATAGAGTGAAGTTTTAAACTCAGCTGCTTTAAGTGGTGTTATTTTGGTTGATCTGGATAAAAACTTGGGGAAATATACTTGGAGTTAGCACGGGTGGTGCATAATGTGGTACCTAAAAACAAACAACAAACAAACCCTCAGCATTTATATTTTTTTGTAACCATGGGCTTGAATGGTAATTCACTTTTCTCCTGCCTTAAAAAAGTATTGGTAAATCTTGGCATGTAGGGTGTGTATTTTTACAGGAATTTTTTTTTTCCTAGTTGACTTTATAGAAGTGTTTTCTTCATTTTGGCAGTGTGAGAAGTATGTTTATAAAATATGTATATGAAGCTATTGGTAATTGCCATAGAGGTAATACTTAATTACTTACCGGGCACTATGCTAATACCCTCATACTGGTTAAGTCGTTTACTTCTCTGGATGAGAGAAATAGCTTAGGCAGGGCCGTCATGTAGCTAGAAAATGGTTGGGGGCTGTTGGATTTGGAGTCTGGTCTGTGTGTTCCTAATTATTTCAAAATAGGTACGGTTTCAGATATCAAGATACTCATTTTGTAGATTTAAAGTGTTAAAACTTGTGGTGTTTTTCTTTTTTTCCCTCGTAGAATGGGCTTGGATATGTGGAATGAGGATAGACTTGATTCGTTTTTAATGTTTTCACTAATCTTTTCCCCAACTGCAGCTTCTATCACACCTATACTAACTGTGGCTTAAATGTTCCAGACTTCGCTTTACTTTTTTGACCTTGGTTTTGATCTTTCTCTTCTGTTGGGGATATCTCTTAGCTTTTCATTGAGATGCAGACAATAGCTGGTCAAGACCTAACCTTTTTCTTAATATTTTGCCCTGTTTGTTAATGTCACTTTCCTCTTTATTGTATATTTAATAAATAACCTGATGCTCAAAATCTAGCGCACTTGTTTTCAACTGGGGAGGAGGTGGGTGGGTCTTTGTTTTTGTTTTTGTCCCAGGAGGGACATTTGGTGCTGTTTGGGGACATTTGTGATCGCCAAGACTTGAGGGTGCACTGCTAGCATCTTGCATAGAGACTAGGGTTGCTGCTGAACATCTTACAATACACAGGACAGCGCCTCACAACAAAGGATTACGGGCCAAAGTGTCCATCGTGCAGAAGTTGAAAACCTTGATGTAGCTATCCTAGGACACGGATCAAATCTAATTAATTAGAAGTGGTTTCTGTCTTCATGAGATTTTTTTTCATAGCAAAACAACTCCATGGTAACTAGGTGAGTTTTATTTTCTATTTGAGAGGTGAAGGAAGAGGCTCTCCATCTGTCTGCTCACCCAGCCCTAAGCCAAATAACACAAGTTGACCTTACATTGGAGTGTCTTTCTGCTGCTTCCTACTTTACCTTCAGCCCCCATCCTGACTTAGAAGAGATCACAGCTTTGACGTATTATTTGCCATTATCTCAGTTACGATAAATGCACTGCCTGTTACCAATGGTACATGAACTACCTGGGTTTGGGGTGAGAGAGAAGCAAAAGAATAAAAGGGATGCCCACCCAAGTTTTGACTGGACTGAAGGTCCGAGTGTGCCTCTCATAATTATATTGAGGAGCAGAGTATGCAGTTGTGAATGCTCTATGTACGTAGGTCCACACATATCTACAGGGTCAAGCACTGATTAACTTTGTAAACTGAAAACTAAAATACAGTGGATAAGTGGAATTTTTAGGTGGGCTTAAAAAGAAGAAATCTCTAGGTACAATGTTTAGCAAATAACTACCACGTTAGGGAAATTGACTGACTTTTTTGTATTTGATTACCTTGTGAGTTGTTGGGTCTCATCTTTGTGATTTGGATTGAATGTTAAAAGTTGAAAGGAACAACTCCTAGTGATATCTTTTTTTTTTTTTTTTTTTAAGATTTATTTATTTGAGAGAGGGAGAAAGAGAGAGAGAGAGTACATGAGAGGGGGAAGGTCAGAGGGAGAAGCAGGCTCTCCGCTGAGCAGGGAGCCCGATGTGGGGCTCGATCCCAGGACTCTAGGATCATGACCTGAGCTGAAGGCAGTCGCTTAACCAACTGAGCCACCCAGGCACCCCACTCCTAGTGGTATCTTGATGCTGTGGCAAGTGCGTGGGATTCTCCACCTTTCTTGGCTCCTTGGTCCTTTAGAGATGGCTCCACTTTACCTCACTCCATTCTCTGCTCTTAGCCTTTTTTTTTTTTCTTTTTCTTACCAGCTTGCTTTATGTAGGTATTTCCTACAATGAATCGGTGGCTTTCTCCGTGTGTCGCTTACTAGGTTGTGATGTCCTAGCACAGTGCTAGGTGAATAGTGACCCTTTATTCCCTAAATGTTGAATGACTGAATGGTGGAGGAAGAGGAGAAGCAAACAGTTTAGCAACCTTAAAACCAAAGGAGAAAACAGTAGGTATTTGAAAGTTAAAGTGTGCTGGGGAAGGAGTGTAAGTAAGGAAGGTAGGAATTGTTACATTAGCTGGACCATTGTGCACATTTTTTTTTTTTTTTCATTCTGCTTGACTGAGGCTGGTAGGCTAGCCCATGGCCTTGGCCACCAGTGGATGGCAGGTCCAAGTGGTGTTCGTGTCCTCTTCCTGAGGTTCCTTCAAGCTTGATTATCTTGTGTTCTCTGCCTGTGCTGGAACATAATCTGCTTGTTTGCTGGCAGTGTGATTTCAGTCTAGATTTCTCAACTGTGTGAGTCGTGTGTGTTCCCTCCCTCCGGGGAAGAACTGTGTTTTAATGTGATAGAAATGACCCTTGGAGTCCTGCGGTGATTTCCCTGTAGCAGTCCTCCTATCTGGTACGTTAAATTCTGGGCTTGACCTTTTATGGCCTCCTCAGACACATTATGTTTTCTTAGCTTTCCTTCTCTTGGCCCTTGAATTCAAGAGACACAGACTCCTTTTACTCTGGGGTTTTTCTTATGTGCATTAGTGTCCCCATTAGTGGCCTGGGTTAGAATAAATAGCAACTCTATAATGTATGTGTCTTATTTTTCTCTTGAGTTACATGAAAGCATTTATTTGACATTTTGATTCAAAATAGAGATAATGGAAAAGCTTTCTTTCAGCAAAAGGCCCCCTAACAGGGCATCCATTCTTATCACCGTGGCCATGCCATTGGACTTGTCCCTTGCAAATTGAACATGCTTGATCTCACAGGTGTTTGCATGGTTGAACAAATTATATTTGGACAATACACTGTTCTGCCTGTCTGATTAGAGAGGCAGGGCGGAGTTGTACATGGACTACTTGGTAAGAGAATTAAGGAGAATATTGGCAAACATTTTCCAAAAAAAGAAAACAAAAACACTTCTGAGAGTAAATACACTTTTTCTTTTCTTTTTTTTTTTTTTTTTAAAGATTTTATTTATTTACTTGAGAGAGAGAGAATGAGAGACAGAGAGCATGAGAGGGAGGAGGGTCAGAGGGAGAAGCAGACTCCCCGCCGAGCAGGGAGCCCGATGCGGGACTCGATCCCGGGACTCCAGGATCATGACCTGAGCCGAAGGCAGTCGCCCAACCAACTGAGCCACCCAGGCGCCCCTCTTTTATTCTTTAATGGCAAAATGCTCTTAAACTTATTGGAAGTCAGCCTTGTACTGCAAAGTCTTTTTTTTTTTTTTTTTTTTACTCTAGTAACTTCCATTTACAACTATGAGATTGTTAAGCAATATCTGGTTTTCCTTCTTGGAGGACAGCTGTAGTTAGATTGTGGCTGAACCCATAAGAAGATCCAATTTCCAGTGTCCTATATTTTTAGTCTGTAGTTTTTTGTTGTTTTTTTTAGCTTTTTGCCTAGATGTGAAATCTGTGTCCAGGAGAGTGGAAGTGTAGGGTGGGTTGATGAGGGAACTGTCCTAGGATTTCTGGAGATCTCTGAGTCCAATTAAAGTCTGTGGTTGTGATTTTTGAGAAAAGTTATCATAGCTATTTTTGTTTTGCTGCATGGTTGCAAGTAAGTAAGGCCAGAGTTAGGTGGAACATTCGAACATGCTGGAGGAGAGAGGAGCTGGGAGTTAAGGCTATCGTGGTGGCCCATGGGATCCAAGGTGCTGAAGGAGGGTAACAAAGACTTGGCATTGGGAAGTGGGAGGGGCACAGGCTGCTCAGATCAAAGAATTGTTGGAGTTGGGGTTCGAGAGGGATTGAGCTAGAAAGATGGAAGATAATCAAAGGTTGAGATGCAGGAAATTAAGATAATGGTAGGATTATAGGTCTAGGACAGGATTTTTCAAGAAATCATTTAAAAAAGCTTCTGCACAGCGAAGAAAACAGCCAACAAAATAAAGAGGCAACCCACAGAATGGGAGAAGATATTTGCAAATGACACTACAGATAAAGGGCTAGTATCCAAATCTATAAAGAACTTCTCAAGCTCAACACCCAAAAAACAAATAATCCAGTCAAAAAATGGGCAGAAGACATGGATACTACTCCAAAGAAGACCCATGAATGGCTAACAGACACATGAAAAAATGTTCAACATCATTAGCCATGAGGGAATTTCAAATCAAAACAACATTGAGATACCACCTTACAACCAGTTAGAATGGAAAAAATTAACAAGGCAGGAAACAACAGATGTTGGAGAGGATGCAGAGAAAGGGGAACCCTCCTACACTGTTGGTGGGAATGCAAATTGGTACAGCCACTTTGCAAGACAGTGTGGAGGTTCCTTAAAAAGTTAAAAATAGAACTACCCTATGACCCAGCCATTGCACTCCTGGGTATTTACTCCAAAGACCCAGATGTAGTGAAAAGAAGGGGCACATGCACACCGATGTTCATAGCAGCAATGTCCGCAATAGCCAAACTTGGAAAGAGCCGAGATGCCCTTCAACAGACTAATAGATAAAGAACCTGTGGTCCATATATACAATGGAATATTACTCAGCCATCAGAAAGGATGAATACCCATCATTTGCATTGACACGGATGGAACTGGAGGGGATTATGCTAAGTGAAATAAGTCAAGTGGAGAAAGACAATTATATGGTTTCACTCATGTGGAACATAAGGAATAGCATGGAGGAGATTAGGAGAAGGAAGGGAAAAATAAAGGGGGGAAATCGGAGGAGGAGACGAACCATAAGTGACTATGGACTCTGAGAAACAAACTGAGGGTTTTAGAGGGGAGGGGGTGGGGGGATGGGTTAGCCTGGTGATGGGTATTAAAGAGGGCACATACTGCATGGAGCACTGGGTGTTATACGCAAACGATGAATCATAGAACGCTACATCAAAAACTAATGAAGTACTGTATGGTGACCAACATAACATAAAAAAATAAATGCAAACAGCCAAAAAAAAAAAAAAGGCTAGGACTGGCATTTAGAATATGAGAAAGAATAAACAGCATGGGAGTCAGGGTCTTATCTAGACTCTGCAGAGTTATTACATGAATTAAAAGAAGATTCCCTCTTTGGGAAAAGTTTTCAATGAGCAATAATCATGCTTCGGGTCAGCCTCATGGGCTGTGATCCTGCCCCTGCACAAAGCTTCGCCTTTGGGAGAGGGAAGGAGAGGGGCAGTGGGAGGAAAGAGGTGCCCTTTTTTTCTGGCTGAGGAAATCCACTGGCAGAAGGCTCACTGAACCCAGGGGTGGGGGCTGGATTTAGCACAATCTGCCTAAGTTTAGGCATTAGTCTGGATCAGAGTGGATCACACATAGTCTTTTGAAAACTTTGTTTCCATTAAAACTGGGTATGTTTACATTGTATTTGCAAACTGGGTTGGAGGGAGGGAAATATTTTACTCTGGGTCACATGTGGAAAAGTTTGAAAGCCAGTGCTTGGGGTATGACTGTGGGAATGGGTAACTAAAATGGTGAGGAGGGCAGGATCTCTCTCTCTCTCTCTCTCACACACACACCCACACGGCCTTATAAAAAGGAGTAGGAGTATGATAATAAAAATGATTTCAATTTGGAATGCATTATACATGTGAAGGTTTGGGATTCAGCTCCCCTCTTCCCTAGTAACTTGGAACATTGTAAGGTGGTGGAGAGAAGTGTGGCTCAGATATAGGGTGAGCTCTGACTCAGCCCTGGGTCTCTGCAGCTTCACTGTCCAATTAGGGAAGTACCAGAGTCTGGGTCATCGCTAAGATCTTTTAAAAGCTAGGCAGTGAGGAGAGGAGACTGTTGGTGTGCTTTGGGTCATAGGGAGAGAGCTTTCTGCGATTTTCAGTGATGGGTTGACTGTAGAACACATAGTCAGCAATAGATAGTTGAAAATTTTAGAGGATTAGGAGGAGATCAGGTCTATAAAAAATCAAGTAGACGCAGTCTTGGGATTTGTAAGATATAAGTTCTAGCGTCTTCCTCCTACCGTGTTCAGGATTTTTTAAAAATGAAGAAATATTAGCATTAGCATCCGAGTGTGAATTTTGGCTTTGGCCTTAGAATGTAAGTGAAAACAGGCACGCACACTTAGCCTTTCCTCGGCCATGTCCCCGTTGTTAGGAGTAGTAAAATTGTGGTAGTAAGGGGCGCCTGGGTGGCTCAGTTCGTTAAGCAACTGCCTTCGGCTCAGGTCATGATCCTGGAGTCCCAGGATCGAGTCCCGCATCGGGCTCCCTGCTCAGCGGGGAGTCTGCTTCTCCCTCTGGCCCTCCCCCTCTCATGTGCTCTCTCTCTCTCTCTCTCAAATAAATAAATAAAATCTTTAAAAAAAAAAAAATTGTGGTAGTAAGTTGCAAGGCCTGGGTTGCTTTCTAGACTGAACCTGGGAGGTGGAGAGTCTAGTTTCCCTTTATACTGGATCATCTTGGTCAGGCGTTGGCAGTGGGAAGGAAGCAGGAGGCTACATTCTGTGGCTCTTAAAAAGGGAGGGAAAGGTGACCAGGCCCTGGTGGGTAGGGGAGTTAGGAGATTGGGTGGAGGTCCAGGATCCTGTAGCACTTCAGCCCGTTACCCCGAGTTCTTACCCCAAGCTCGTGTCAGGTACCTCATCTCTGGGTGCGCCCCTTGCTGGAGGAGTGGCCGGATAGGGATTCTTCCGTGGGTGTTTTCTACTATGACTAGAGGGTGGCAGAAAGGGTCATATCCCACCCATTCTTCCTGGGGAGCAAATATGTTGTAGTTAAAACTCCTTGTGTATTTTCCTTAGAAGTGTTGAAAGTTTGCCAGTACTTTTTTTCAAGTACTTTCAGGCATATTATAGATTGATTGGATCTTAAGTAAACTCGAGGAGTTAGTATTCCCTTTAATGACCGTTACTGTGGGGCAAGAAAATAATAGCTAACATGAACTTAGTGTTTATGTTAAAAACCGTCATTCTACCAACAGTATTTTATTTTTATCTGTATGAATAGCCATGCATTGTATTTTCTTAGCCTCATTTTACAGAATGAAGATTGAGGCTCACCTCTCAATTTTATTTATTTATTTATTTATTATGATTTTACTTTTAAGTCCTCTTTACACCCAAGGTGGGGCTCAAACTCCCAACCCTGAGATCGAGTCATGTGCTCCACTCACCGAGCCAGCGAGGCACCCCAGGATTTCACTTTTTGACACCTGGCCTCATTCCCCGCTTTGCCCACCCCTTTCGCAACCAAGTCAGTCACTTCATTTGGAGCTGGGGTGTATGTGTCGTTCTTTTTTTTTTTTTTTTCAATCAGGCCTGTCATGAGTCGGGAGTCCCTATATCCTGCCTGTGGACAGGAGTGCAGAGTTAGTCCTTTTCAGGCCTGCCAGATACTAAATACAATTTAGAGCAGCTAAGCGTAGCTCTCCAAAGATGGTCCAGACGGTATTTGATGCTGTGCTCTACAAAGTGTTTAAAGCTGCAAAGTTGCAAGTATAGGGCTTCCTCAGCAGAGCAGTCAAGTGTGAGTGAGGTTTTCTAGGGCCAGGAAGGACTGTTTTTGTTAAATAGTGTGAGGTCGGCTTGGGGATCCTAGCCACAGCTTGTTTTCTAGAGCCACGGCTGGTGATGACATCACCCCCACAGGTGCCGCATCGTTTTGTTCTACGTAGCCTGCCCTGCCCCGCCCCGCTCCTCCCTTTTTACAAAGAATACTTAAGGACTACTGTGAGCTTTTGTTGTGAAAATAAGTCTGAAATTCAATTCTGTGTGTGTAGAGGTAGCGAGATGAAAATACAGTACTTTTTGAGAAGCAGACAGTCCCAGAAATTCCAGTTTTAGGTTACTTGCGTTCAATCACTCCCAAGAGATTTTTAAGGGGAAGGGTGGGGACAGAGGAGGGGTTTCAGACTAGATGAGAAAAATAGCTGTGGAAGAACAAAGTTGAGTGTTTACACCCCTCTGCTGCCCCCCCTAATTGGAAGACTGGATATAGTGTTTCTAAGAGAACTCTGATTTCCGGCATATTTCATAGAGGCTGAAGAGCTCTGATTCCAAATGGTAAGCTTGGAGTCAAGGGATTGGATCTTTTTAATGATAAACTTACATGTTTGTTGAATAAAATTTGGAATACAGAGAACCATAAATAGTAAAAGCTTGATTCTCACTTTCAAACACAATCACTATTAGTAGTCTGTGTCTATCCTTGTACCCTACTCCTAGCTTATAGAATAAAGACTTCGGGGCTCATACTGTATATTTGGATTTGATGTCCATTTTCATCCAGCTTCATTTTGTGTGTAGTTTACCATGCCAAGTATTTTTTTTTTAAATGTAGAATTTTAGAACTGTAAGGCACGTTCAGAGAGAATTCATCTTTCCTCTATTTTCTAGAAGAGGAAATTTAGAAAAGTGGGGTTAAGTGACTTGCTCAAAATTGTTTCGGAGCTGGAATTGGAACTGGTTCCACTGATTCCCATTTACTTCTCACTGTACCGTGCTGCCTATTTCACTTTATTTACTGGGGAGAATTTGTGAGGTGTTATCCTCTAGGATACATTACAGATCATTAGATTTGCCTTAAAGTGTTAAATCCATCTAACTTTAACTTTGACTACGAAAAAAAGTAAAACCTTGAAACTACCCAAACACACCTGTGTAGCTAATTTGTCCCAGGTACTTTGGAGAAGTTTGAAAACCATTGTGATATGGCTGAATTGCTGCTACCTTAGGGTTATTTGAGGTGAACCTGAGAGGAGTGGAAGTTAAAAATGTAGGCTTTACATTTAGAATAAACATCCATAGATTTGAAGCCTTTCATTTCTTCCATGTTAAAGCCAATAAGTCTCTTAAAACTTTTTAGTGCTTTTGCCAAACTCTTATTTCCTGTGCCACATTTCTTCTACTCTGGAATAGATTTGCTTTCTTCTGCTGCATTCCCATAGGAATTCTTAGCGGCATCATTCCTTTGGCATATTGCTCACCCCGTCTTATGGCTTGACATTTTGAGTATTTGATGAATGGTAACTTTCCCTGGGGTTGCATGTGTTAGTGTCTAGTTCATCAGCTCCTCAAGGATGGGGAGGTTGTCCTGTCGTTTCCCTTCCTGCCTGCCTCTCTCTTTCCCCTCCTTTTGCTGTGTCTTCACAGTTCTAGCGGAGCACCTCCTAGGTTCGCACTGTTATTACTCTGACTTGTTAAAAAGGTGCTGAGCACAGTTAGGGCAAATTAGGGCACATGGCCTCTTCTTTCACCTCTGGGAGCTATTAGTCATGCTGGCACCGTCAATCGCAGGAATATCTCTGCAGAAGAAAAAAGTCTAGCATGATTTGCACATCTGTTTTGGTCAACAGGTAGTTAGATGTCCTTTTTGAGGCAGTTACGGATTCAGATGATGTACTGGCGCACGCATTCTCAGACTCACCCTCACCTCTGTTTGACCCTTGGTCAATGGAGAACAAACCAAAACAGCTGAAGTGACTTTAGTGAGCTGGGAAGGATGTCTAAAAAATAGGTGATGGAGAATCCTCCGTTTTTGTTTTTCTTGGAAAAATTCCTCCACAGGAAGTCTCCAGCATATTAAATTCTGCATCTTGAAGAGTTAATAATTTTGTACGTCTTGGCTTTCTGCATCTTGAGGGAAGAATTAAAGACAACGAAGGGAATGAAGAAATTTAGTGTAGAAAATCTGAGGAGTAGGGAGTGGGGAAGAAAGGAAATAATTACTAGGATATATTTGTAGGTGGGGGCCCGAGGACAGGAGAAAGAATGGAAAGAGATCGAGAAATAAGGATAAATAGCCAAATATTAGGGTGGGGACAGAATCTGAATGTCATTTGGCAAAGCTGATTATACTTTTGGTGCTTTTCCAGAAGTTTTTCCGGTGATTGGGGTGGGTGGGGAACTTGACTAGAGATGACAGCTTAAGTGCTGGAGAAATAGGATGGACATAGCCTGAGCAGCTAGAGTAGGAAGACACAGAATTAAAAAAAAAATTCTTTTTTTCCTGACGGTGCTCTGCATTTCTTATGATACTGTACTTAATTTATTCTCTAGTGTTGCACCAAAAAGTTTGTTTAATTTAGTATAATATAAAGAATCAAATCCTTTCGGATCAGTGGCTTGCTTGTCTCCTGACTTGTTCACTGTAGAAAAGTGTCAGGACACAGAAGATGTGTTGCAAAAGGAGACCGATTTCAGGAGCTGCCCAGGAAAGCAGCCACATCACTTTATGGACAGGGGACCCCGTGTGCGATGTATGTGCGCATGCACCCATGTCTGCGCTTTTCCCTTAAATGTGTAGTTGCAATGTACTTGTGCAGATGGTTTCACGTGTTGCTAGAGTGTGAGTTTATTTCTCTTGGAGTCTTTTTTTATTTGTTATATTTAAGCAATGATGGTTCTGCATACCCTCTAGGCCTTTTGGAATTATTTTGCACCTGTTTGCTTGGTTCTGCAAAAGGAGTAAAGTAACTTGGGAATTTTATGATTGGAAAAGGAATTCTACTTACTGAAATACTTCTGTTTACTGTTGGGTTCTAGTATCTGTCGTATTATTGCCTGCCCCGGGCTGGGCCCCCTCTGACATAAGCGTTAGGAACTGAATTGTGTCAGCACTGCGACTTAAGGTGTTTATCCTAATCCAAGTGTCCTTGGATTGTGCGGTGCCACTGAGCAAGGTGCTACACTGATTGCAGACCTGGGCTGCAAGTGTGAGTTCTGAAGAGCTCTGTGATTACCCAGTGAAAGCGTTACTGGTAAACGTGAGTTGGTGTTTTTCTTTGGATGCGCTGTTTTGACCGCTTGAAGGTAGTGGTATTTGTGTTAGTTACAATGCCATTCTCCCAGAACGGAATGAATATCCGTGAATTCTATTTGCTAAGGGTGCTGTCCTGCAGCAGAAGTCAGTAGAGAGTGATGACCAGTGAGAAACCCGCACAGATCTGGTCCAGATTTGGGTGTGCGGTAGGTATTTGGGTTGGCCGGGTTTCCTGGAAGACAGGCTTCCATTGTATTTATATAGCTATATTCTAAAAGTTCTGTAACCGTTGCACAATTGTGAGTGTGTGTTCCAGAAGCATGAAGTAGTAGATTTCTTGTCTGAGGTCTCAGTTCTGATAGCCATAGCTGCTGCTTTTCTGGACAGGTGCCCCTTCTCTTTTCCAGCCATTCCTCATCCAGCTTTCTGCTGTGATTTCTGTACCCACTCGAGCGGTGAAAGGAAGATCCTCTGTGCTTTCATCAGATAAATGCTACGCACGAAGGAGAGATTATAGTAATGCCTGTGGCTGTTGTGTTTTAACTACTACTCGACAATTTCATACTGTTTTTACACCTGTAGAGAATTGGAAGGTCAGCAATGTGGGGTGCATTGAGAGAAGATACAAGAGGAAAGTGTGTTTGGGAAAAGTAAGCTTTTCAGAAAGTGCTCAGAGGCAAATTCATTCAGAAACGTGAGCTCATCACCTGGTTGATTTAACACATTAATACAAATGAGAAATACCTGGCCGATATCCTTTGCCAGGAGGTTAGGTTTCTGCCTCTGCTCAGGACATTCTAAAAAGATCTCTGTCACTTCACTCCGTTTAAAATTTCTTAGATTCTCTAGTGTCTGTGATGTAAAGGATTGGCTAAATTCTTTCAGGTCCCTCTCGTATCTGAAATTATATGGTTCAGGGGGACTGTGTATCCCAAAACACATTGTCGTAGGACTGACTTTGGAACCACTTTTTTTTTTCCTTGTTTTTCTGAGAATTTAATACCTTTTTGAAGATAATGGCCCTTTAGGTGAGTCTTAATCCATGAGAACCAATCATGCAGACTGAAGGTAGTAAATTCCACACACCTCACACTTCACTAATATGAATCTTAAAAGATTGTCTGAGATTTCTCATTATAAGTGTGCCAAAATAATATTCCATTAGAGTGCTGTTTAATATTAGGCCTTCTTTATTGACTCATTAAGGTGATTATGTTAGATAATAGAAAAACAAGCTTATGATGCCTGGAATTGTTTGAAAAAATAGGTGCTTAAGTTTCTTAAAGATGTTTTCTTACAACCTCATTTCTTTCTACGCAAACATACTAAGTATAACTTGGTGCATAGGGGTGTGTTTTTTTGCTCTGAAGCGTCCAGAGAGGATTAACAGACGTATTTAGTAGGTGAGATGTGGGCATAGGGCCTGGCCTGTGGACAAGTGCGGAGGGAAGAGGGGGAGGGAGGGGTGGCATTGAGCTGGGAGTGGTGGGGAGGTCTTTGGCAAGCTCCTAGCCTGGGAGCTGGACTGGCCCCGTGGTAGGGGAGATGATGGGCATGCTCCAACCAGCTGACTTTTGAGAAGAGGCCAGTGGAGTGAGCCTGCAGATTGGAGTAGATTTTCTTCAACAGTAGAATTCTTCTTGGACAGACCTGAGCAGAGAGGTTGGAAAGGAGGGTCCAGCCAGAGCCTGGAGGACTCTGCGTTTTGCATGGAAGAATTTGGGTTTTCTTTCTGCAGTTACTGAGTTTGTCTGAACAGATGAATGGTGTGATCATAACCGGAGTTGAGGAAGATTAGTTGGGTAGAGATTCAAAATAGGGCTAACAATTGATGAGAAAGAAATCGTTATGAGAAAAATGTCCCCGTTGGTAACATATTTACTGGTTCTACTTATTTTAATCAGAGTCTGCTGTTTATCATTAAAACTGTTTTTTCCACAATGTAAAAGTCTTCAAATTATTGTCTAGGATACTATCTACTGCAGATAAAGTACACAGACTTCAAGTAAAAGAGGAACAATCAGCATAAGGTCCTGATTCTGATCTTTCTTCATCCAGCATGTTCAGATATTCACTTTTTGTAATGAATCCTGGTCCTTGGCATTCTGTTTTTTTTTTTTTTTCCCCCTCCCTGAAGATGTTTCTTAAGCCCTTCTCTTAATAGTGTTTTGAAAATGTTACTTGGTTGATTAAAAGTGGGTATATCCCGATATCCCCACCCCCAATTTATTAAGCTTCTAGTTCCATTGTAGTATGCTATTTTAGGAAAGTTCTTGGACAGTAGTTTGTCTTTAATCCTTGTGAATATTATTTGACATTGATAGTCCCAAAATTTAGAGTAAAAATGTCTCGGAAAGAAAGTCAAAGTCCTAGCTAATAAGGGAGAGAGTTGGAATTGATTAGATCTGCGTGATACTGAGTCACTTTCCTTATCTGTAAAATGGAGGCATTGATACTACATTTCTGAGTGGTCATGAGAAATGAAATGATCTGTGTAGATTGTTTAGCATAATGATGGCATAGCTTATTTATAAGCTACCTGTTGTACAACATGAATCATAGAAGCACAGTGTTTATGAACCTAAAAATCTTAGTTGATTTGGTTGCTGAGATAAGTAATTTTATGTTCTCAGTTTTGGAGTTGTAATTTTTCTTTTCAAATTTAATATTTGAAATTGCCCAGTTTTTAAAGAACAGTAAGGACTCTTAGTTTTGTGTGCTCCGAGTGAAACTTGCATCCTCAATACTTTCTTTTAATTCTGCCCTACAGACTGTCATTCTACTGGTTCAGTTCTGTTTTGTGTTAATTTTTATTGCCTTCCCCCCAGCCCCCCTTGAAATGCAATAGTCCTGTAGTGTCCTAGTGGAAACATTGTTCTCTTTGTTGGGGCCAAAGAAGTGCCTTTGTCATTCCTTTGAGACATTCTGCAGATGCCATTTTGCAGTTCTCAAAAATATGTCCCTGTCCTCCTTGTGCTGTGTTAAATTGTGCGTGTGTATGGCTTGGTATTTTAATGAAGTTGTAGTGAAAACTTGACAGTGATACTTGTCATATGAGAACAAAACAAAGAAAGGCTCTTTCTTGATCGAATGTAGATATGCGTTCCCCGTCTCTCCGTAGTGTTGTGTGGTCCGAAAGTCGATCCCTCCTGCACTCAGGCCCTCAGATGTTTGCTGCTTTTTGACTAACTTTATAGGACACTGTTCATGCAACTAATTCTGAGCCGGAGTTCTAAGCCTTTTGTTGATGTGTATTGCTTCTCAAAGATCTCTTAATTTATATCTTAATAGCATTTTAAGTGGCAAGAATGAGCTCTAATTTGCTAAGTGGCTTTAATCCTTGTATTAAGAAGTGGGGGCAAAAATCTGTTGGGAAATTGCCCTGATAAAATCCAGGAAATTCCTTTCATTCTTTTAAATCCAGTTAAAATCTAACTTTAAAAAAAAGGCCTCTGATGTAACAGTGTCTGAAAGTGTGTGCTTCTTAGAGTCCAGTAATTTCTTGTATACAGTGCCAAGCTCAAAGAGGGATACTATGAATGTACCTCTGTGTTTCAGGTAAATCTATACCACATGGCATGGTACCAGTTTATTATAATTTTACTGGGATTTACTCATCCTGTTTTGCACTGCCTTTAAAACTGCTAAAGCTGGGAATACAGAACGAGAGAAAACTTCATATATTTTGTTTTAATGGACCTTAATCTATTTAAATTTTTTTCTTAATCATAGTAACCTAGTCACTGAAGAAAACTCGATAATATAAGGAACTACAAATAAAGCAAAAAATTTCTCATTGTCTGCATTTAGGAACAACCACTGTTATCATTTGGACTGAGCATTTCCTGTCTTTTATCTGTGAATATGTACACATGGGTTAAAACAACAGCATTATCCTTTTAAACCTGCTTATTTTCCCTTGGCAAAATATGGCGAATGTGTCTCTGTAAATTCTTAAGCTGGTAGTACTTAATTTTGGAAAGGTGAATCCATAGGGCACTCATTTCATTTATATGGACTCACTTGGAAGTTCTCCATTAGTAAGAAGCGTGTACATTTATTGCCTGAAGATACATGTGTCAAAAAAGGATAGGCTGATCATTTTGGATGTTTTCCAGGATCATAAAAGCATAACAAGTCTCTATTAGAACTGTTAAGAAGCCTTTGAAACAAGTAAAGGTCTGATCACATAAGCCTTGGCTCCTCCCGGACAGCTGGCTCACTGATTCCCAACAAGAGCTGGTTCTGCTGTAGCCCAGCTCCTGTCATCTGGGCAGAGGTGCACAGGGATTTCAGTGTTTGTATGTGTCTAGCCGTCAGCTGGACTTGTTTCATATAATGATACCAAGCCCTGTGTCGTGCCATTCCATCTGTTTTGTTTTTTTTTTTTTAAAGATAAATATACAACTGGTACAGGACCGATCCTGTTACAATAAACTCAGTGGCAGAAGTAAACTCTTTCTTAATATGGATATTCCTATAGAGTTTAGGGGTGGAAGTAGAAGGAAACTCTCCCCAGGGAATTGGTGCATACTGGGACCCATTCTTCTCCAGAAGAGAAAAACTATCCTCCTCCCCCGTTCTCATTACTCTGGGGTTCAATGGGGGAGAATATTTACTTTTGATCTATAGATAATACAGCAAAAACAAATTTTCTTGTCATAACTGTGTTGTTTTGTCAGTTCATTGAGCGTTTATTGAATTCTGATGTTCCAGTATGGTTAACAAATGGAATTGGAGGGGATAATGAGATTGAGAAGGATAGGAGATAGCCAAATTATGGCTGAACCCAGATGGTTTGAATAGAACTAGTTAAAATCCTTAGACTGGGGTTGACTCTGGTGGGAGGAAAAGGGCAGGGAGATGGTGACAAAGGGGAAGTTGAGTGTGGATGCTGAGTGGTTAAGAGTGCTGCTACATATCATCCGTCTTGTCTATAGATACATATGTATGTACACACACCTTTCTATACCTCTGAGGACAATATATAAATGTGTGTGTACTTTCAGCATAGCTTCTATAGGCATATTGCAAAGGTCCTTCCCTTACCAAGGGCAGACTGTATAAAGTCCTGTTGACCTACTGCATCTATAGGCAATGTCTTTGTCTCAGAACACGGTCTACTGGTGATGTTCCTGCCTCTGGTTCCAATTCCATTCAGCCTGTCTGCAGTGGTCAGTCCCATTGTTCAGGTTTCCCCCAGGACCATGCTTTGCCCTGTCCTGTCCCTTTGAATAGCTGTAAATCACATTCTATAGGTCATCAGTTGTGTGGATCATGGGGTAGATAATTAGATAAGTTAATAACAGTGACCGCTCTAGGCATAACTTGTCTTTGAAATGTGATTCCTGATCAGATCCTACTGCCCCTGGTTCTGTCCATAGGGAGGATTGCCTTGGTGATCTACCATGTATATGTCAGGGCTGTCTCAGAGGAGGGACCGCACTACTCTTCACCCATTTTAGTCTGACTTCACTGTTCTTGGTATCCTGGTTACTCTGTTGGTGGGTATTGTTGGAATGGTAGAGGGTCCCTGCTGGGTTGGTTTGCCATCTACTGGACTTCTCTTTCATGGCCTTGTGATTGGTGAGTGTGTGTGTGTGTGTGTGTGTGTGCGTGCGTGTGCACCATAAACTACCAAATAATTTGATTGGGCTCCCCCTGACCCCATATTTTATTCTGTGTATCCTCTGGCTTAAAAATCAGTAGAAGAGTTATTGTTAGGTTTGATCACAAACTGCTTATTTTTAACCTCATACCTGGAAACTTGGGTTGGATTTTTTTTTTTTCTTCCAAGGATAGACACGGGAAGTAGACGGTCTAGACAGAGGAGAGAGTCAGCATTAATGAGGACACGGAAGTATGAAAATTTATTTTGTGTTGAGGAGGCTGGTATGGCTGGAGGTCAGGGGAGGGGAAGCAGAAGACAAGCTGAAGGTCTGGATTGGAGCCAGCAAGTGCTAAACCCAGTAGCTTATACTGAGGCATTTGGTCTTCATTCTCCCTGCAGAGCCACTGGAAGCCTTTAAAAAATTATTATTATTATTATTATTTGAAGAAAGAGGCCTAATTACAGATACCTGTGTTTTAGAAATAATACATGCCAGGTTTTATGGAGAATACCTGTTTACCCTGGGCATCTGTTCTGGTGACTTTTACTGTTCATTAAAAGAGCCTGCCCAAGGAAGCCTCATTTTGTATTTCTAGTGCTATGAATTTTCCTTTGTGGGTACTATTTATTATACAGGGGACTAGGATCAAATATTTAACTTAATTGTGATAGTAAATCTTGTTACCAATTAAGTATATTGTGTTTAGTATAGAATAATAATCTGAAGCTTGGGAATATGATTTAAGCAGGTATTTTTGGAATTTGTTGCACTTTATTATGAGACAAATTAGAGCCCACTCTTACTGTGTTCTAGGCTGGGGATTCAAAGATGAATAAGCCTGAGCTGCTGATAAGTTCACAGTAAGACCAACTGATACTAAAAATTCAAAAATGATCATTTCAGCCTTAGAAGTACATACAGAGAGAGGACAACTGAGTGAGCTTGGATGAAGAGCGAGGAAAGGATCTGGTGATTCCTGTACAGAGTCTATTTCAGTGTGTTACTGGGATTTTGTTTGTAGCTGCATACTAAATGAATATGATCCGATTACTCATTCATCATCAAATGTTTCTTTGGCTACCTTACTATATGCCAAGTACTGTGTTAAGCTGTGGGGATATGGGTGTAAGATTGCAGTCTTTGCTCCTAAGAATCGGATTGTTTACATGGAGAGGGAACCAGTCAGTAGCAAAGAGAAGGGAGAGACATTTTGGGAACTACGAATGGCCCTGCAAAACTGTGGGTAAACAAATTTTTCTTACTGAACCATTTTGCTAATATTCAGTGGAATCTTACTGTGTATCAAGTGTGTGAGAGGGGGAATAGTTCTATAAATCTTCTTAATAGTTGTTCTAGAACTATTCGTTGAATGAATGAATGTATCTTTTGTGCAAGAATAGGTTTTTATAGATTGGTATTAATTTAAAAGAACGTTTGCATTATTTGCTACTGGTTTTCCCTTCACGGAAAGGATACTTTTTCTTTTTCTTTTCTTTCTTTCTTTTTTCTTTCAATTGAAATTCCAGGAAGTATCACTGTCTCAGGTTTCTGTCCAAGCACTTTTCTGAAGCCAATGGGTGGGTGTATGTTTAGATCCAAGAGAAACAAATTACAACCATGGATGTGAACTTTTCAGTCTTCTCAAAATAAAAGCTCAAAAAAATATTTTTTACGCTTTTCTTTTGCAAAGACCATCTTTTTCTAAAGAGGGATGAAACAAAGATAACATGCTAAGCATATTGGATCTTCATCATACTGTTCCCACCTTTCCTAGTAATTAGCACCACTCACAATGTTCTTTGAGAATTTTATTTCAAAGTTTAAAAAATGGTAGAAAGAAGTGTTTATGTGGTAAAGTTCAAACAACCTTTGTTGTGTATTGCTATTTTAAAGAAGGTAAGCATTTTGAGAGTCAAAGAGCAAAAATAGCATTAGATTTACAAAGGCAGGCAAAATGGGGATTCAAGAGCTTTCTATTTTATGAGACATAAATTAGACATTTGAAAGAATCTTAGCTTAAATTTATTAAATAGGAGTGCAATGGGGAAGAGGTGAAGAAGGCTTTGTTAATTGTTAAGGCCCTGAAATGCATACTTCGTGTAGCACACAGATTTCCTAAGGCCCCACCCCCCACCATGTGACTGTCATCGTGTTTTGTGTGGCTGTGGAAAAGGACACTGCCATGGAGGTGCACATTACTAACCTGGTAGAAGAGGAAAGAGGAAATAAGGGTAGGAAAGGAGTATTACAACCATAAAGTTGACATATTTTAGACAGTTTAGTAATTAAAATTTGTGTGATTAGGTTGTAAGAACCTTCAGGACATTTACTTATATACCCTAAGCATTGTATATGGACCACACTTATTTGTAATAGTATGAGTTTTTTTCCTAGACTTTTCCCCCCCTCACTCTTCCATTAATCAGAGATCCTCATTTCTGTGGTCTAGGGCCATCTCTTTGCTTTGCTGTTACAATTCTGTATATCACAGTTTGCTTCTTCATACCATTTCTCTTGTTCCTAGTCCTAACATTTAAAGTAGATTTCTTATACACAGAATAGAATTGGGTCCTAACTTTTTTCAATCTGATGATCTCTGTCTTTTATTTGATGTGTTTAGATCATTTATATTTAATCTAATTATTGGTGTTTGTGGGACCATATTGCTATTTGTTTTCTATTTGTCCTGTCCTTTTTCTATCTTCCTCTGAATAATATTTTTCTGATTCCATTTTATCTAATGGCTTATTCTGTTCTATATACCTCTTTTTTCTGTTACTCAGTTTAAATTGAAGTTATTAACTTGTCTCCAGACCTTTTTCTCCTCCTTTAACTATTTCAGTGAATGGCTTTGCTATCTAATTAACTGCTCTTTATCTTTGTTTTCTTTCTCTCAACCTTAACTCTCATGTGTCACCAGAGTCTTACCATTGTCCTAATTGAATATTTCTTGAATTTATCCACCTCATTTCGCTGACACCTTCCATATTCAGACATGGTAACTTGCATAAAGCTTAGCTCTCTCATGGTCCATTTTTAACCTTGGTAGCCAAAGAATTGTAAGTCTCAACTTTGACAAAAAATTGACAAACTATTTATTTTTACTGTGCTCTCTTGAAAAACAAGTGATTTCGTAAGAACAGCAAACAAATTCTCTTTATCGGTTTATAAATTTTTCTGATACCTTCTCATCCCAGTATAAAGCAGCCTTCAGACTCTTCCTTAAACCAACCTCTTCCCAAACAATAAACACCAACTCTATCAGTTTTAGCTTGAGTCTCTCCTGTGTTCTTTATGGATCTGTTCTTTAGTAACTCAGCCCATTCCATAATAAATCAGTCAAATTGCTTTCGGAATTGAAATTACAATGGCAGAATTCACTTTGGAAGAGAGGGAGGCAGTGACTATGCATTTGTTAATATTTTATTTAAAAACAATGCAGTTACTATCTCTTGTCTGGATAAATATGTCATGATCTGTCTGGTTTTCCTACTTTTTTCTAGTTTTTATTTAACCTGTTGTTTAAAACTACTACCCTGACTACAGTGTAAAGTTTTTTAGTTTTGTGCATAAAATCCTTTTATAAATACCACTTTTCAGAAGAAGCCCAAGCTTTTTTTTTTTTTTAATTTATTTGAGAGCGCACACACAGGAGGGAGAGGGAGAGAGAATCTAAAGCAGACTCCACACTGAACTCAGAGCCCGATGTGGGACTCGATCCCATGACTGCGAGATCATGACCTGAACCCAAACCAAGAGTCAGACGCTTAACCCACTGAGCCACCCAGGCGCCCGCCCAAACTTTTTAATGTAGCTTTTACCTTATAAGGTTCTTGCTGTTGTAGATGTCAGCATGCTAATCAGGTTTCCCTGCTCACCTGTCCAGTTTCTCTCCTCTCTAAACTTACGTACATGTTGCCACTCATATTCTACTCTTGGGTCTCAATGTAGATATAATTTCCTATGGGTAGCCATTCTTCTATGGTTCTTTCTTCTACTGGGCCTCCTCCTCCCTGTTTAATGTACCTACTGAATAACCTCCCTTCTCCCCAGTTGACTCTTTATTTGCCTTTCTCCACCATCAGGTTCTAAGCTCCACAAAGGCAGTTATCATATCTGTGTTCACAGTTGTCTGGCATCTAATGGGCTCTCAATAAGTATTTGCTGAATGAACAAATGATTACTGAATGATCTGATAATGGCTTCCTGTCCTTCATCCTTAGCACTTATCTTGTCCTGCAGAGCTAGTTCACAGCCAATGTTCCTGTGGTGCATTCGCCTGACACTGAGGCTTCACGTACCTCTCTGAGTGGGTAGATTCCATCTACCATGTTTAGTTTTTATAGTACCCGAACTCTGTTCTTGTCATGCAGACTTTTATCTAGTTCTAGCCCCTTCCGATGCCCTGCCAAATAGTCTTTTATTTTTTTTATTTTTATTTTTTAAGATTTTATTGATTTATTTGACAGAGACACAGCGAGAGAGGGAACACAAGCAGGGGGAGGGGGAGAAGGAGAAGCAGGCTCCTTGGTGAGCAGGGAGCCCGATGTGGGGCTCGATCCCAGGACCCCGGGATCATGACCTGAGCTGAAGGCAGATGCTTAATGACTGAGCCACCCAGGCGTCCTCAGATGGTCCTTTAAAAAAATTTTTTTGAGGAAATTCTGGCTCCTAAGATGCTCTTTTTTTTTTCTCTCTCTCTTATGTTACCTGAACTTTCAAGAATAGTCCCTTCTTGGAAATACAGTAAAAAGTTAATAGTAACAAATGCTAGAATTAGGATAATTTTCTCTCTGTTCTGGGGTGATTCCCTAATCATCATTCCTTTCCTTGATTTCTGTAATCTTCTCCAAGAACTTTGGTATCCTGTCATCACGTCAAACTCTAGTGTCTGAAAGATCCGAAATCTTGCAGCCTTTCCTAGTCTTCTGGGCTTGAAAGTTCGGTATTATTTTTTAGTTATGCCTCTTCTTTACTATCTATTTAGATATCAACTTCTTTGGATTTTTTTTCTCTGAAATTTAATATCAGTCCTTTATTTGTCTTTACTATTATTGCTTGCACACCAGCCTATTCTCCTCTCCCCAGCTTTATTGAGGTACAGTTGACAAAATTGTAATATATTTAAAACGTACAGCATGATGATTTGATATACAGATACGTTGTGAGAGGATTCTCACAATGAAGATTAAACATCCATCACCTTGCAGTTACTCTTTGTGGGGAGGTGGGGGACAGGAGAATGCTTAAGATGTACTCTCAGCAAATTTCAAGCATCCAATACAGTCTTATTAACTTTAGTCATCATTCAAGTGTACATCAGATCCTCAGAACTTACTCATGACAAAGTTTGTACCATTTGACCAACATCTCCCCCATTTCTCCCACCCATAGGAGCTTTTTGTCCCTTAAAGATTTTACTTATTTTTTGAGAGAGAGAGAGAGAGCGCACGCGCACACGTGAGCAGTGGGAGGAGCAGAGGGAGAAGGACATGCAGACTCTGCGCTGAGCGCGGAGCCCAGCGCAGGACTGGATTCCCAGACCCTGAGACCATGACCTGAGCGGAAATCAAGAGTCCGATGCTTAACCGACTAAGCCAACCAGTTGCCCCCCACAGGAGCCTTTTTATATAGCCTTCCATTTGGACCATCCCTGCTTTTACTATCTCTCCTTTCCAATACAGGGTCCTCAAATTTATCTTTTTTTTTTTTTTTTTAAGATTTTATTTATTCATTTGAGAGAGAGAGAGCACACAAGCAGGGGGAGAGGCAGAGGGAGAGGGAGAAGCGCTCACTGAGCCAGCCAGAGCCTGACGTGGGGCTCCATCCCAGGACCCGGAGATCGTGACCTGAGCTGAAGGCAGACGCCTAACCATCTGAGCCACCCAGGCACCCCTCAGATTTATCTTTCTTGAGCAACATTTAGTTGTCATCATCGTGCTTTGCCACAGTCAGATGTTCAGGGGTTTGGAACCTGTGCACGCTGCTGGTGGGAATGTCAAATAGTGCAGCCACTTTGGAAAACAGTTTGGCAGTTTCCGAAAACTTTAACATAGAACTTGCATTTGTCTGGCTATTCTACTCTTAGGTACGCATTGCCCAAGAGAAGTGAAAACCTATGTCCACACGAAAGTGGTGCACAGATGTTCACAGCAGCATTATTTGTAATGGCCAGGAAGTAGCAACAACACAAATGCCCATCAACTGATGAATGGATAAACAAAATGTGGTCTAGCCATAAGAGGTAATATTACTTGGGCATGTGAAGGAATGAAGTACTGATACATGCTACAACATGAATGAATCTTGAAAATAATACGCCAAGTAAAAAACCAGACACTAAAGGCCAGATATGGCAGGATTCCTTTTATGTAAAATGTCCAGAATAGTGAAATTTATAGAGACAGAAGAAAGTCTCTGGGAGTTTTAGGGAATGATAGCTAAAGGGTTGTTTTTTTTTTTTTTTTAAATACACTCAACCTAAAAGTCACCATTTTAAAATATACAGTTCAGTGGTTTTTATTATATTCAAAATGTTCTGCAATGTCCTCATCACCTCAGAATGATTTAATCTCCCCAAAAGAAACCTGTATACCTTAAGCAGTTACTGCCCATTCCCCCTTCTTCACATCACCTTCTGAACCTGCTGTTCCATTTTACGTTCCTGACAGCAGCAATGTATGAGGGTTCTGATTTCTCCAATTCCATGCCAACACTTGGCTGTGGGTTTTTTTTTTCCCCACTAGTCTTCTTAGTGGATTTGAAGAGGTATCTCCCTGTGGTCTTATTTCCAATTTCTAATGACTAATGTCGTTGAGCATCTTTCCTGTGATGATTGGCCATTTTTACATCTTCTTTGGAGAAATACATATTCAAGTCCTTTGCGCCTTTTAAAATTGGGTTGTTTGTCATTTTGTTGAAATGTAAGCATGCTTTATTCTGCATTCTAGGTGCCCTTATTGGGTGTGTGGGGTACAAGCACTTTCTCCCATTCTGTGGGGGTTTTTTTGTTTGTTTGTTTCCTTGGTAGTGTCCTTTGACTCACAAATGTTCTTAATCTTGGTGAAGTCTAATTCATATGTTCTTTTGTTGCTTGTGTTTTACGTGTTCTGTTTTGGAATGTGTTGCCAAATCCAAAGTCAGGAAGATTTATACTCCCTTCCTTCAAAGAATTTTATAGTTTTAGCTATGTATTTTAAATCTTTGGTCCATTTTAAGTTGTTTTATATGGTGTGACATAGGGGTTCAGAGTCATTCTTTTGTATGTGGATAGCCAGTTGTCCCAGTACCATTTGTTGAAAAAGTCTTTTCCTTCCCGTGGACATGGCATCTTTGTTGAAATCAATTGGTTATAAATATGTGGGCTTGTTTCTGGACTCTCAAGTCTGTTCTGATCTGTATGTCTGTCCTTAGCCAGTACCACTATGTTTTGATTACTCTAGCTTTATAATAAATTTTGAAACCAGGAAGGGTGAATCCTTCCGCTTTGTTCTTCTGTGTCATGATTAGTTCAGTTATCTGTTGTCCTTTGCAATTCCATATGAATTTTAGGATTAGCCTGTCCATTTCTGCAAAAAAAAAAAAAAAAAAAAAGGGCAGTTGGAATTTTAATAGGGATTGCTTTGAATCTGTCAATCAATTTGGGGATTATTGCCATTTTAACACTATTAAATCTTTGAATGCATGAACATGGATTTATTTATGTTGTCTTTGATTTTTTTTAGGAACAATGTTTTATATTTTTCTGTATACATGTCTTGTACTTCCTTGGTTAAATTTATTCCTTTGTATTCTTTTTGATGCTAACTAGAATTATTTTTTGGATTGTTTGCATATAGAAATACAATTGAATATGTATATTGATCTTCTATCCTGCAATTTTGCTGAACTCCTTTATTAGCCTTTTTTTTTTTTTTTTTTGGATTCTTTAAGATTTTTAATCTAACAATCATGCCATCTGCAAATAGAGATCATTTACTTTTTCCTTATCCTATTTGGATGCTTTTTATTTATTTTTCTTGCCTAATTGCACTGGCTTTAAGTACAGTGTTGAATAGAGATGGTGAAGGGGGATATCTGTCTTGTTTCTGATCCTATGGGCAAAGCTTTCAGTCTTTTACCATTAAGTGTGAGGTGCATTTTTATAGATGGCCTTTATCACATTGAGAAAGTTCCCTTTTATACCTACGTTGTTGAATGTTTTATCATGAAAGGATGTTGGATTTTTGTCAAATGCTTTTTCGATTGAGATAATCTTGTATTTTTCTCTCAAGAACATGATTATTGATTGAATTTTGTGTGTTGAATCACCCTTGTATTCCTGGAATAATTTCCACTTGGTCTTGGTGTAAGTTCCTTTTAATATCTTGCTGAATTTAGTGTACCAGTATTTTGTGAAGGACTTTTGCTTCTATATTCATTAGGGTTATTGGCTTGTAGTTTCCTTTTTTTGTGATGGCTTTGGTATCCGGCCTCATAGAATAAGTTAGGAAGTTTGGGGTTTCTTTTTGGGTTGCTAATGTCCTGAGATTGATTGTGGTGATGGTTGCACAACTGGCTATAGTAAGAGTCACTGAATTGTACACTTAAAATGGGCGATTTGTATGGTAGCTAAATAAAGCTATTACTAAAACAAGACAAAACTCCCAGCAAACTTTAGGAGGGGCTAACCTGTCTTCTTTAGCTTAGAGTCCTTATCCTGGACTTCAGAACCCTCAACAATCCTTCCAAATATCCTACTGCAGCGTTGCCTCTGGCTTACCTTTGTATGTGACTGATTCAGTGATAATGGTGAACTCACTGCCCTACTTAAGATTCCTGTTCCCCCCAGATCTCCTGGAGTGTCTTGTGCATCTTGCTGCTTCACCCCGAGGACTTTTTCCCCCTATCTTGCTGTCCCTCTTTCCTATCAATGAGAATCCATCATTTCTTGCAAAGTTTTGTTTAAGTTTCTTCTGTTTACCGCTCTAGCCTGCAGTTACCCATTAGTCCCAAACCCACTCTTCAGTGGATAGAATATTTGAAATCAGAACTGTTCTGGGAAATCTGGTGTATGTGTTTGTAGTACCTGTGGACACATTCTTTTTTTTTTTTTTTTTTTAATGCATTTACAGTTAACTCACAAGTTTATAGCGATGGCTTTTTATTTGAACTGCTCTGGTCTTCCCAAATGGCTGTCCATGCTTTAAAGAAGGCATGATGTGGTATATCTAGCGATTAACCTTATATGCCAGGTAAGTATTTGTTGACATATATGTACATGTTTGAAAAATAGAAAGATCCAGAGCTTTCAGTTGTGTTTTTGCAGTTTTCCTTATGTATCTCTAAAAGATATTTTTGAGAAAATGTGTGGGTTAGAGTAGAAGCAGTTGAGTATAGTCCTTATGTATAAAGTTGACCTGGAAGTGTCAGGCATGGGTAGGTGAGACTTTTCAGGAAAGGCTGAGTTTGGCATTTGGTTACGTATAACTGGGAAGTTGCATAAGCGTCATGCTGTCATGTCAAGGATGTATTTCAAATAAAATAGAATGGGATTCAAATCTTGTGTATCTATCTCCTGCATAGTGAGGGGGTTAAGTCAGGATTCAAATTCAGGTTGTCTAACAGTAGTACTGACAATTACTCGCTATACTCTTTTGTATCCCATGCTCATTAAGGGAAGTTATTTCCTTTCTCTGAGCCTCATTTTATTCACGTATAAAATGAACTTGGTAACACTTGCTGTGCAGAGATGTTTTGAGGCTTAAATAAGGGCATTTGTAAACATTCTGCAGAGTGCTTGCTCACAAAATAGGCAGACCTATTGCTATTAGTAAAATATTTTGTTTACTTCAAAACCATAGCACTAACAAAAGATTTTGAAAGCATGTCTGAAACTTATGCAGAGAAATCTGCTTATCTCCTGGCGTCTGAATATTGAATTCTTTACATTTTGGCACAAAGTTTTCAGTGTTCTATTTCTCTAGAATTTAGATAATTTTCCAAGTAAGTAATTGGTTAGTAATTACTTTCTTTTGCTCTCTTGTCTCTTTGTTGTTCAAAATGAGTTATTGTCAGAGTGGTAACAGAATTATACCTTCTTTGTCATTAACTTCCCTGTATGAAGAATTTGAGAGTATCTGCAGTATCTGCAGTTGGCATATTTAAGCCTTAGGTATTCAAGTTTCTGGAATGAAGTTTAGGAAGGCTGGCTTTTTTTTTTTCTTTTTTTTTAAGTAGGCTCCATGCGCAGCGTGGAGCCCTACGTGGGGCTTGAACTCACGACCCTGAGATCAAGACCTGAGCTGAGATCAAGAGTTGGACACTCAATGGACTGAGCTACCCAGGTGCCCCGGAAGGCTGATATTTTTTGTTGGAAACCATAATAGAAATGAATTAAAGAAGTGGTTATTGGTTTTTATCTTGGCTGCAGAAATATTTGTATAAGAGTATTTGTTGGTGTTGCTATAGAAACAGTCAAAACTACAGCAGGGAAAGTATAAGAAGTAAACCATTGATTTGCTTAGGTTATTCCTAATTGGTTTCAAAATGTCTTTGACTTTTTCATTCTTAGCTGTCATAAATAATCCAGATATCATAAGTTCAAAATACATCAGCATTGAGAATACTAATACTAATCATCTTAATTTTTTTGGTCACTAACTTCTTAGAGGGTTGGGGAAAAAAAATCCTGCTAATCCATCCAAATTTCCTGTTTGTGATGGTGATGGACTGTAATTTAAAAAATATGTATCTCCATGTATTCTTAGGATAGTTTTGGTTCACTTGGGGATTTTTCTTAATGAAAACCGTAGAATAGTTACTATTTTCAAGTTTTATTTATAAATTCTTTTACAAATCTATTGTGAAGTTTTACTGTCCATGCTGTCCATTTTAGGTTTTTTAATAAAGCTATGGTTTAGATCAGGAGAAAGTAGTTCCATGAAGCAGTTGGTAGGGGGAAATAGCTCTGCTTCTGGCTTTTATAGACTCCCTTGCTCAAAGGAAGGACTGCTATTGAGTCCCTTACAACTTCAGGGGAAGATGTCTTGCAGCTGTGCCTTTTTGGTTTTGTTCCAGAGATAGTATTTGTGTGCACTGTCAGAATGTCTTAAAGGCCCATCCTGGAAAGGATTCAACTCTATAAAAGGAGTTTTGTTTTATAACCTTTCACATATTCTTATGGGGTTCTGGTGGTGACGGTGGTCTTTATTGTCTTGTCTTTTAAACTGGCATTTTACTGAGACACAGCCTTCACAGTGTGAGAATAGGAATTACAGTTACAGTTTTTGTATCCTGTGAAATACATTTAGCCAGATACTTGGCACACGCTGCAATTAGAACAGCCCTCTCCAAACCTTGTGATTTCAGTGAGTTATTTAACTTCTTTTCTGCTGCTAAACTGACATGAAGATGGCACTTATTTGATTATATTTCTTCTGGGTAGTTTACTAGATTTTGATTTACAAATCAAGTTAATGTATTAGAAGATTATTCTAAGATTATCCCAAACAGAGTTTTTAAAACACCAATAACTTCATATTGAAAATAGTTCCATTGAACCTGTTTTGAATCGTATGCTGACATGAATGCTAAGAGAATTCTCACTGAATATATTCTAGGGGATTGACCATATTTTCTCCCCAAATTTTCCCTTTCTCCTCAGTTTTTCTTTTCTTCCTTTAAATTCTCTCCAAAGGTGTCTGGGCGCCTGGATGGCTCAGTTGGTTAAGCATCCCACTTTTCATCTTGACTCAGGTCTTGATCTCAGGGTCATGAGTTTCTTTCTTTTTTTTTTTTTTTTTTTAAGATTTTATTTATTTGTCAGAGAGAGAGAGCACAAGCAGGGGGAGCGGCAGGCAGAACAGGCAGAGGGAGAAGCAGTCTCCCCGCTGAGTGAGGAGCCCGACTCAGGACTTGATCCCAGGACCCTGGGATCATGACCTGAGCCGAAGGCAGATGCTTAACTGACTGAGCCACCCAGGCATCCCAAGGGTCGTGAGTTTCAAGCCGCACACAGTGCTCCACATTGGGCATGGAGCCTACTTTAAAAAAAAAAAAAAAAGCTCCAAAGAAGGTATCGAAGCTATTTGGGATGGAGAACAGGGCTTTAGATGTATTCGTATCTCTCTAACTAACTTCCTCAAGCTGCTTCCGCTCCTGGTGTATTTCCGGTTACCTTCCCTGTAGTCCCTGGAGTGGGGATGTCCCTCCTTCTGTCCAAGATGAATTGTGTGTGTGTGTGTGTGTGTGCGCGCGTGCACTTTTTAAAGTAACCTCTACCCCTAGCCTGGGGCTCAAACTCCTGACCCCGAGATTGAGAGTCACGTGCTATACCAACTGAGCCAGTCAGGCACCGCTTCTTTTGTGGTTTTGATCCTTTTTCTTCTACCTCTTTTGAACTACCTGCCATCCATTTTCCTTTTTCTCCTTTGCGTCTTGAATCTCTTCCTACTTGGTCTCTCCCACCGAAAGCCTGCAGCAAACAGAACCACCCAAATGTCTCCTGTGCATAAACATCTTCCCGCAACCTTGTACTTCCTGTAGTTATTCCTTCCCTATCAATAGCCTTTCCTCCATCACTAAACTTGAGGTGACTCTACACTTAACTCTTACCCTCCCCTCTCCAGTGTTCTTTAGCCAGTTGGCTTTTTCTACCGCTGTCCACTGAACTCGCTCTTTGAGGTTACCAGCAATCTCCTCACAACAATTTAAAAACTTCCTTGGTGCCTGAAGCAATGTGCCCTTGGCCCTGTTGTGCACTCCTCCCAGCCTGACTCTTCCCTCCTGGCAATACGTTCGTGGTTTTCTGTCTTTCTCTTTGGCTGATCCTTCCAGCCTCCCTGATAGCTTCCTTTCTGTCTGCCTGGCTTTATCATGAGCATTTTTCTTACTCTTTTGCCTGGGGTTTCATCTACTTCCATAGCTTCAAATAACACCGAGGGACCAGCGAGTTCCACGTCTTAGCATGGAAACCCAAACTCTTGTTCAGACACACATCTTCAACCATCCTGATTTCCCACCTGGCTGTACACCGTCCCTTCAGTCCAAATGCATTAAAATGGAAGCTTGGGCTTCTTTCATCCCTGTTTCCTACGCTTTCTGGAAATCCCGGTCTATGTTAGTGGCACCACACTGTCTGGCCTTTGGCTGCCAGGAACCTGGGAAATTTGTTCTCCATTACTCCCACGATAGCATTCAGTATCAGGTCCTATCCATTTTACCTCCTAAATATGTACTGACTCCCATCCTTTCATTTGCATCTTTGTTGCCTCTGTCTTAGTTTAGAAGCTGTTTCCTGGATCACTGGAGCATCATCTTAACCAGTTTCCTTTCATTGTGTCCCTTGTTCTCCCATGACTGCCAAAATAATCCTCCAGAAATGCAAAATTAATATTTTCCATCACCTGCAGGGTAGAGTTAAAGCATCTGAACCTAGCATACCGATCACTCATGACCTGGCGGCTACCTCCGTTGTCCGTCTCCTCCGCTCCCGCCCCATGTTCCAGGCAGACGAGGTACTTGCCGTTCTCCTCGGGGCTTTTATCTTTCCTGATTCTGTGCCCTTCACTTACTGTTCACACGGGGAGGGCTGTGCTTCTACCCGCTTCCAGTCGGCCCAGTAAGCTCCTTCTTATCCTTCAAGGTCAGCTCAGATGTCACTGTGGGAAGCGTTCTTGCCTCATCAAGTCTGTTACTATCGAATCGTTGATGCCTGTATTCGAGCTCTTCTTCTGTTTGCACTATAGTTCTTTATTTAAATACCCTTCTCTTGCACTGCTGGAGCCAAGTTTTACCCAGGTTTGTAACCTCAACAGCTATCCATAAACAAAGAGCAATCCTCACCGAATGAATGGATCTTAGCAAAACCCAAGAGTACAGAACTGAAACCAAGATCTCCTAGGCAACGTGTAATTAACGGTGAGTACTCTGGCTTGCTGCTGGCCCAGCTCTATTGTTTGGGTGGGCAGGGCCTGTGGACTGTGGACAGAAGACACATTAGCACCTGTGCTTGGGGTTTTCTTTCATCATTCAGCCTGGGAGAGTTAAGTTGTAAAGGCGAAGCTACAAAATGGAGCTACAGTTTCAAATGACAGAGCTAACAAAGTTTTAAGGTTTTGGAAGTACCCCGGGTGCCCAGAAAGGCGCCCAAGCCTTGCATAAGGCCTATATCAGGCAGAAGGAGGACTGATACAAGCAATGTGAGGAGAGGCTCGCTCTGGCGTTGTACCTCCTCAGGGCATAGTCCAAAGCTGCACACTGCTTATTCCGTGCACCGTAACATTTCCCCGGCTTGCCCTGGTAGGAGCCGTGTTCGACTGTACACCACAGGATTCTTGATAGGAGGCTGGTATTGACCTGTTTGCTATTTATATTGTTCTAGTGAGGTCTCTTGGAAATTGTGGTGCCATTTTAAAGGAAAGGAAAGAAAGAAGGGAAGTTACAGAGGGTGGATTAAGATGGAGAAACACTTTTCCTTCCACATGTTGAGGGGGGGACATATAGGTAAATGGAATTGGTAAGAGATTACCGTATGTTCATATTTGATTTTTAAAAATAAATATAATGATACATTCAGCCATTTTTAGGAGAAAGCCTAGAAGAATTTTTTGACCCTTGGCATTCTGTGTTTAATAGTAACTTGCATTTGTTTAGCATTTTGCACTTTACCAGGAGCTGTTGTGGTGATTGTCCTGTGATCCTCACAACAGTCCCATTCTATAGGTGGGTGTTCTGCTGGGACCTTCATTTTACTGGTTTAGTTGCCAGCTAAGTGGCAAGATGCCATGGCGACATACATCAGACTCTGAATATGAATGTAATGTTCTTTCAGATTGGGAAGAGTACACAATTTCTTGGCAGTGACCTCTTTATTTTTTGAAACCTACTTTTTTGGGGAATGGAAGGGTATAGGATTTTTCTTGGGTACAGGGAGTAGGGGCAGAGCTGGGGAGGATTGAGGTCTACCAGATGCCTCGTCTGGGGGCCCTTAATTCCTTCTGGCCATCGGAGAGCCAGCCATAAGGGGCCTCTGTGCCCTGCTTTCTCCATACTAGTGTCTCTGCTCTTTCCTTCTCATCCAGCCAGGGTAACCTGCTACAGGGAAAGACAGTGGGATTATTTATTAGTAAGAATGTGACCTCCAGTCTGGGCTCTGCTGCGGACTTACCGCATAACCTGGACAAGTCGTCTAACTTCTGGGCTTCAGCTTCCCCATTTGTGAAAGGCAAGGGCTAGAAGTACATGGATGCCAAGATCCCTTTTGGCTCTAAATTCTTTATTCTATAAAAACCCCATTTTACTTGGCCATATGTAGCGTGTTTCACAGGTGCTAGCAAGGTCTTTGTTTCTGCTTTTTCTGTGATGGGCTTTGTGATGGGTGCTTTTATTTTCTTTAACATCTAAGGCAAAGTGGTGTCGTTGCCACATTATTAACAGTAGTATTTGTTCATTTAAAACGATCCAAATGAGCCTAAACACTGTAAGTCTGTAAGGCCTTCCTTGGCCTCCTCAAGGGAGTTGTCCACTTGGCTGTGCCCTTCCTGTCCCTCTGCTTTAGCCCTTATCACACGTGGTGTAAATTATTTACATATCTGGCCTCCCTGCCAGACTGGTGAATTCTCTGAGGGCTGGAATGGGGAAGAAGCTTTGAGTCCTAAGGCTTTAGTGCCTGGTGCAAAGGAGGAACTCAGCAAATGATCCTTAGACATAATTGAGTGAAAATAATACATTTTCAAGTAAATGCTGGGTTACTGTACTTGCCTGAAAGTATAATTCTAATAGTGATGCTTTTGACTTTTGAATTAAAGCTCCTAACAAATCCTTTTATCTTAACACTTTTTAGATGGTTTCAGAACATTAACTTTTTGATTATGGATTCCCAACCACCACCTCTTTATGCTTTGTCTTCCACCATACCTGTTCCTATTCTTTATCTACAAGCCCTTTGTTAAAAAAAAAAAAAAAAAAATCTGGGGCCATATAGCATATTTTTTCTCCCAAAGTCTCATAAATCTATAGTACTTTCTAACGTTACATTTTTAAAAATGTGGTAGGGATAAGACTTTGCAAGTGACTCATATGCAGTTGTGGAAATCATTCTGAATTTAGAACCTGACAGAAGCTAGACTGTGGGTGGTATGTGGTCAAAGGAGAACTTATGCATAGAAGCCATGGAACTAGTGCAGTGGGGTTTGTTTGTTTTTCTTTTTGCTGACATTAGATATCAGATAACAGTGATGAAATGTGGGCTGTTAGAACATTTTATAGACCAGTTGAAGCTCATCCAGATCGAAAAGAGTGATAAAACTTTTCTCCATGTTTGTTCAGGAAGTATGGTCTTGCATGCTGAGTGGTAAGTAGGAAGAATGGATTCTCTGTAAAATCAGTAGAATCAAAAATAGTGAGTTTTGGGGAGTACTTTTTAGGTTATTTTAGAGTTATGCCAGAAAAATATTTGCTTTTTTTTTCTGGTGTGACAGATGATGATAATTTATGCTTCTCAGGCAGAAGCTAGATGAATAAAGGTGGGCGGATTGAAAGGAATGGTCTTCATTGTCTTTCTGCAACACTGGTAACTTTATTTTCTGCACAGAGTTTGTGTCTCTTACGGTTTGGGAGCTATGAGTGACCAGTTAGATTATTGGGTCCTCTACATCCTAATCAATTACATTTTTTGTTTTCATAAAGTAGAAAGTAGGACAGTTTTAAAAGTCAGGAAATTATGATACTGGATTTAACATAAAATTCTATTTATATACAAACCCACATATACAAATATAGGAAAAATGTCTCATACTCTAACCCCAACCAACTCCCTTGAATACTTAAAAAACAGCCTTCTAAAAGAACAAAAAGTATTCTGAGGATAAACTTCTAATTCTCCACCCCCCATGCCTTTTTTAAAGTTTTATTTAAGTAATCTCTACTCCCAAGAGCTATATGTTCCCCTGACCAAGCCAGCCAAGAGTGTAGGGGGTCCAGGGACGATATGAGATGCCTGGGATGGATTGTAGAGATCTACCATTTATTCCCTTTTAATGGAATAATGAGACTGTGTCAGAACATGACTATTTAGGATCTTCCCAAGACAGATTTAATAGATACAAATTTGTGTTAACAGTTTTTTTGGGGAAGACATTTGTGGATGTTCACCTTATGTATTTTGTGTACTTCATTGTGTTTAAAATCTTACTGGGAGTGAATGTTTTAAATGACCCTGGACTTGGCTTGTGTACTTCTCTGCCAGTAACCTACTGAGTAACCTTGTAGAAGTTATTTCACTTCTTTGGGTTCAGTTTACTCATCTGGAAAACAAAGGTGTTAAAATAGCAGTAACGCAGTGTTGGTGGAAAAGTCCATTGGCTTTGGGAAGCAGCTGTGCTTACGTTCTACTGCCAACACCGCTTGCGTTGGCTTTGAAGACCGATCGAGTTGGTGTGAATGCTGACTCTACCACTTACGGGGGTATGGATTTGGACACTCGTTTATATTTTCTGGGTTCTCTTTTTATCTTCCCAATGAATGGTTTGTTCTATTTCCAAATTATAGTACCATAAAACTCACTTTCCTGGCTTCTCTTAATCTTTGTTTAAACAATGAAATTCAGATGTCTTATGAGCAGGATCTTTTATATTGAAGACAGCCGAGGAGTTTGAGCAGTAACATTGGGCTCCATTATTAAGAAAGTAGGTGCCTTAACCAGCTTGGACTGCCATAAGACAGCACCACTGAGTGACTTAAACACATCTTCTCGCATTTCTGGAGGCTGGAAGTCCAAGATCAAGGTGCTGGCATGGTCTCGTTCTGGTGAGGGCTCTCTTCTTGGCGTGTAGACGGCTGCCACATAGTGAAGCAAGAGAGGACAGGAGAGAATGAGAGAATGAGCAAACTCTCTGGCGTTGTCTCTTATAAGGGCACTAATTCCATCATGGTGGCCCTACCCTTGTGACCTCATCTAAATTGAATTATCTCCGAAAGGTCCCATCTCCGAATATCATCACACTGGGAGTTAGAGCTTCAACATATGAATTTTGGGGGGACACAATTCAGTCTATAGCAGTAGGAGAGTTAAGAGTGTAGGGGGTCCAGGGATGATACGAGATGCCTGGGATGGATTGTAGAGATCTACCATTGTCAGCTTCACTCGATGCGGTGCTACGTGTCAGGAGTTTGGAGACTTAGGGATTCCACAGAGTAATACATTTCAGAAAAAGGTTTGGAGCCAGTATTTTTTCAAGTATATTGAAGAAAATCCACCATTGCACAGCAGTATTTAATAAACACATTTAGCATTAAAGGAAGAACATAATCTAAATAAAAGATGATGCTTTGAATTGAGTAAGATTGGCTCTACTTAAAAGTTCAATCCAAAAAAAAAAAAAAACAAAAACCCAAAACTCACCAAATCTCCCTTTTGGATACTAAAGTTTACTTCCATTATATAGAATGGCCTTTTTTTTTCTTTTTTTTTTTTTCTTTTAAGTTTTGTACTTATTTTGACAGAGATCAATCTCTTCAGAGATGCTACTAGAACATATTTTCACTAAGTTACCATAAAGCACAGCTTACCTTTTCTACCTGTGGATACAGGTGACAGCTTGTTGATTTAAATATCTGAAGTGCTTTGTTGTTGTTGTAATTTAAAAAGACTTTTCTTTAAGACTCTGTAGGTGAAGTGAGCATGTAATACTCCTTGACCTAAGAACTGCTTGTTGGAGAGCAATATGGTAGCAGGTGAGGTTGTAAAAGTGCATACTCGGATCCAGAGTCTATCTTGGTCCTGATTTACTAATGTAAATACCTACATTGGAACACACATATACACCCAAATTTAGACTGTGGAAATGTAAAGGGTGGAACAGTTTGGGATTATAGAATTAAGGAAGATTTAGTCATTTCTCGGATCTCTTTTACCTGAATCTTTAAATTAATGCATTTTCCTTTAGTGACTTTAAATGTATTTTGCTTTCCATTATGTATTTGTATTCATATGACCTATGGATATAGGATTACCTTTTGTAGCCATCATTTCTCATTTAGGATTGACAATAATAAAGCAGGGATTTATCAGCTTTGTAACTGTATGATGGTACCTATAACTCTAAATTAAAATGAGTTTCTATTTTTAAATACAGTGTGAATAAGCAAATTCTTTTACAAATGAATCAAAATAGTCCAGTTTCCAAGACATAAAAATTAAATACTTATGTGTCTACCCAGTTTTTCTATATCTGAAAATGATAGTGTTTATAGAGAAAGATTAGATTATATGTTGTATACATACACTTTTGGTGTCTATTTGTAGGGTGGATTAAAATGACAGAAATAAAAACAAAGTTGAGGGGGGGGGAAGAAAAAGTTGAGGGGTACAAACCCAAGGCAAAGCCAAAATGATACAAAAATGGAGGAAAAATTTTTCAGCAATAGAATTATAAAAACTATAATCATAAGATCAGTCATTATTAAAACCATTCTTTTTGTAAAGTGTTCATCTAGTGGGTAGAACAGGCAGCAGGAAGATGACTTTTTCTTTGACCTGTGTGGATTTTCTAGCTGAGGAATGAAGGAACTTGGAACCAAGCTGGGCTTTTCTACGGAGCATGCCCTCCGCCAGCAGGGTCCAGCCTGGGTGGGGCCAGGCTTGCTCATTAAGCTTTTGGAAGCTGGATTTCCATCAGCTTTCCACAGCCTTCTAATGACAGGGAACAGAAGACAACGGGCTCGGTGTACTTTTTAAAAAGCTGCGTATGTATTTTAAGGGGGAGATTTTGAGGAACTTTCTGTTGTCGCAGTGGCTTTTGTGGTATATGCTTGTTTGTTTTTGTTTTTGAAGAAAGTTTGCTTTTGAGACTGTCAATATCCAGGGGCCTGAAAATTTGGAAAATACTAATGTACAGAGTACATGGAACCTGGGTACGTATACTGTTTGGCAAGGGAACATGTTCTATTTGGTCCAAGTCCTATGAAAAGTGTATTTTTTGTGGCCAGAGTTTAGTTTTGGCCCACTTGTTTGCATTTTTCTAGGCAGATGTTGAACTTTGTCAAGTTATCTTTAACGTAATTGCTTGTTCAGGTTTGACCTATGAGAATAATGAAGCTAGCTGGTTTATTCTACATACTTGTCCTGTTGTTCAGTCGATTTATTCAGTGTACAATATACTATATGAAAGTTAATTACTCCTAAAGCACAATGAGGGCTATGTAAGGTTAATAGTGTAGTTACTTTTTAAACATGTTAAAGGATGACAGATTTCAGTTTATAAAATGCTTCATTTTCATGTTAAGTCATTTAATGAAAAGAAGTTGTACTGTGACTAGCAGAGTTGAATTCACTTTTTTTTTTTTTTTTAGCATCTGCGCATTAGTGGCCATTAACAGTGATGGAGAATTGTATGTTGTTTTGATTTTTTTTTTTTTTCATGTCACACCCTGAGTTAAATATGAGTTGAATAAAGGATAGATATTAACCTCTTTTTTACTGAATATTTAATCTCTGGTCACATTGAAGAAATGGGACAACTCCCCATTGTTGCCCAGGTTCTGATGTCCAGACTTAGAAAAAAATTGTCTTCCTGCTTTTTCTTGATAGAATTTACCAGTCTCACAACCTTCTTTCAAAAAGAGCCTTGTTTCCGTGTTAGTTTCTAACAAAACAAGCAGAACCACTGTGATTACCAGATGATCTCTGCACATTTCTTTATCACCGACACCGTGGGGAACGAATGCTCTTCTACCCGCTGAAGTCATGAGCCAGTATATCTGTGGGAGGGAGGCACATGCGTACTTGGGAAGTAGAAGTTTTCTGTTTGGGGGCCCAACAAAGAATGGTGTCTTAAAACTATTGGCAGCTTGGGTGTGGGAATAAATAACTGCAGGTGATCCTGGTGATCTGGAGAGCCCGCCCATCGGAGGCGCCCTGCCCTGTGTCCGAGTCCTGTGCCTGGACACGTGCTAGGATACCTTGATGACCCTCAGTTCACCATCCCACCTGGATCGCAGAGTTGGAAAGGGAAGTTTTAAACTTTGACATCGAGCTTGCTTGGATTTTTCTGGGACCCCGAAGGTTGAATGCCTGGCATATTCTCCCGCAGAATTCTGTACCGAATCAGGTTTACAAATGTTGAATTCTGAGACTCTTACCGCCAAAGAAAGAAATATATTTAGCCGAAGCAAAACCTTGTCCTAGCCAGCCCCTCCTAAGAAGTAGTTGTTTGAGGCTCTTCCTAATAAGTCGTCTTTGAACTAAACTAACGCTCAGAGTAGCAGTACTTGTGGGGGAAAAGGGTTTTAGGCATTCCAAATGGCATGTCTCTAACTTCATTGTAGTTACAGCTTTTCCCTCCTGGGCTTGGAGGGTCCATATGCTAACAGTCTACGGCACCTTCTGCTGATCCACCAGAGTAGTGTCAACATTTGGATCTGCTTACCTAAGCTAGAAAAGTCATGCAGTTTAGTCTCCTCTTTTAAGAATAGATGCTGTGCTTTGGCATAACTCTTTGGTGGTGCTGTAAATATTTAAAATGGCAGAAGTGCTAACGATCAAAATTTTAAAAGTGAATGATATTTTTTGGCTAGGTTTAGATATTTATGCCTGTTGACTGCAGTGTTTCAAAGCTTATGGAGAAGAGGATTTGAAAGTGTGAGATCAGTGTAGGCTCCAGCTTGGTGGCCTTGTCATAGTGTGGCGAGTTGATTGATTTTGACAAGACTTTGTCTTATGACCTATTAAAATGCAGCGTCTGCAGCCTGTGCATTTATCCTGTTCAGTTAACCTTGGTGGATTTGTCGTTAGCTTATTTGGGAAAAGCCTACTGAACTAAAGAATTAATTTTTTTAGCTAAAGAATTTGGAGTTTGATTCACACAGAAATAATATTAGGCTGGTTATAGGTTACCAGTTGATACCAAGTGAGTTTTCTGATGGGGCTGGATAAGGATCCTATTCAGAAGGTAGTTGTGGGATGAGCTCAGAAAAAGCCCACTGCCTGGTGTCTGTTACGATGAGGAGAGATTGCTGGTGTTGGTTTTGCCCTATTTTGAGCCTGGTGTGGATGACATTGGAAGAAACTGCACATTAGTGTATTTTTCTTTTCTATAGGATGTTATGTGATGGTGGTACAAATGTTTCCCAGGTACTAGGAACATCACAAAAGACACTTATCGAGAAGCCACCAGATGCATGACGCTGCACTAGGAAATGTAGTTACTCATCTGTACAAAAGTTTTACCCTCTTCATGTGAGCTTAGGAGCAGCCGTGGGCAGGGAAGAGGTGTAGACAGGGAACATGACCTCGTGCTTGTCCGGCCAATTTTGTTCGTGCTTTTCCCGATAAACGTGGAGGAAGCTGCTGACAGAGATCAGGGATGTTTATGTTTGACCAGCTTAGAAGTTTAATAAGAATCTTCCCATTCTGGTTTATTTCCCTTTAAAAAATTTTTTGACTTTTAGAGAAATCTGTTTCCAGGTTCCCTGTTTGCACTCCTCCAGGAAAGAATAGGAATAATTTTTTTGGCCTACCTGCAAATGCACCACTGTTATTGTTAACAAAAGACACCTTTTTGTTTTAACTCTACACCGAAGGGGAAAAGGATAAAAAACGAGCAAAGTTTTCTCAGGAGCCGTGTGTGTGTGTGTGTGTGTGTGTGTGTTTGTGTGTGTGTGTGTGTGTGTATTTTTTTTCCAAAGAATTGATTTCCTTAAAAGATGTTGGTCTGCTCTAAAAGCTTAGGTTTTGAGCTTTTCCTGCTTAGGAGAGCAGCCTATATAGGGCAAGGGGCGGGTTTGTGATGTAGACTGAATTGGAGGCTACTGGAAATCCATTTCTTTAGAGGATGTAAAAATGATCTTAAACCTCATATGCCAGAAAATCAATTTTATTTTAGGCTATCTTCATGCTACTTTTAAGCTGGAACAGACTGGAAGGCTTTCGCATCCATACAACTCATTTGTGTGGTTTTTTTTAAAGATTTTATTTGACAGAGACACAGCGAGAGAGGGAACACAAGCAGGGGTAGTGAGAGAGGGAGAAACAGGCTTCCTGCAGAGCAGGGAGCCCGATGCAGGGCTCGATCCCAGGACCCTGGGATCAAGACCTGAGCTGAAAGCAGAAGCTTAACGACTGAGCCACCCAGGCGCCCCCATACAACTCATTTGTGAGGACAGAGCTAGGTGACAGGGCAAGGTGGCTCCGTCGCTTGGCAGTTCTGGCATTTGGATTGTCTCCAAGGAAGCAGACCAACCACACTGGGTTCACTTCATGCATTGGATATTTTACTGCAAAATACTGTTCTCTTAATAAAGCTTTTAAGTGCTTCAGTTTGTGCATACTTTTCACTGAAAAATGTGTCTCCCATATTTATACCTCTATACCTCATCTACCTAATGTCCTCACACCATTCCCCATAATAATCATTGTCATTTCTCTTCGGTGTCCTTCCCTATTTTTTTTTGTGCATATAGATGCAGGTATGTGTATGTGTATTCACATATTTATAACCGCCACACCTGGCTTTCAACCTGTAGGGTTTCATATATCGTGTGTGATCTGAATCTTGCTTTTTGTACTTCACAGTGTAACTCGGAGATATTTCTGTAACTGGGATGGATACCTTCTTTTTATTTCTTTATAGCTGCATAGTATTCTGTATAATGTCACCTATTGATGGGCATTGATCTTTTGCTACTACAATGTTATTATGAATCATCCAGACATAATTATTTTACATTACATATGTGCAGGTGTATCTATAGGATACGTTCCCACAAGCAGGATAACTGGTTTAGAGTGTATACACATTTGGAATTTTGATAGCTGTTGGAAAATTTCATTGGTTAGCACCCATTTTCTCTTCTGGCGATTATATGAGAATGCCTCTGTTTCTATAGTCTTGTTCAGTGATTACATGATGAAGCTTTTGGATTTTTCCATTCTGAGTTTTTAGTTTTCATTTCTTTTACTATGAGTGCGATGGAACATCTTTTCATGTTTGTGTCCTTTGTATTCCTCTTAACTTTGTACTTCTCTAGCCACTTTTTTCCCCCTAGTTGGGGGTTGGTCAGCCTTAGCCAGTTCAAAAATCCAAAACAAAGTCGTTTTTTTATGTTGAAGAAATTTATAACCAGGACTGTTTTATTTGGCTTTTTTATTCAAGTTACTTCAATTTTGCTAGAGAGCAAATAGATCTCCAGCAAACACAACTGAGAATGAGGATCAAGTGCTCTTTAAAAAGCGTGATGCATTTTTGTATTTCAAGAGTGTTTAACCAAGAGTTCCCACGTAGGGCCATTGTGTGACTTCCTGAAGATACGACAGTGGTTGTTTCAAAGAAAACTGTCGGCTTCTCAAACTAGTAGTAATTTCTGAATCTAAATGACCCAAATTTCTGAATCAGTGATGAGTGGTTTGAATATATATTAATGCTAGTCTTGCTACTTCTGTCCCCCATGAGAGCAGGATTCTTTTCATCTACATTGCTGGTATCTGGTACCTATATGTGAAAGGACTCAAGAAATTCTTTTCGAGAGAAGGGCCTAAAGTATACAACCCACATCCTGAAAATAGGTGAAATTTATCAGGGGCGGCTCGGTTAGAATGTATTGCTTAGGACTGTAAACACCAAATGGGTAGTAATAGTTTGATTTTTGCTTTTTCAACAGATAATGAATTGTCAGGCGTTATGCTAGGTGTTGGTTCTAGGATAGTGAAGCTGTTTGGGATTGGTGGCCGTATTGTGTACGGTTTCTGGAGCTGGACAGCCTGGGTCTGAATCCTGGCTCTCCCGTGTATTGGTTTATGTAGTTTTGTGAAAATCCTTTATCTTGTCTTTCCTCCATCTGTCACATGGAAATAATCTTAGTTCCTACTTCAAAGAGTCATGAAGATTAAAGGAATTGCCACATGCAGTCACTAGAACAATGCTCAATAAATAGCTAATATTGTCACTATTATTTCTGTTCTTACTGTTACTATTACTTTTATTTTTAGTGAACAAAGGGACATAGTCCCTTTTTCCCAGAACCCCTATTTGATGACAGTGGCTGACCATTTATTATGAATTTACGATGTGCCAGGCACTTTATGTAGAGCATCTAATTTAATCCTTAGAGCACCCCAGTAAGTATGTATTCTATCCCTGTTTTGCTTACGAGGAAAATGAAATGCAACAAGGCTAAATAACATCCATGGTTACATGGCTAGTGGGAGACACAGCTGGAATTCTAATCCTGTTCTTTTAGTTCCCAGGCTTGATCTCCAAACCACTATGTTATTTTATCCAAAGATTAGATAGCTTCGCACAGAAAGAATGTAGCTCCAGCTCTGGCTGTTAAAAAAAAAAAAAATTGGGGCCCCGTCTGAAAGAAGGAATTCAATGCAGTTCATCAATAATTTTGACCACACAATGCTTAACTGCTTAATGAAGAGCCAGCAGGGTTCTGGATGTCTCTATCACTTTGATTAGTGTGTGCTGTTGGAGGGTCCAATATGAGAAGGTTTATGTGCATTTTGATGATGAGAATGATGTCTGGTATTGGGATCCTAATGACTTCTGCACAGCATCTGGTTATTGAGCCCCACTCTAGGAAGGGGTATCTATTTTGGGAATAACCCTAGTTGCTTGTGGAGAAGACTTTGCCTGACACACATCTTTCTTGATGTCATGTTTTTAAAAATTTTAATTCTAGTGTAGTTAATATAGAGTATTATATTAGTTTCAGGTGTACAAGTATAGTGATTCAACAATTCCATACATCGTCCAGTGCTAATCATCTTGATATAATTCTTAATGAGAGCAGTAAGGACTTGGCTTTTAAAAAATAAGATTTTTAGCACTTATCTTAGGTGTTACTGAATTGAACGTTATTGAAAATTATGTCTTGATTTTCATTGGGGGGAGGTCCCCCCAATATATATGAAGAAAGGGAATCTTTGAGGAACTCTAAGATTTGTTTCATTCTTATTTACAATTAGAATAAAGAATCATTTATCTCCGATATTAATTCAGATACTAGGTTTTAAGAATTTGAGCATCAGGAAAAAAATAGAACATTTTGACAACCATGGCTCTTAGGTATGAGGGCCATAAAACCCAGTGGGGGGTAATAATTACCTGAGATAGTTCTGTATGTGTTTCTAGTTTCTTAGGGCTTATTTTTTACCACTTTGTTTTTGTTTTTGTTTTGTTTTTTAAAGTAAGCTCCACACCCAACATGGAGCCCAATGCAGGGCTTGAACTCAAGACCCTGAGATCAAGACCTGAGCTGAAATCAAGAGTCAGATGCTTAACCCACTGAGCCACGCAGGCGCCCCAGAGCTTATTTTTTAATGCTGGCCTCAGACTCTGCAGAGGCTAATAGTAGCTGCAAGTAACTGAAACCCCCGGCTCAGCTGTGTCCCATTGTTCTCTTAGTAGGGACTGTGTTCTCTCACAGAACAGGAAGCTCCCATGTAGAACCTGGCCATGTGCAGCATGCTGGCTCTGCTGTGTGTCACTTTGTCCTCAGATGTTCTCCCTTGGATCCTCAAGATGGCAGCGGCATTTCTAGGAGTCAGGTATACAGTGCTCAGAGACAGAAGAGGGGCCTTCTTCACCTGGTGGCTCTTTTTAGAGGGAGGAATCTTCCCAGAAGCCCACCAGCAGACTTTTTCTGCAAGTCGTCTTGGCAGGGGGCAGGAGACGACCATGATGGCCTTAGACCAGTAGATGGTTGCCTTGTGGCCCAGCCTGGAGCCGGCGCCTGCTGCATGCACGTGGAGGAGAGAGAGAAGCCGAGCAAAACTTTAGTTCTGTTAAAAAAGAGAAAGGGTGGAGGAAATACATGCTCTGAATGTAATCTGATCCTGCCTAGGCTTGAACTAGCCGAGGGCTACAGTTCGTATCTTTTGTGTATGTGGGTTTAATTTAAGCCAGATGCTAGCTTATATCTTTACAGAAATAGTTCTCTTTTATAGATTCTTTATCCCTTTAAAAACAAAACAAAACAAAAAGCCATAGAGTGTGTTAAGGTAACTAGGGTGGATAGCATTGGGTTGTTTAAAAAATAACTCGTTTATCCTCACCATATAGATAATTTAAATGACAAATCGTCCCTTTGGAATGTAGCTATACATATTTTAAATATGGAATACAGTATTCTGTAGACCTTCTGACACTTAAGAAAAATAAACCTACAAGGGAGAGAGGAATTACATGCAGTCTGCTCTAATTACATGCAGTTGGCCTGTTTTTGTTACTCCTTTCCCTCTCCAGATATTTCCTTTTCCTTTTTCTTCCCTTTCATCCTCCTCCTTTTCCCTCCTCCCCTCTTTTTACTTGTTGTATATATTTGAGAAGCACGACTCTTATTATTTCCTAAGTAGAGTTAGGTGGCTGCCGAATCATTTCTATATTGGGGTTGCTGTTTTGTTTTTTCTCACATTCGATGCTTTCAGGGAATGTGGTTGGGTATTAAAAGACCCTTCTCTTGGGCTGTAGGCTGTTGGGGGACATGAACGTAAGCCAGAGATTGTGGGTATCAGAAAGTTGCTCTCTCTATATCCTCTGGCCAGTTACATTAGGTGAAAACCAGTTTCGTCAGACCTAGAAAGTGACAACATTGAAATCGTGCACACATTGCTGGTATTCTAGAAGTTTGATATTTGTTGTGCAGCTTGATTTCTTTCTCTAAGTTCCCAGGAAAGCCTCTCTTGATTCCCTTACCACCATTTTGGAGTTTAGAAATGCATACTTTTCCCTTTTGTAAATCTGCAGTCCCCTATCTAATGGAATGAGCTTTGTTGGTAGAAATCCAAGAGCTCCTATTGCTCTGATCTCAGCTGAGGATGAGAGCCACTCTGGCGGCAGCACCTGCCCTGTTGTTCGCTGGACACAGCGAGGGCTCTTAGAGTAGCGCTAGTTCTCTCAAGGTTTGAAGGAAACATCTGGACCCAATAATTAACATGAACCCCTTGCTTGAAGTTCTTTGGAGGAGTGTCTAGAGTTGTGTATCTGCTTTGCTTTGCTTGTTGTGGTACTCTGATTAGGGGCCAGTGTGTTCACTAGCATGATGTTATATGGTAGGTTGTTTAGGTTGGTGATAGGGACGGCACTTTGGAATTTACTTCCCGTTTTAAAGGTAAGAAAAAAAGAATGGTTTTGCATAACACAGCTTCTTACCTAACCAGTGCTGATCCTCTGTTGATGGTTTTCTGCTTGGTCGCTTGTGAACTGATGCATGCTGTTTCTCATGGAGCCGTTACAATAATGAACACTTCTATCAACCCAGATGGAGTATGCCAATGTGGTAATTGTGTCAAAACCACATGCTTGTCTAATGGGCTTGGCTGGTCACAGCAATATTCTTTTTGGTTGCTGATAAGTAGAAAGGTCTTTACTTAGTATGTTATATAACTATACTAATGATGGATTTTAGGTATTTGTAATTGTATTTATAATAGGTAATCAGTGGAATGAGCATAGCTAGAGTTTGGGAAACCGCAGTTCTGAGTTTGGCTTCCCCAGTCTAGCTTTGTGATCTTGGGCAAATCTCCTGTCTTTCTGAGCTTCAGTTCCCTTGTTGATAAGATAAAATGAGTATATTAGATTAGACGATTTCATAGCACTCTGACTGGTACCTCTACGTGCCAGTCTAGATGCTGGGAACATAGCAGTGAAAAAAGAAAGATCCCAGCCCTTGTGGGGCTTTCATTTTAGTGGGAGGGCTTGCGTTCCACTGCAGGAGTTTCCATTTTTTAGTGGATGATGGAGTTTAAAGGCTTATCCACATTTGAAACTCTTGAGAGTCACAGGCATGATAATTATGGTGAATGGATGTGCTATAATCATGTTTTCTTGATGGTGGTAATTTGTTCAAGAAACCATTATGTCAACAAAGAAGGTAGTGTTTAGGTTTGAGCTTTGTTGATCTCTTGAAACTATTTTAAGAATGTACTTATTACATATAATTATATCTGCCCTTATTTTTGAGTATTTACAAAATACAATTTTATACAATTAGCCAGTTCTATTGTTTCTTGTTTTTTAAAAAATTTTTATTTAGAGTCCAGTTAACATACAGTGAGTGCAGTACTGGTTTCAGGAGTAGAATTCACTGATTCACCACTTGCATACAACACCCAGTGCTCATCACAGCAAGTGCCCTCTTTAATATCTTTCACCCATGTACCCATCTCCCACCCACCTCCGTCCTGCTTTTTTATCTTGTAACTTGTATTTGGATGGACGCTACTGATCAGCTCTGAGGTTCTTACAACTTAAAAATGTGAATACAGTAGTGATTGAGAAAGACTACTTTGTGAGGCATAAAGGTGTGGTTTATATCTGTGCTCCTTGTCTCTGTGTTAGCACCTTGTCTTTAATTTCTGTCCATCAGCTCAGTTGTGAATGGCCAAGTAATAACATTCAAACATGATTTTTCTTTGTGATGGGAACTCATGTGTAAATTTCTTATTGGGGGAGGGCCAGCCCTAATTATAGTGAATCACAGTAGATTCACATTCTGTAGTCATTTTCACAAACTGGTATGGATTTTCTTTGAGGACTACGCCGAGAGCCCTGGTTGATTCAGTCTTTCCAACATTATGAAATACAGGTGAAAACACGTGTACACGGCTGTGTGGACTTCCATTCAGTGGCCTTGGACAAGTCACTTAACTTTTACTCTCTGTTTGTTATGTACAAAATGGGGATAATTCCTCCCCTGTAGGATGCTTTGAAGAGCAGAAATTAATGTGTATGATGTCTGACCCAGTAAGTGATAGCTCTTAAGATTAAAATACAAATATTAATGCTTCTAACATAATAGTGGAAACTTTAGTTTTATATTTCATTGCTTCTAAAATATTTTGAACAAAAATCAAAATACTTTACTTGATTGGTCTCCAGATTATTTCTCATAGCCAGAGTAATTAGAGAGCTACCAATTATCTTGATTAGCTTGGACAAGGGTGGGACATTTTTATTTTAATTTTTACCAGGGCATTGGTTCAACTCTCAAAATGTAATTAGAGAGTATATACTAAAAATCAACTTTGGTCATTTCATGATTAATGTAAATAATCTCCACTTAAGTGGTACATGGAAAATGGGAAGGAAGAAGACTTTCTGTGCAATATGGGACCAGTTCAAGAACTCATGTAAAGCTCTTACTGGAATACATGGTTTTGAATTTTAAATACCTAATGGTGAAACAGACGCTAGAGAAAGCAGTATGGAGGTTCCTCAGAAAATTAAAAAAAAAAAAAAAATTAACTACCATATGATCCAGCAATTCCTTTTCTGGGTATTTATCAGAAGAAAATGAAAGCACGCTAACTCAAAAAGGTATATGCACCCCACGTTCACTGTAGCATTATTTACAATAGCCAACATGTGGAAACAACCTTAAGTTTCCATTGATGGATGAATGGATAAAGAAATTGTGACACACACACACACAAATATTACTCATTCATAAACAAAAATGGAATCTTGCCATTTACAATGGCATGGATGGACCTGGAGAGCATTATGCTAAGTGAAATGTCAGAGAAAGACCCCTTAAGATCTCTCTTATATGTGGAATTTAGACAACAACAAAATCAAGCTGATAAAGAGAACGACTGGTTCTCTTATTAAAATTAATTAATTTTAAATAAATTGAGGGTAAAAAACAACTTAGGCTTATGAATAATAACTTCATTCTGTTTACCTGAATTTCCATTTCAAATTTTTGGCGAAGCAAGCTCAGTAATATTAGCTTTCTAATGATTTAACAAATCATGCCTCTTGTCTTCCTAAGTGAAGGCGATGCCTTAATATTTTGCACATTTTAGTTTATGTTGAACTAATATTTTCTACAAAAACTACATAAAAAATATAGTTTAATATTGCTCAAATCGCCAGTTTTTGATCTTCAGGAATATCGATGATAAAATTTTTCCACAATATAACAGGCCGAAACCTATGTAGCCCACCTAGCTTTATTTATGGGGTTTACGTCCCAGTTTGACAAAATACGGTGTTTACGTTTGGTGATCTGATGTCAACACAGTAGAAGTTAAACATGTTCCTAACAGACCTACACTTAATACTTTTATACTTTATAGAGATAGTGAATTGATATGTGCAAACATTCAAACATGGATAGAATTAAAAATAAATGCCTAAGAATGAGAAGTGAGATTGGCCTGTAAATGTTCTAGTTACCTAAAGATTCCTCCTTTGTAGCATTGCCCTCAGGGACATCATTTCCATTCAGCTCCTGGTCTCACTGTATATTCCTCCTCTCCCTCATGCCTTTTCTTCTGCCTGACCCTGAAATGTTGGGTGGGGATAAAGTTCTTCTCAGGCCCCTCTAAACTCAAACTACCCTTCTTCTCTAGGCAGCGTCCGTATCATTGCTGCTTTTAACTGTCCCCCATGTGATGACACCTCGCACATCTGCATCTCCCGTGCATATCTGATCTCTGTTCAAGACCCGTGTGTCAAGTGGTCAACTTGACAAACCGGTCAGTCGCAGTCAATTCAAAACCAAGTTTGTCTCCGTCAGACCCTTTTTCGCTTGTGTTCCTTATTCCAATGGGTGGTTCGACCATCACCACAGTCTCCCGTGACCTGAGACTTTTCCTCCCATGACCTGAGCCCTTTCCTCTGTTTGACTTGCTGCATTCATTGTGGACACCATGTCATGTCGTCTACCTCTTTACCACTGGATTCATTTCTTCTTCTTTGCCTCGCTGCTCCTGCCAAAGTGCAGACCATTATCTTCTCATGTGTGGGTTATTGGGACAGTCTTCTGGATGTCTTTCTCTTTCAGTCTCTTCTCTCATCCTGTACTTTCCAGCCAGGTTGGGCTATCCAAAATGTGGTTCTGATTACATTACTCCTCTCTCTCTGTAAAATGCTTGTATGACTTCTTACTGCTTTAAATCAACCTCAAGACCTTTCTTAGCATGATACACAAAACCTTTTATGTCCTGGCTTCTGCCTCTTTGTCATTGCTATTTGATCTTCCTCCTTCCTTCCTGTCCCCATAGCAAGCTCCCACTTCACTCGTACAGTGGATTATTGTGCAGTACTTGCGGTTTCCTGTGGGAGGAATATTCTCATGTTGCTACACTTCCCTGTGCTTGGCACATGCCTCCTATCCTGACTCCTTTGACTGAAGGCTCTTCATTTTAAAGCAATTCAGATGTCCACTTTTGCAGAAAGGCTTACCTCTTCTCTGAATCTGGGTTAAGTATCTGTCTTGCGCCTTTTAAGCAATGTGCTCTCGACTTAGTTGTACACCACCTTTAGCTTCTCAAAGGCAGTCTTTTATTCATGTGCCCAGTACCTGGCACGTTGTAGGGGCCCATTAAATATAGGCAGGCTGACTGAATGTTTTCATGCTCACATATTGGAAATGAATAACAGTTTTTTAAAGACTTCGAGAGAGAGCGCATGCATGAGCAGGGGGAGGAGCAGAGAGAGAGGGACAACCAGACTCCCCACTGAGCGCAGAGCCTGATGGGGCTCCATCTCACGACCCTGAGATCATGACCTGAGCCGAAATCAAGAGTCAGATGCTTAAAACCCACTGAGCCACCCAGGCGCCCTGTGAATAGCATTTTTTAAGTTATTTTTTATTATTGAATTCTCACCCTTTTAAAGTTTATAATTCAATGGTTTTCAGTGTATTCACAGGGTTGTACAACCATTACCACTGTCTAATTCCAGAACATTTTCATCACCCCCAAAGGAAACCCTGTACCTATTAGCAATTGCTCCCTATTTTCTCCATCTTCCAGCCCTTTGCAACCACTAATCTACTTTGTCTCTGTGGATTTGCTTATTCTGGAAATTTCATATGCGTGGAATCATTCATTCAGCATGTGACCTTTTGTATTTTTTTTTTAAGATTTTATTTGTCATAGAGAGAGCACGAGCATAAGCAGGGGGAGCGGCAGACAGAGGGAGAAGCAGGCTCCCCGCTGAGCAATGATCCTGATGTGGGACTCGATCCCAGGACCCTGGGATCATGACCTGAGCCAAAGGCAGCCACTTAACCGACTGAGCCACCCAGGCATCCCAGACCTTTTGTATTTTTTCACTTAGAATAGTATTTTCAAGGTTTGTGTGTGGCAGCATATATTGTACTTCAGTCCTTTTTACGACTTAATATTATGGACACACAGTTAATATGGACACACCCGTTTTGTTTATCCATTCATCAGTTTAGGTAGGAATTGGGGTTGTTTCTATTTTTTGACTGGTATGAATAAGGCTGTAATGAACATTTGTTTGCAAGTTTTGCTGGGAACATATGTTTTCATTTCTCTTGGGTGTATACGTAGGAGTGGAATTGCTAGGTCCTATGCTAACTATTTGAGAAACTTTTCCAAAGTGGCTGTACCACCTTACATTCTTGCCATCAAGGTTGAGACTTCTGCATTTTCCCCATCCTCATCAGTACTTGTTACTGTCTCTCTCTCTCTCTTTTTTTTTTTTTTAAAGATTTTATTTATTTATTCATAAGAAACAGAGGCAGAGGGAGAAGCAGGCTCCCTGCTGAGCAGGGAGCCCTATGCGGGACTTGATCCCAGGATCCTGGGATCATGACCTGAGCTGAAGGCAGACACTTAATCATCTGAGCCACCCAGGTGCCCACTGTCTGTCTCTTTGATGATAGTCTTCCTTTAGTGGATATAAAGTGGTATCTCATGGTGGTTTGGGTTTGTATCTTCCTAATGACTGATGATGAGCGTTGTTTCAAGTGCTTATTGCACGTTTGTATATTTTTGTTGGAGAAATGTCTACTCAAAATTCTTTGCACAATAAAATTTTTTTTTTGTCTTTTGATGAGTTATAGGAGTTCTTGATATATTCTAAATACTAGACTTTCATGAGATACATGATTTGCAAAAGATGGTGAAGAATATTTTAACAAGTTTAATACTGATACATGCTACAACATGGATGAACCTTGAAAGCATTATGCTCAGTGAAAATGCCAAATGTTGCATAATTCCATCTATTTGAAATGTCTAGAATAGGCAAATCCATATGGATTGAAAGTAATTGCCAGGAGCTGGTGGAGGGGAGAATGGAGAATAACTATTAATGGATTACAAAATTTCTTTTGGGGATGATGAAAATGTTCTAGAATTAGATAGTGGTGATGGTTGCACAATCTTGTGAGCAGACTCAAAACCATTAACTATGCAATTTAAATGAGTGAAGTTATGGTTTGTGAATTATATCTCGATAAAGATTTAAAAAAGAACAAGGGTACGTTATGTTTTGAAATATTCAAGATTTGTACCACTTTTGAAGATAGGTGGAAAATTTGTTACTGGCCAGGGTGCCAGGCCTTTTATCATTGTCAAGAGAAGAGAGATTGTACTCTCTCTGCTGTTCTTGTCTATTTTTTTTTTTTTAATGTCAGTGGGGGAGCTATACTTTAAAAAGTACCTCTTTGCTTATGTGAAATTGAGACAACCATTTACTTTCAGATTTATTTATTTTTTAAAGATTTATTTTAGAGAGAGTGTGGGCAGGGGGGAGGGGCAGAGGGAAAGAGAGAGAGAATCCTCAAGCAGACTTCCCTCTGAGCACAGAGCCCACTGTGGGGCTCAGTCCCAGGACCCTGAGATCATGACCTGAGCCGAAGTCAAGAGTCAGCTGCTTAACCGACTGGGCTACTTTCAGATTTAATTTCAGTTTTTTTTCATTAGTTGTGATAGGATCACTTATTAGATGCACTTTTTCGCTACCCCTATAAATGTCTTCATTTGGTTCAGATTAGGGACCCTGAGGTACTTACCTTAAAATCACATCTACAAGGAAAACCATGTTTGAGGTTGAGTGGGATGGAGGGTTAGATTTTTTATTATAGTTTGAGTAGTCTCAGAAGACTAACTGCTGCATTGAAATAATGTTGGTATATTATGGGATTTAAATTGAAAAAAAAAAAAAAAACCTTTTCTCCCCCAGATTTAATTTTCTCACCATTAAGCACTCCACATTTAGGATTCATCTTTATAATACCTGACTTTTTTTTTTATACCTCAGATTTTTGTAGAATTTGATTTCCCTACATGAAATTGCAGTGAAATGTGTCTCTGTACTTTCTAACATAGTCAATCAACTTTTTGTATTATAGAATAAAGGATCCTAAGTAGAGAGAAAAGTAACTTTCCTTAAAAAAATGGGAGTTTTGCGGGGAAAATTACTTATGGCCAGATGAAACGTAATAAATGTAATCACTCTAAGCTGTTAACGGTTTCAAGCTCTACCAGTACAGAATCAGTTAGTTCTATTGTGATGGCACTTCTGGTTCTTTGATTCTGATGGAGAATTCTAAGAGTAGCAATCTCCATTTTGTCTTGTGCTTATGAGCTTTCCTTCTCTACACATTTTCTCCCTATCATCTCTCTGCAATTTCCCTTCCTACCCTTCCTCATCCCCTGTTCCTTACCTCCAAACTAAAACTGAGAGAGTTTGTAAGATAACATTTTGTGATTTTTTTGTTTGTTTTGTTTACAGCATAAGCTGTAACCATGACCACGGAAGTAGGCTCCGCATCTGAAGTGAAGAAGGAATCTGAGCCATTAGGAGCAGATGCCACCAAGGAGAAACCTAAAGAAGTAGCAGAAAATCAGCAGAATCAGTCCTCCGATCCAGAGGAGGAAAAAGGTTCCCAGTCATCTCCTACAGCTGAAAGCCAAAGTAGTCCACGCCGCCAGAAGAGAGAGAAGGATCCATCTGAGAGCAGGGGCATTTCTCGATTTATACCCCCGTGGCTTAAGAAACAGAAGTCCTATACCTTAGTAGCAGCTAAAGACGGAGGAGATAAAAAAGAGCCCGCCCAAGCTGTTGTGGAAGAGATTTTAGATCAAGAGCAATCTCTTCCTGAAGGAGAAAGGCAGGCCAAGGGCGATGCCGAAGAAACCGCTCAGGGAAAAGAGCAGGAGATGAAAGTTGATGTCAAGGAAGAGAAGCCCTCCGTGAGCCGTCCTGAGGCACAGGTATGTTTGAGAAGGAATTGTCTGGAAATGAAAGCTTGGTGTTTGAAACACATACCAAAAAGGAGTTGTTTCTTTGGAATCCTGTCCAGATTTCTTGTATTCAGATACTATTTTGGCTTACTGTGTCTGGAATATGGGGCCTGGGGTAGTCTGCCACAGCCTTCTCGTTACTCCTTTTTTAAATCTTTGTCAAAATAATAAGGCCAAAAAATTAACTATGCAAACCATAAAAAAAAATTCATGTCTCTTCCTTTTAAGGTTAAACAGATACTCTACGAATCCTACCACCTCTCCTTTTTAAATAGTATGGATTTTTATACCTTTGATTTGATGTAAGTGTTCAGTGAGTAGGAAGAAGTAGATTTGTAGGTATGAACATTTTGGTTGCTTAATGAAGCCTAGGTTTTGCCATGGTGTGAAATTATAATTGGAAATTTTATTATTTAAAATGATATTTAAATTTTAGTTGCCAGGATGTAGTTTCTTTTACTCATGTGATGCTGAAATTACCAAATTGGCAAAATGAGAAAATGGGCGGTGGATTGGGGGAAGGGCAATACAGGGACATACCCTTTTCGGCAAAATCTTGAAGTCTTTAAAAATCTTAGGCTGACGGTGTTTATAACAATCACGATTCTTACTAAAGATTTTCCTTTGAATACTTGGTCTTCTGCAGATTGGTTAACTTTAGTATGAACTTCCTTTTTTCTGTTAACAGCCCGCTGAAGGGGTAAGTAAGGAGAGAGAAGAGAAGGCGAAGGAAATGAAGGAAGACAAGTCAGAAGAAGTAGCAAAGAGGGAGACCAAGGAAGTGCAGACCAATGAGCTAAAGGCAGAGAAGGCCTTCCAGAAAGCCAGCAAGAAGACCAAAACGGTCCAGTGCAAAGTGATGCTCCTAGACGGCACCGAGTACAGCTGTGACCTGGAGGTGAGACACGGCGCCGCTGGAGAGCGGTCCTGATGCATAGAATGTGAGCGGAAGTCGAGGCTGCCCTCCCTGGTGGGGTGGCACAGTGTGTATATTGTTGTGTCCCTATAAGCTAGCCTGTCAGTTTTGCTTTAAAAAACAAGAAAACCTGGAAGTGGGTCATTTCTATTACAGACAGTATTTCCTGACCCTTGAGGGGGGGTGGCAGGAAAGGGGGGGCTTGGCTAGTTTGCCCTGGTTGTGTGGATTGGCAGGTGTTTGTTCTGAATGGGCATTAAATAGTTGAACTATTACCCTTGTCTGTAAGGGATTCACTTGAGGAGAACCAGTAGTGCTAGGTTGATTATTCCAAGAGCCATGCTAATTTCAGCACTTTAACCCTACCTAAGTGGTTTTTTTTTTTTTAATCCTGAGTTAGATACTGACTTAAAATCAAGCTCATTTTTTTAGTTTCATTTAATTAAAAAACACTTATGATTTACAAGGCATATAATTCATTAGTGTGGATGTGACCAAAACCAATATAATTTTTTAAAGCATCTCATGCCTTATAATTTTGTCAGTCAGAAGAGCTTGTTGCTTTTCATAGCTAAGTTACTTTATTTACAAGAACATATGCTAGTAGTTGATGTTCACTGAAGAACTGTGTCAGCTACTTCGGATGGATGATTTCACATAACACTTGTGAGACTCTGTATGAGGTAGGTATTTAGGTATGATTGTGGGTATTCCCATTGTTACAGTGGGCAATGTGAGGCTTAGAGAGTTTACATAACTTGCCCAGACTTTCCCAGCTAGCTAGTGGGTGAGCCAGAATTCCAGACCTGGCAGGTTGACTCCGGACGTCATGAACCTGACCACCAAACTACCCTGTTTCATTTGCTACACGTGGGACCTCTTTTGTTCACTTAAAATATGGTCTCTAAATAATAGTCTTTTTTGAGGGGAAGGGGGGTCTTCTCATCTATTTAAATATTAAAATTACTTTTTCCTGATTCCTTGCATTCTTGCTTATTAAAAATAGAAGTTATACTTTACAATGAAAGCATTCATTCAGCTTGGTGAAATAGACCTATCTAGTTGAACAGTAGTTTATTATATATTTAAACATGTATTAGAGTACAAGGTTGGAGGGTGCTAAGATGAATGACTCCTAGTCCTTGCCTTTATCTATTTTACTCGTTTTAGTTATAATTATTCTGATATTTCAGTTATTTCAAGAACAGGAGTGGAGAAAGAGGATTAAAAATCCTTAAAGCTCTGAGAGAGACAGGGAGGGGCGGGGGGGGGGGAGACCGACTGACACTATGTGTTTGGGGTTGGGGGCGACAGCAAGGAAAACAATGGAATGCTGGTCTGAACTTGACTCAGTTACACTTGACCACATGTCCCTTGTTTCTCCTACCTATCCTAGAAGTTAGGGTGTCTAGAATATGAGAACCAGCTTGATGATAACTTGACCTTGAGCCAGAAACCAACTTCATCTATAGAATATAAGATTGCTTAGATAATTCAGAAGGTCCCTGTTATCTCTGAATCTCTTTGTATCACCAAACCTCAAGATTTACCAGTGTGCTTTATGGTTTAAATCTATTTTTGTGGTCTTTTAAAGTCACGATGTATGTAAAAACTACAAAAATCTAGAAAATAATTGACAGTTGTATATTCACCATAAAAATTTTCATCAGATGTTCCCATGTTGCCATGTGTTTCAGATTTTTTTTTTTTTAAAGAACTAAAACCTTGAAGACTTGGCTAAAGTCTCCTTTGCATCCCTCCTCTCCTGCTCTGTATGTCCCTTTTTACAGCATGTAAATCTACTTTGTTTAGCTACTGTCTAGCTTACTGTGAATGACTGAACCAGTTTCTCCATTCCTCTCCAGAGGCTCCATTTCTTTATGTAGTGTAACAATCAGTGCTTCAGTGAACATAATCACACACCTTGCCTTGTTTACTCGTGCAACAGTTTGTTCAGGGTAGACACTTCATAGTGGAATTTGGACGTTGATAGGATGCAGTTTTACTTCCTCAGATTTCCCTGACACTGCAAACTGATCCCCAAAGTGGTTGTGCCAATTTAAATTCCAGCGAATAACCACCAAGGTGAATTTTTCCACATTGTCTCTACTTATTCGTGATGATTTGGCATTCATTTTGTATTTTTTAATCTAGGGTTTTTGCATATCTTACCTTTAATTTTCTTCTATCCACTTTATGAGATTTCATGACCTACGTTATAAGCCTCATAAAGTTGCATCCCTTTTAATATTCTCTGGAAAATTTGGATAAGTGAGGGATTATCTGTTCTTTGGAGATCTGGTAGAACTTGCCTTTAAAACTATCTTGGTGTGGTGGAAAGAGGAGAGTTGGAGAGTAGGTTTTGTTGTTTTTGGTTTTTTTTGTTGTTTATTTTAAATCATTGATTCAATTTCCTTATAGTGTTTTTTCTTGAGTCAGTTTTAGTCATTCAAATTTTTGGTCGTAACTGTCCATTTCATCTAATTTGATAAGTCTGCTGGCATGAAGTTTTTCATAGCATTGTCATCTTGTGCATTCAATTTTTATTCCATTTTTTATTTCTAGTGTTATTTGCCTTCCCCCCCAATCCATTCTTCCTACAGATTTACCATTTTAATTTTTTTTTTCAAAGAAACAACTTGGGTTTATTGTTTCTGTATTTTCTTTTCTACTTTGTAGAATTTTTTTTTCCCTTTTGCTCTTTATTCTTTCTTTGGGATTACCCTGCTGTTTTTCTAATTTCTTGAGTTGAATATTAAATATACAAGTGCTTGGCTCTAGTTTTCCCTTCAGGTATCTCTTGTTGAAAGCACAAATTTTGAACATAGGGCTTTTCATTGCCACTCAATTCTTAATATTTTTGCATCCCGTTATGGGTCTTTTTTTTCCTTTTATTTATTTTTTTAAAATTTAAATTCAATTAATTAACCTATAATGTATTATTAGTTTCAGATGTAGAGTTCAGTGATTCATCAGTCTTATATAATACCCAGTGCTTATTACATCACGTGACCTCCTTAATGTCATTTTTGACCACTAAAGTTTTTCTAAGTGTGTTTTTAGATTTCCGAAGTATGTGTGTGTGTGAATATATGTGTGTATGTCTTGTGGGAAGAATCTTCAGATTCCCTGTTTTATTACAGTTTGGTCTGGTGTTCAGATCTGTCCTCTTGATCAGTCTTATTAATTATGTGGCTCATGTTGTTTATCTCTATTAATTGTTTAACTGCTTAGTTTATCAACTAATATGAGAGGTGTGTTGAGATCTCTCCCTATAATTATTGGTTTGATAATTTCTCTTCATATTTCTGTAAGATTATGCTTTATAAAATTTGAGGCTAGATTATTAGATGCCTACATGGACAAAATTTTTCCCTTTTTACCATCATATAGTACCTTAAAACTTATTTTGACATCGATATTACTGCTCTGGCTTTATTTTGGTTAGGATTTGCCTGGACTTTTTCAAATTCTTTGGTTTTAGACATTGTGCCCTTGTATTTTGAGGAGACATGTTTTTTAATCCCCTTTGAGAATTTAGTCTTTTTTTTTTTTTTTTTTAAGAATTTATTTGAGAGAGAGGGAGAGAGCACAAGCAGGGGGAGCAGTGGAGGGAGAGAGAGAGAAGCAGGTTCCCCACTGACCAGGGAACCCTATGCGTGGCTCAATCCCAGGATCCTGGGATCATGACCTGAGCCCAAGGCAGAAGCTTAACTGACTGAGCCACCCAGGCGCCCTGAGAGTTTAGTCTTTTAACTGGTGAGTTTAGGCTAGCTATTTTATATAACTGATATGTGGCCATATTCTGCCATCTAATTTTGATTTGTCCTGGTATTTTTCTTTGTTTATTGTTACTCTTTCTAGGAATATTTAAGTGTTTGATAGACACAGTTGACTTAATAAATTCTGATATTAATCATTGTGCCTACCCACTTTTTTCCCATCTGTTTAGCACTCATTTATTAGATGTCAGATCTCATTTTGGAATGGTACAAAATAACATTCTTATCTGTATGACTATTCCCTCTTCTATGACTTTGCTACTCATGGGGAATGAAATTGTTGGGTTGCTTGGAGCAGAGTTGAGAAAGAATGCAAAGTTAAACGCAGCAGAGTTTGCAGTTAACCAAAGTTAAATTCACTGAGACTTAAATTGGTTGTAAAAGCATAGGAATCTTTATTTTTATGACTATATTAATGTACAGTTGTCTTTTCAGTTAAATGATTACTTAAAATATCATTAAAAATGAACTTTTGAGAATGATAAATTTGAAATTAGTGTGTAGCATGTATGTGTTGAGTAAACTTTTTTCTCCTTTTAAGTACAAAGAAAAAACGAAATGTTGAGTAGCCTTCAGTGATATGATCCCACAGCAGATTTCAGGTACCAGCGTTTCACTAGAATTCTAAGCAGTGTGACTTTATATCTGACCATAAGCCATAATTCATCAGTGTCATAGTAGCTCTTCTAACAATGCACATGTTTTAAGTTGTATTTCCTATTTTGGTTGATTTTCTTTTTTCCAGTGCTTCTTCCCATTTTGGTTCTCTGGTTGCTTGCTTAGTATCATTAGTATGAGTCTGATACGCATCAGACCTGCTGTTACTTCCTCTTCAGGAGCAGAGCGCAGAGGACAGCCATCACGTGGTTTGAGTGCTCTCGTGTTTCCCGTTCCAGCATTGACCTTAGACAGAGGGTGATGTGCTGATGCTGCTTATCTGTAGTTCCGCAGCTCTACACCGGAAATCAGTGTCTAAGGACTACTTGGGGAAGTATGTTGTGGGAAACCGTAGCTATTGATGAACTTGCAAGCGCTCAAGGAAGATGACCACAGTGTGGGAAATAAATACTTTCACTTTATTTGGTTTGGGAGATTAGATTTGTTTCCATCTGTTCATTGTCATTAAAGATTCTGTTGTGACTTTTTAGATGCTGGTTATTCTTTTCTTTTTGTATGCGCATGTGTCTCATTTTCAGTTAGACCTTTAGATTATAGCATCCCCACTGAAGAGGGCCTGATTGTCTTGACTTCTAGGGCACCTACAACAGTGGAGGGAAGCATGGTCTGTGCAGGAGTCTCGAGGAGTTGGAATGACCTAACTTAGAGACCTTATAGAGTCAGATGAGGTTCTAGAGGGCATTCAAATGCCAGCATGGGAGGATTCAAGCTGACCTATAGAGCAAAATTTGCTGGGGAGACACGGAAGAGGTTGTAAAGTCATTGGGACAAAGGATCCAGCAAGGTCAAGAGTGCTATTTAGATTTTAGATTCTGGAGCACAGTACGCAGCTGTGTGGCCACAGGAATTGAAGGGGGACTTTTGTTTTTTTTAAAGATTTTATTTATTTCACAGAGACAGTGAGAGAGGGAACACAAGCAGGGGGGTGGGAGAGGGAGAAGCAGGCTTCCCGCTGAGCAGGGAGCCCGATGCGGGGCTCGATCCCAGGACCCTGGGATCATGACCTGAGCTGAAGGCAGACGCTTAACCACTAAGCCACCCAGGTGCCCCAGAAGGGGGACTTTTTTATTCACTACATTTAAGATGCATATCAGTGGTCTTTATAGATAGGATTTCATCAGTGTGATTCGAGCATTGGGAAAGTTAGACAGTTTCCTGTTTGTGGTACCTGTCAGTACCTTTAGTCAGCAGAAGTACCCTGTTTAAGGCATTTCATGCAAATGTTACTGTACTAACTGAATAATTTTTCAGTTAGTTTTATTATTATTGTTTGGTGTCCTAACATCATCTGTTTCTCCAATTACTTCTTTAAAATAGGTAGCTGAATCTCCATATGTCCATCTATATCCCTATATTCCTTGTTCGGTTCATTTTAGGCTTGTTTCCTCATTTTTTTCTCCTGTGGGCCATCTGAGCCTATTCTTTCTTGAACCTCAGGAATTAAATGAATAAGATTGCTCAGGGAACCAAGGCAGCACTATTTCAAAAAGTAATTATCATCTTTTGAGTCTGCATTCTTTTGAGGTAACAGTATATGTTGTTAAGAGTGGATAAAAATGCCTCACAAATACAGTATTTGTGAGCATAAATATTGGATAAGAGGGCATTTTTAGAGAATGATTATAGTTACATGAAAAAACAATATGGAAGTGGTTTGACAGTAATTAATGTTATTTTTGGCTTATGTAACAATAAGCTTATTGCTAAGCCATGCATTAATTTTGACCCAAGGCCTAGTCTGTGTGCATTTGTTCCAAATCTTTGTGTGAAGTATTTTTTCATTGTATTTGGTGAAAATTACAATTTATATTTTATACTGGTTTATCATCTATTGATAATAAAAGGTCTCAAATATTTTTTTGGAAACCCTTGAGGATTATATATATATTTTAAAGATTTTATTTATTTATTTGACAGAGAGAGACACAGTGAGAGAGGGAACACAAGCAGGGGAGAGTGGGAGAGGGAGAAGCTGACTCCTCACTGAGCAGGGAGCCTGATGTGGGGCTCGATCCCAGGATCTTGGGATCATGACCTGAGCCAAAGGCAGACGCTTAATGACTGAGCCACCCAGGCGGCCCTTGAGGATTATATTTTTTAATGAAGAAACTATAATTTCTATTCTTTGATAACATCTGTTTTTATCTTATAGGAATATTTAATGGTATGCGACAAGCTCCTTTAATACCGGAGTTTGAGTGGAAAGAATTCTAGGGAGTCTCCTGGGCTCTGCATGCGTGTTCCACAGACTCAGCTATAGGACTCTTGTGATCCTGCTGCTGATCATTTCTACATTCAGTGTGTTCAAAAAGCAGGGCTCTTTCCTCTCAGGAAAAAATACAGTAAGATTTAGTTGAAGCTGTGGATATAAAGTCAGGAGACCTATGTTTCCTTTTCTTTTGACTCTCTGGATGTCTTGGGGGCAGTCACTTCCTCTTTTCTATCCTCAGATTGCAAAGTAAGAATGAGAATACTTGCTTCCTCTGTTTCTATGATTGCGCTGGTTTTACTACAGCTGATAAGTCTGTATATCTTTTGAGCCTGAAAATAAATGTGAAAGTTCCTGCAAGACTTTGGGAGCAAAAGTGAATGTGCATTCTGAGCTAGAGTTGCTCACATTTTCCTCTGGCATCTGAAAGTCGTTCCCACGTTTGATTTTAGTCTGAGAATTGAGGGCATTGTTTCTGCCCACACAGGAATGCCAGTACCAGTTTTTCCTTAGCACTATGAATAAGGCAATCAGAATGTAGGCTCTTCTCGTCAGTGTTCTGATGATAAAAGTATTTATCAGAAAGTAGAATGTGTCAAGGTTGACTTTTCTTGTGTAGAGGACTGGTCTCAGAAGTCCAATTTGAGATCATCGCTTTTGAGTGGGTGTTATTTACTTGATTGCTTATTCTACTTTCACTCTCCAAGGTGGTTTTTCAGACCTCTGGCACTGACCCTTACTAGGTTTATTAGTTAAATAGTTTTAACTATCTACATACTCCTGGAGGATCTAGAAGTTGTCTCACTCTATACACTCCCATAAAATGGTGTTAGATTCAAATATGGATAAGGAACTTGGAACAATTTAATTGGCACATATTATGTGCAATATAAAATCCCAACAGCATAGGGGCAGGTGGAATGCTGCTGGCTGTCTATCCAACTATCGCTTTAGCTTAAAAAATTTAAGATGGTAATTCTGTCCAATAACTTGTATTGACTAAGTGGCAAGAGGCTGCCATACCACGTGAGTGGTTGAATACTTGGTCCAGCTTGAAGAACACTAGGGAGTCACAGGAGCAGGGCAGAGCATGGCCTATTTATCATGCCCCTCTTTAGCTGGGTGTTCAGGACTCTCTCAGGAATGACCTCAGACTGTCTTTTGAACTCTATCGCTAGTGGATTTTCCAAGTTTCCCCCTGCCAGCCTAATCGGTCTTCTGATCAGGCACCTCTTCAATTATCTTTCCTTCAAGTTTCTGATCAGAACATCTCTGCATTGTGATTGCCACATGATTTCTCACTATGGTGTCATGTCCAACTCTGTCTTCCTGTGAACTTGTTTGCACCATTAACTTGTTAGTCAGTCATTCACTGGCTTCTGAAAGAATCACTTATATTGTATTGAAAAACTGGTAAACTCTTGTATTGTTGTTTGATTTTTCTCCTGTTATTTCTTCACCTGGATTGTTAGTTCCTTGAGAAAAGGACCTTTCTTCTCTCTCCCCATGGGGCATTAACACTGGACTTTATACACTACTCATAGAATGTAATTGTTGCTTTATTTTTTCTCTACTTTCTTATATATGTATACAATTTTCATCCTTCTTATCTAAGCTAAGTGATCACACTTCCTTATTTATGTTCCCAATTTTTCTCTCCACCCTCCAATTAGAAAAGATTTGGGTGTGTGTATAAATATGTGTATCCTCCCTCCTCCCCCCCACCCCCCCACCCTTTATTGCTTCTTCTGTCTACCACTGCCCTGCTTTTTAAATACTTAGAAACAGCAGGCTAACTTCTAATAGAAACACTTCAAGGGCTTGAATGAATGAAAACAATTAAGTTCGTGTAAAAGGCTGTGAAACCGCTAGGGGAGAGCCGGGCAGAGGCAGGTGAGGTGTGGCCCTGGCCCTGTAGGAGCTCAGGACCTGTCCAGGATGTCAGACTGCCAGAGCAGAGGAGCGCTTTCACTTACATGGGAGCGGCCGTGGGACATGGCTTGCTGGCCGAGGGTAGGCTGGGCGTGGAGGGCATATAATGAATACCTTATTCCCTGCCTCTCTTTACCAGTGCTGCTCTTAGGCACAGGTTCTCATTTCCAGGCAGGCAAGAATGCTATCACATGCTTTATCCTTTCTTTCTCCCTTACTTTTGGTTTCAAAAGCTGGGGGTTGCCCTTGTGTCAATGGTATTTTGAAAGCATTAAATGTGACACTGGAAAGTAACTTCTCACCCTGAGTGACCATCTTGACATCATTTTGAAGGCAACCTCCTTCTCTTCCTGGCCCTTTCTCACGCATGCCGCTGGGCAAAGCTAACTCCTTGGTCATTTACCACTTAATACCAGGGAAAACGTTTTCACTTTAACCTGAGGTAGGTGGTAGAACAGGCACCAGGTCATTGAATTATTTTTCTGTTTTGGAAGGAAAATTATTTGAAGGTTTATTAGTAAGATTAGAAATGCTGGGGAAGGTCATTTTCAGAATAAGGTTTGTACTTTAAAATCTGTTCTGATACATTTTTCTCATTCACTAAAATATATGGGCATTAAAAAATTTTAGCTCCTTGGGGCAGCTGGGTGGCTCAGTCAGGTAAGCATCCGATCTTGATATCGGCTCAGGTCATGATCACAGAGTCGAGAGACTGAGCCCCATGTTGGGCTCCGTGCTCAGCAGGAAGTCTGCATGAGATCCACCCCCCCCGCCCCCTGCTCCCCCCGACACTCTGTCTCTCTCTCTCAAAAAAAAATTTTTTTTTAGTTCCTTGGCAGGATTCATCAAATGAAGAAATGCAATGTTATTTCTCTCAGCCAATAAAAAACATAAAAAATCTTTTAACGCACTATTCAGAATCCCTCTATTTTTGTTACTCTTATTTTTAGTTACCTTTCTTTATTCTGAGGAGATTAAAGATGAGGTACCTGACTTGTATTTCTCAACTGTAGAAATTTTGTTGAATATTCCCCTCTCTGATCCCATCTCCTTGTTGCCCCTCCCCCTCCAGATTCCTATGGAGGTATGTGTAGAGCTTGAAGGGGGTCAGGGATTTGGGAATCCCTGTGTTTATTTCACAAATGATGAGGCCATTCACTTCATCCTGTCCCTTCTACAGCAGGATACATACTCTGGTCCAGTAAGAACATGGACAGAATGTATCATTAATATTAGTATTTACAGTACCGTATATTATAGTATACTAACATTTGGATCTTAAAGGGATTGAATTCAATATACCATCATAAAATCTGGTGTATAAAAAGCACCAGATTAACTCAGAAAAAATTTCTTCATGCAAGGTAGCTAAATGAGTCAAGCATTGATAAAGGATCTGTCAGATTGCTGTTTTTATGATTTGTTTCATTATGTTCTGCAACAGAGTTACACATGGACTCTGACAGAAAAGTTATGAGGAATATTACTTCTAACTTTTTTTTTTAAACTCTCATATTCTTCAGAGGCACCTCCAGACAAAAGCTCCATTCTGCTTATTCATGGCATCTCCCAACTGCATTTCATTTATGGAATATGCCATTTTAACCTGTTTTGAGGTTGAGTCTGATTTTGTATATCCCCTAGTTATTTACTTAGGAAAATTCATTCGAATTTTATGATCTGTTTGTCATATTGATCTCTTTTCATATTTCTGTCAGCAGCAATTTAAAGTGAATCAAATAAGAATGCTCTACTAAGCTATTCTTGTGTAGCACAGAAAGCCTATGTGAATCAAATGTCAAAATTCATTCTAAGCAAATAGTTTGCAGAGAATGTGCTAGCCTGCAGAAGTTGCTGCTTCTGGTTTTTGAAATAAGTCCTAGTGGACATGGTACTGAGCAACATTTAAAAGAAGATACTTAAAAAAATTTTGGTTTGTTCATCTGGCTAGAAGTTTGATACCGGCCTCTATTTATCTAACAGTTTTAGTCACTTTTAAAGAGATTATACTTTTTCATAGATTTATGCCAACTCCTGCTATTTACAGTGAAAAATAGAAAAAGTTAGACAAAAAGTTGTATTTTCATTTCTTAGGAATTATTTTAATGCCTGGGTTGCTGATGTCCCTTCATGATGGTATGTCATTTTTAAGAAAATAGGAAGTTAAGAAAGTCATATTTGCACAGTATTTTGCAAATTTGGTTTTAAAAATCATACTCAGTTACATATATCTTGTGTGTTCAGAAATAATTTTTATCCCCAAATATTGATTTGGTTCCTACTTTTGCTGAGAAGATAAAAATTGAAGACACTATTTTTCCTCTCAAGCTGCTTATGAATTTTACTTTCAAGGGTAAACTATACATACGAAGCCAAGGGTATGATCTGAACGTAATTGATAAAGTACTGTTTAGGGGTTAGATAAATAACATAGAAGTATCACGTCATGGGCTAAAATTGGCAACTCTTCACTGGGGAGAAAGGAACTCCTCCTAGATTTTGAAGAATGAAATATTTAGGAAAACCCAGCAACACCTAGCCCATTACATTTTTTATTTACAAATGGCTCTATAGTAATATCCAAGCAGAAATAGGGGGTTATAAGAATAGATTTTAATGCCGACTTCCTCCTTGGTCAGGGATAGCTTGATAGTAAACCTTGGTTGGGAGCAAGCCAGTGTTGCTAGTTTTGACTCAGGCTTTTCTTGGCTTGGCTCTAACTAGAAATCCTCCCATTTTACAATTCAGTGTATCACTGGGGTCACTTCTGCTAAACATCACGGAAGAGGTGGGCTCGGAGAGGTTGTGAAGAAAACATGAAACATAAATGCATGGACTTGATCTCCCAGCCTTTTTCAATCTGCTTTCCAAAATTTCATTGGCACAGATTCTGTTTTTTTTTTCCCCACCCCCATCTCAGGGTGGGGAAAAAAATGAATATATGCATGTGTGCTCTTACATCATTTTCTATTCTAACTAGCTTCCAGATGGAGCAGAAGTAAATGGGTTGTGTTTAATCTACCGTCTTTAATTGGCGGTCCACTTTCTACTTAAGAAAATTTGAGCAATGAGCACATTTGAACTCTAGGATGAAGTGAGGTAGGCCATCCTCCTCAATATAGTACATATCCTAGCTGTCAGGAGGCTCTTGGGTTCTCTTGCCATAGAAAGACTTTTACTGGTTGTGGTAGCTTTAGTAGCGTCTGTTTTGATATTTTGTTCATTATTTTCTCACAGATGCTTTTTGTTAGTTTATTTTCTTGTCTCTATTTCCTGCAGGTGTCTGGATAATCCGTTTTATTCTGCATGTGGAGGTGGGTCATAGGAAATGGAAGGATGGGAAGGCTATTCTACTGAAAATGGTTTACTGGTTTTTGTAATAGGTGTAATTCATTTCTTAATTCATTTGATTTGGGTCATTATCTGTTACATAAAGGTATGGTTTTGTTCACCAAGCGTTTGTGGACCAAGCATTGGTGATCCTGCTGAGGAGTAGTGGGTCTCCTGGTTAGAGCCTGTGCAGCAGAGGGTAAAGGCTGCCTACCGGGGTTCAGGCTGGATTTCAGGCTGCTTTCCAATAGGAAGAAGCTGTTCTGGATGTGGTGGTTTGGGAAAGTATCCAATGTTAACATTTCTATAAAGCTTTTTTCCCCCTAAGATTTATTTATTTATTTTAGAGAGGGGAGAGAGGGGCCAAAGGAGAGGGGGAGAGAGAGAATCTCCAGCAGAAACCCTGCTGAGGGAGGAGCCTGAAGTGGGGCTCGATCTCACGACCTTGAGATCAGGACCTGAGCCAAAACCAGGAGTCAGACACTTAACAGACTGAGCCACCCAGGTGCCCCTCTATAAAGCTTTTTAATGTGTGGAATTTTATCTCATTTTCCCCACAGAACTTGATGGAGGGAGGGTGAGCTGTTATAGACCAAGCTCTGTGTTGGTATAGTAGTTCTCAAATTTAAACTTAAAGTTCGCTTCATTTCAACATTTTGAAATCTGGATATATCTTGCAATATATGTCAAGAGAAACTTAGATTACTGTTTTCCCCCTGCCTTGCTGAAGTCTTTCATAATTTTGTAGAGTTGATAATAATATTTGAAGTTCGCAGAGTAAGCTCACAGTGTTGACCAGTAGGATGCCGCAGGGGCTGGGGGGCTTCAACAAGATAGGACATGGGAGATCATTGTGTAGGGTCTGGTTCGGGGCATACATGCATACATTAATTCTTTATTCACTGTGCCCAAGGCAGTCAGGGAGAAGACAGTTGGCCCTTGCTGATCAGTCCTATGAACAGAATCATTAGAACGCCAGGAAGTGATTTACAGTTAAAGATAACTGCCAGAAAGAATGAAATGTGTACAGGTGATTGGTCAACTGATTCTCTTCTTCATAATAAAGTCCTTGAATGATGCCAGGTGATAATCCTAAAATATCTTTGTGAGCATGAAATTCAGAGCAAGGGGTATTACATCAACATGGTAACTGGTGTCTTCAACCCACTTGTAGCTTGATCCAAAGCCACTGTTGGAGGGTGAATACATCTGCCAAGGTCAAGAATAATTATGCTTTTAGGCCAAGTATCCTTCATCCAAGTGTTACTGATATATTCTCACTTTTTGTTATTCCCACTCCTTCCCCTCCAAGAAGCCCATTTGGGTCTGTAAACTGGGATTACACACACACACACACACACACACACACACACACTTTCCTGTCTCCCTCCTTCCCTCCCTCCCTAACATTTTAGACATGCATTCCTGGGTTTCCTGCACACACACACACACACACACACACACACACGCTTTCCTCTCTCCCTCCTTCCCTCCCTCCCTCCCTAACATTTTAGACATGCATTCCTGGGTTTCCTGCAGTCAGAACATTGACCCCTCATATGTGTTGATTTTACTTAGCATAACGTTTACTGGGGAACCTATCTCTAAGTTCTGTTGGAAACTGTACCATGGACTTCAGTATTTCTAGCTGGGTGTGTTATTCACCTGATAGACTTAGGATGGGAGTTCATGTTGGGAAGAATGATTGACCTGAAACTTATTTGCCAGGCAAAAATATTATTTCTCTTGGAAAAAATTGTGATTTTCAAATAGATGTCACATGTCACTTTGCATTTTAGGGAAGAAATAATACAGGATGGCATGGGGTTGACCATTTGGGTATTCAAATACATAGTGCAGAGAGGCACTGTAAAGGAAGTTTCCAGTTTATGAACAGGTTGTCTGGACATGCCATACATCAGCAAATGATTTATTTGGAAAGTGTGCTTTCGTATAGAGACAATGTACAAATGATTACATTTCCAGGTCAATTTGTGAAAGTCCATACCTTACATTTTTGAACTGAATTCTGGGTGCTTGGAGCAGGTTGGTAAAGACAGAATTTCTACCTCCCTTTCTTAACTCAGGCCAAAAATGTAAACCTCTTTCCCCCCAGATTATTTTCCTATTTCTTGGTACTTTTCTCCCTTCGACTTTCTTGTTCCTACTTTCATGATGATTTTACTCTTTTGCAGTGTAATACAAAAAATGTTATGTTTCCTGCCTACTTTTTCTCCTTCTAGAATAATTCCTCAAATGTAGCAGACTTCTCAGCTCAGTAATGAGAAGATCAGTGATTTGAGTGAATGACTTCAATGTGTGAATGATTGATTACCTGTATTGCCTTCTAAGAGATATTTGCATTTTAAAAGAAAGCTCTTCTCTCTAAAGAATCCTAAGTGGTGAAATTTCACTACTGAAGCCAATTAAGGTAGTTTGTGTGGGGGGCTAGAAGGCTGGATTTGTGGCATCTTTGGGTCAGGTGGACACAGTGGTGGTAAGGTAGCCTTTTGGGGAGCATGCCTCAGAGCTGCATTAACCCAAACAGTTCCTGACTTTCTTGCTTCTGAATCCCTATGTTTCTCTCTGATAACCTCAGTTTTTCTCCTTATATAGTTGAGTTAATTTATGTGTATGTGTATTTTAAGTCAGGCAAAGTCTTGAAGATTCACTCAGCCCCTCCTCCCCCCCCCAACTTGGTGAACAAAGACCTTGTTGTCACTTTTTCTTTGGTTTTATTTTAGTTTGTTAGTCACCCATCAGGAATGAAAAACTTTTTTTTTTATTATGTTAATCACCATACATTACATCATTAGTTTTTGATGTAGCATTCCATGATTCATTGTTTGCGTATAACACCCAGTTCTTCATGCAGTACGTGCCCTCTTTAATACCCATCACCAGGCTAACCCATCCCCCCACCCAGGAATGAAAAACTTTTAATGGGGAAAAATGTCAAGCTGAATGGAAACACTGTTGCCTCAGATCAATGTTTAAAAACTGTGCTATCTCAAAATGAAGCGTATTTTTTTTCTCAGATTGCCCAGAATTGCTTGTCATTGAATTCAAGAATCAGAAATTCAGGTGGTGAGGTATAAAGGAAATTTTTGTTGCTAAGAAACTCAAGACCTCTCTTTTTGCATCAGATCCGTTGCCCTCCATTTCACAGCTGTCATAAAGTCAATATTTAAGCGATTGAGATTATTCTGCATTACACCTTGACTTCCACTTTGGTCCGTTATTAAAAAAAAAAAAAATACGTTAAGCACTCCTGGCCGGTAGAGGTAAGAACAGTTTCCTTGGGCCTGGTTTTGATGAGATCAGATCTACATATGGTCTGGGGTCAGGTGGGTGTCTTGTGTTTTTCCACCTGGAGATCTTTTTATTTCAAAGGTAGCTTTCAGGTAGAGTTGTCATTAAAGATTGTCAGATAAATTGTATATTACCAGGCTCTGTGAACCAGTCCTTTTTTAAAGGGTTTGAAGTGAAAACTTGAACAATCGATGCATTATGCTGTGGGTCCTGGCTTTTGTGTCTAAGCCTTTGAAAGGGAGGAAAGGAGGAGTATAGTGCATTGGATGTTGTGATAGATTGAAAGCTAGCGGTCTTGGGGTGTGAGGCAGATAGTCTTACTCGGGCAGAGGGGATCTCTTGGTGACCTTTGTATCAGCCTTGTCTCATGGTTAGAATCCTTGTTTGAGCTTTTTACAAAGAGGAGCACAGAGGATTTTTAGGGCAGTGAAATTACTCTGGATGGTACTGCAATGGCAGAGACATGTCATTATGCATTTGTCCAAACCCATAGAATGCACAACACCAGGAGTGAGCCCTGCTGTTAACCATGGACTTGGGTAATAATGACTATGTGTCAATGGAGGTTCATCAGATGTAGCAAATGTACCTGGGGGGGGGGGGAATGTCGATAATGGGAGAGGGTACACAGTTGTGGGGCTGGAGAATTTATGGGAAATCTCTGTACTTTCTCAATTTCTATGAACCTAAAACTGTTGTAAGAAATAAAATCTGATACAAAAATTAAGAAAACTACAGATGTCCAGGTGTCACCTTTTGAAGATGCTGATTCAGTGGTTTTGATGCCAGGCTTAAATCTGTGCAGCCCGAGTTAGGAACTGCTTGGAAAGGCTGTACCGTCCTGTCTGCCGGGCACTTCGTGCAGAGCATCTGCTCCCCAGGGAGAGGGGCAATTCATAAATTAGCTCCTTGTTGAAATATTATGGCTGGCGAGGTATTTTCGTCTAGTGGCAGGAAAGTGAGTGGAGTAGAGACCCTCCATTGAGACTGCAGGAGGTCTTAAGTGTCTGTCTGGGTTCACTCGATAGCGTTTTCCTCACTATGATTTGTGGCTGAATTTGTCCGGTTAGGATTTGCTTTGAGCAATGCTCTGCATATAGTAAAGGCTTGATAAGCACTAGCTGCAATTGTTATGTTTTAAAACCCTGATTGTTTTTTCAGGATCCTACTATTTTTCTTGTTCTTGATGAACATACTAAAATCCCATGCCTTGGATAAATTCCTGATAATATTTTTATATTTTATCAATAATTTAGTGACTTGGAAGGCCCATAAGGGAAATATATACCACTTATATATTCACAATGACTTTGTCAATTAAAGAACTTCCTTAGACTCTAAACTTCAGTTAGTACTTTTACAAGTAAGAAAAAACCCACAAGATTTAAAAACAATACAATTTATCTTGAAATTTTGAATAAACCAATGCCTAGTGTCCAAGGCCTTCTTATTGGAGAGTCAGGAGACATTGTCCATAACCAGTTGGATTAAAAAAAGAGGTCAAAGATGAATTCCTTTATTTTACCACCAAAATAAACTAGAACTCTAGGAATAGAAGTATAGTTGGATTTTGCATAGGAGAAATTGCAGGCTATCTGACAGCTTATTCACTTAGAGAAAATAGAGATTGAGATGATTCTTCCTCATACACTATAATACCATTTCATTAAACTTTTATTACAAAAGGAAGGCATTTAAGGACCATGAATGAATGGGTTGAATGAATGGCTGAGCAATTGACAGATGTTAGAACTGACAGGAGCATTTATTATTTTCATCTGGTTAAAGTGAAAAAATAAGTAAAATCCCTTGCATAAAATTTGTGTGCAGATATTTACATTTCATCAACAAATAGGGTTTGTGTAACAAACTTCAAGATCCATGGCTCTGGGGCTTTTGTGAGGTTTTCTGCATCTCCGTTTCAGGGCGTGGCTTTGGGATTACCACCCCTGCACCGGCCAGCCCACATGCTGGTGAGAGGAGCGGGCCTGCTATGCACTGTGGAGGTAGAGATCTTCCGAGGGGGTGCTCTCTGGTCACTGAGCGATTCTTGTGTCCTGAAAACTGATGAAAACCTCTGGGCTGCCAGAAATAAAAACTGCAACCACCTTAGAGATACAGAATGTGATTGTGGATGAGGGATTAAAGATTCAATGTTTTATTTTTTAAGGCTGAAAAGTAAGCATTTATTTGCTTTGGGAGGAAAAAAGGCCAAGTCCATAGACTCGAATTTGTGGTTGATGGTGTGTTTTGTTTGTTTATAATATTGGTAGCAGGATTTTGTTGTTTTTGCTGTTCCCCACACAGTATAAAGATGAATCCTATTTTTCTATCTCGTCTGTAATCTAAATTTACCTGGTTGCTTATGAGTTGAATTGTATGCTCAGTTAAGAATTCTGAAACGTGCACATGTGCTCTCTCTCAAAAAAAAAGGCTGCTACTAAAACAAAAACAAACACTAGGCCAGAATAGCCGGCACAATACCCTCGAGTAACTACATCCTGTAATAATTTCAAAGGAAACCCTAGCATAGAGGCTCACCTTTGTATTTCTGGCATCTAAAACTACATTATTTTATGTTGTTCTTGTCCACATCATGCAGAATTTGCTCCGTGTTTATCCTAATCCCTGAATCCTGTGTAATGGAAAAGAAGAGATTTTTATAATGGTCTGTGAGAGGTTTTTTTTCTTTCTTTCGTTTTGTAGCCTCGTCTTGAAGGAATACTACATAAGAAAAATTTCTTATACTTTATGGTGATTTATAAGAAACCTACATGCTACATAATCTTGATACTGCATGTTTATCTATCTATGGATGTGTGTGTGTGTGTGTGTGTGTGTATATATATATATAGTTTCCCTGTTCACTAATGAAAGAATTTGAAAACTTTTTCATTCTATTCAAAATAAGAAAGATACATATCTGTATATAATGTATGTATATTTGTACACATTTTATACACACGTATATATTATATATAATATACACACCCTTTTGAGTAGGTGGAGAAACTTTTTCAAACTTAATTCTTATTAATTATCAGGGAAACTTAAAAATCTTTTCTTGCTGCAAATGGCTCATTTATTTCTGGAATTTACATTTTCAACACACACACAATAATTGGATATGGTGTCTTCCTCTATATTGGGGTTTGAATGAACCGGAGGTGTATCGACAGCTCACTCAGATTGGTAGGAAAAGATTGATCTGGAAAATGATGGCCTTAGACTATTTGAGAGCTCTCTTTCCTCTTCTGTATGGTTTTCGTTGATTAGCCCCCCCCATGACAATGTATCAGTTGTTGCGTTTGCTCTTTGCATACCTTTCTTTCCTTGGCCTTTTATATTTGCATAGTGTAGTTTAGAGCTAGTGCAAAATACAGAGCTCGAGGGCTGTCATGTATGGATTGCATTGTGCGCTTCCCAGCACCATGTCCTTGGCATACAATAACTACAGTGTGGAGGGGCCTACACGGAGACAGCAGTGGGGCTTTACACAGTGCCAGTGGGGTGTGGCGGCCGCTGCAATCTGCCGGGTAAGCAGATGCACAAATTCCTCCAAGTTGAGAGGCCTCCAGAAATGTCATGTTTTGGCCTCCGTCGTGAATGCCACAAATAACAGCACGGGCTCGGGGAACTTTGCTCAGCTTCTTAAATTCCAGCCGGCCTTCCTTCAGCTGGGTCTGCCATAGATGGCTTTGTTTTGTTTTGTTTTAAAGGCCCCAAAAGTTAGTCTTCCAACCCTTGAATAACATATTTTAAACCCATCTAAATTGTCTTGTTCTTTTTTCTCTTTTGGATAGCTCTAATATATTATGCTTTTTTTTTAAAGAAGAAAAAAAAATCTGATAACCTGGCAAGTAGACCAAAGGGCTTTTTTTGTTTAATTTTTCAGCCCATTGATTTTTATATTGCTGGTCTGTGCTATAAATGGGGTTAGGGAGAGGCAGATAGGGGAAAAGAGATTGTAAAGCTTGTTGGCATTTAATGTAGAAAGTAAGATTTCTCTTTGAAGTGCACTTGGCAAGTTTTATTAACAGTTGTATGGTTTTGGGGTGCCTGGGTGCCTCAGTTGGTTAAGCGTCTGCCTTCGGCTCAGGCATGATCTCAGGGTCCTGGGATCGAGTCCCTCATCGGTTGGTCCTGCTCCCTGCTCAGCTGGGAGCCTGCTTCTCCCTCTCCTTCTGCCGCTTCTCCTGCTTGTGTTCTCTCTCTGTCAAATAAATAAATAAAATCTTAAAAAAGAAAACCGTTGTATGGTTTTGTTTAATTAACTTGGTGCTTTATTAGCATCGCAGTTGACACAGATTGTAGTCTGTAAAGATTCTAGTGTAAGAAGGGATACAAAGCAAAGACAAGCTTTCCGTTAGCAAGAGGAAATGACAGTGAAACTGCTGTCTGTCTTAGTGAAGGAATGTAAAGAGTCTATAAAACCTCACTGTCCCCTTCTGTGTGAAGGTGGGGCATGGCCTGCTCTTAAGAGAAAGAGGCAGATTCACTTTTCTGCTTTTGTCATTCCTCTAGTTCTCAAGAAGTGTTTGGAAATGTTCTAAATACTAAAGAAGAGTTTAAGTACAATGTAGAATTATGAAGATGAAATGTAGGTCTGTGGCTGTTCTTCTCCCAGAATGTAGTTGGCAGTGTGTGTTTGGTTTAGTTCCCTGAATAGCTATGGGTGGTAGTCCATGAGCTAGATCCGGGAGATTGCATAAGACTGCTAGCCAGAGGCTTGAATTCTAGACTCAGCTCTGCCAACTTTTTGGCTGGCATTATGGCACCGAGCCATTCCATCCAACGGATATATTTTGGCCTACTAGTGAGCTAGTTACTCAATGAAACGCTGCCCTAAGAGATGTTAAAGTAAGTAAGACATACTTTTTTTGCCTAAAGAATTCAGTCTCCAAACGTAGTATCAAAAAAGGAGTAGAATATAAGTGTAAGTACCATAAATGTGCAATAAAGTGCTTGAAGGAGAAAGATGAATATTGGGAGATTGGAATAATTTTCATAGGGAAGGAGAATTTGGAGATTTGTCTAGAGGTACGGTTTCAACAGTTAGAAATAAAACAAGGTAAAAAAGAAATTTAGAGTATGTCTTGGCCAGTCCACAGTCCTCTTTATCTGGGGCAATACCCCAAAGTGCTATGACAACTAGTTGTACTGGTATCCTAGGTGTAGATAGTAAAACAAAATCTGTTTTTTGCTTGGTTAACAAATGTGTATTTGTAGTCCTTTCATGCAATAGAATCCAAATTGTTGTTTATTAAAAAAGTCAAAACAATGATAATAGGAGAAAATTGCCGGGGTGCCTGGGTGGTTCAGTGGATTGAGCATCTGCCTTCTGCTCAGGTCATGATCTCTCCATCCTGGAATTGAGCCATGCATTGCCCCGTGTCGGGCTCCGTGTTCAGCAGGGAGTCTGCTTTTCCCTCTGCCTCCCCGCTCCCCTGCTCCTATATGTTTGTTCTCTCGCTCTCAAATAAGTAAATAAAATCTTAAAAAAAAAAAGAAAATTGTCTTCCTGGATAGAAATATAGAGTACTAATGTTTATGGATATCACAGATGAGAATTCAGTTCTTCAAAAGAAATTCAGGAAATCAGTCTGAAAAGTAGGTTAAACTCTCTGTAACCTCAGTTTTCTCATTTGTGAAATGAGATTGGATGAAATAAGTGTGAAAGTTCTTTAATCATATTTAAAATCAGTTATTTTTAGAGCAACTCAGAAAGGTCCTGTGATTCAGTGGTCTTTTAATGAATCCATATAAGGTGTCAAATATTTTATTAAGCACTTTAAATACACCTCATTTAATTATTGCTATTATACAAGGAGTATTTGTATTTTAAAGAGAAGAAACTGAGGAATGGTGAAGTTAAGTAACTTGCCTTCGGTTACATAACTGTTAAGAAGTAGGGCTGTCATTCAGGGCTATCATTCAGATCCAGGTCACTGGCATTTTCCTGCAATATCTTTTCTAGTCTGGTTGAGAATCAGTGATTCTCATGAAAGATGGTACATACAAGAATCTGGAGGGGAGAAGGAATCATTTCAACTGGCATACCCCCACACATCTTTTTATATTACAATTACGAGTTGTGTGTTGGTTCCTGTCTCCTGAATGATGGGAATTTTCCTTTGTGGAGTGTGTTGTGAACAGAGTGAAGGCAAAGAGAAGTTGTGAGCCACTGGGTTCATATTGCTGACAGAGCATACTCAGGCAAGTTTGATTGCAGATGAGTACTTATTAAATGTTCCATGTTATTACATTTTATATGTAGTATTTAATATGGGATAATCTGATATATTTTCTTTATGAGAGAAGAAGAAATGTGCTATTTTGTTTGCCTTGTTGAATTAGCTTCCAAAAGCAGATCAGTTTTAGGTTGCTTAAGAGTAACTTCTCTGGGTTTTCTGTTATAATTTACTTTTGTCAATCCTTATTCTTTAGCTTATGTTTCTTTCCCTCTTGTCTTGATGGCTTTGCTGTATCGTTTTTAAAAATGTCAAAACCTTTTGAATATTAATGAGTCAGAATAATAAAATAATGGAAGAAAGTGATTGTAGATTACTGGATTTCATTTTATGTGGCTAGAGACCCATGGAGTTTCCTTAATTTGAGAGTTTTAGGCATTAATCAGCCATTATCTTTAAAAAAAATTTTTTTTAAAGATTTTATTTTTTTTAGAGAGAGTGCTCATGTGCACGTCAGTGGGGAAAGGCAGAGGGAGGGGGGAGAGAGAGAATCTCAAGCAGACTCCATGCTGAGTGCAGAGCTAGACGTAGGGCTGATCTCTCAACCCTGAGATTAAGACCTGAGCAGAAATTGAGTCAGATGCTTAACTGACTGAGCCACCCAGTCGTTCCCATTATGTCTTTTAATGTTGCCTCTCACTTATTCTCTGTATTGTTTTCAATTAGAGTTTTTTTTTTTTTTTTAAGATTTTATTTTTAAGTAACCTCTACATCGTACGTGGGGCTTAAACCCACAACCCCGAGATCAAGCGTCCCATGCTGCACTGACTGAGCCAGCCAGGTACCCCTTCAGTTAGAATGAGGAGGTCTACATAGACTTCATCAGAATTCTGTCTTCTATGTCTGAAATTCTTTCATATTTTCCATCTTTCTTTGCTGTGTTCTGGGTAGTTTTTTAAGATCCATTTTCCAGGTCACTGGTTTTCTGTGTCAAACTCTGTCCATTTGGATTACAATTTATTGTTATAGGTTTTACTTTTAGATATTCTATTTGGTTCTTTTCAGAATCTGCTTTTTGATAGTTATTTCTTGATATTATATAATATTTATTTCTTTAAACAGGTAAAAAAGTGTTCTGTACTTGATAATTCCATTATCTACAGTCTCTGAAGATCTAATTTTGATACTGTGTCTAATACTCAATAATAGTAATTGGTTTCCTTGTGTGTGCTTTGATTTTTTGGTTATATTTCTTGGGATTTTATATCTGGGAATCATTTGCTTCAGCCAGACAGCTGGACATATCCAATTCTGAATCAGTTTAAACCAAATTCTCTTTTTTGGTATTTTTGAATCAAAAAGATAGTAAACTGTGTGTGTGTGTGTGTGTGTGTGTGATAAATCATATTAATAAAAAATGTTAATGCCAGTCTCCAAATCTGCTTGTGGGCCAGATCATGGTAATATTTTTCTCCCTCATTTCTAGAGTGGGGTCTGTAGAACAGTAATTCTGATGTGGAGTAAGTTAGCAAGTGTTGTATTAAAACAAGATAGTGCTTTATTTAGCCAAATAATTTTGGGAAACATCAGGTTGAATGATGGGAAACAAGTTTTTTTCATCATAGAACTCAGGATATCTTACATGCAAACAGGAAGTTTGATGCATAGTAGTTAAGCAGAATTTTCCTTTATCCCACTCCTACTCCCATTTCGGGGGATGTAGGTATATATATGGAACATCTCATGGGACTAGCGGGACCAATGGAACATGCTTGCCTACTAGAAGTCTGCCTCCTGATACCCTTGGCTTCTGCTTATTGCCTTCTCACTGTCTTCACCTCTGTGTTTATACCACTGTGCTGTATGAGTGTGTGCGTGTGCGCACGCACACCTTATATTTCAACTTGCTGAGGGAAGATGTGATTGTATGTGGTAATCTTTATCCCCAGAGTAAGATATTGTCTTTGAGTAGAGCTATTGTATGAAGCTATCTCATAGGCCTTTGGTTAGTATTCTTTGGACCAATTGGACCAGGTAGCTAGTTATTTCTAGAGAGGTAGATTCATAGGATTTTGTTTTCCCTTGGGGGACTTCCTTTTTATTTTCTGTCATTTGACTGTAACGTTTCCAGGACCATCTATGTCTTATTTATCGTTGTTTTCATGACGTCTTAATAGAGGAACTGATACATACTAGATGCTGGATCAGTCTGTGTTGAGCCTTTTAGCCTGGAGGAACTGATACATATTAGATGCTGGATCAGTCTGTGTTGAGCCTTTTAGCCTGGAGGAACTGATACATACTAGATGCTGGATCAGTCTGTGTTGAGCCTTTTAGCCTGGAGGAACTGATACATACTAGATGCTGGATCAGTCTGTGTTGAGCCTTTTAGCCTGGCAAGCTCTGGCAGTCATCTGAGAGTGGAACAGTACACCTGGCAGTCATATTGGTTTGACCATTATGGATGGGTTACTTTTTTCATCTTACTATATTCTCCAATATCTTTTGAAGAGAAATTGGCTCCATCAGATTCTATAAACATCCGAAGTGAAAAAGAAGTTCTTTTGAATATGCTCTTTGTCTGCCTTGTGACAGAAATAATTTCCTTTCAGATTCATTTCAGATGCGACAGTCTTGGTGAAGCTGTGGTTTTTCTCCGACCCCCTTACTCATCTGTTCTTGGTGTTGCCATAGCCCTTGGTACATGCGTCTTTCAGTACATGTCCCACGGTTTTTGTGCATTTTTGTCTTCCAGCCAGACTTTGAGTTCATTGAGGGTGGAGATGCTGAATGGAAGCTTAAGTAATATCTGTGTGCAGTTAAGATCTAATCAAGCATTTAAAATATCTGTTTCTTGGAGAAGGGGAGGAGAGAATAGCAGAGAAGCAATCTGAGCATCTAGAAGATACTTTGGTGTTTGTTAGATGTGGGCTAGTGAAAGAACAGTTGCTAACAGGATTTAGCTGGCCGAGTAAGGCACTTGGTTTGGCACTTTGAATGTACTGTCTCATTGGGTTAATTTGACCCTCACAGTGAGCTGTGAGATACTTGTGATTTCCTTTTACAGTTAAGGAGACTCTGGTTTGCTATGATCACGCTTTTGTAGTAATAGTAAAGTGCCTACAGGCTGTTCAATGAAGGAGGGACTGGGTCTGACTCCAGCCCCTGTGTGGCTCCCTGTGTGCTGCCCAGCATACCAAAGTCAAATTGTGGTGGTGAGCTTTGTTTGTGTTTTTCTCTTAATCCTTTAGGGTAATTCTGTCCATGAGAGCATGTTTCTATTTTTGAAATGGAAACCAGTGAGAAAGTATGATTTATTAATAAGGTTTTACTCTAAGCCTATGTTGGAATATGTTTTCTGTTTGAACTGAGGTATGTGCTCATAGATGTTAGTTGTCTGAAATATCCTTTTTACCCTAATTTCAAATAGCATTATCACCAAATAGCATGACTCTCCTTTTGATTCTGTTAACATTTCTTCATGATATCTACAGCTAACTGGTTTCAGTAGTTTGCTCATTCGAAAGTAGTTGTCACATAGAGCCAGATGTAAGTTTGGGAACTTTATCTGATTAAAGGTCAACTTCTTATATTAGCTTCTGTTGAGTTTTTAGTTTCTTTCTAAATAAGAAGATAATCTCTGCTTTATAGTAGATAAAATGTCCCCTGCGAGTCCTTTATATCTCATTGTAAATGCATAGGGGATGACGTCCAAGTAGATAGATGTGGCAGGAGCTATAGTTGATTGCTGTCTTTGCTATCTCAGATAAGGAAAGTTCCTAATTACAAAATGGATGCTGAAATTATAGCTATGGTCAGTCACTAGAAGCCTGAATAGGTTACATGTCATCTCATTAAAAATAAGTATGTTACATATAGTACACTGTAATGTTTTCTCAGTTGACTCAGTAAGTATTTTTTGACCACCTATTATGCTGGGCAGTTTTCTACTCACTGGACATTCAGAAGTAAACAATGTTGTTGAAATTAATGTCCGAAAATTCACTAATTCTATCTTAAATTATTAATTATCTCTAAAATATTCTTTGGGGCACCTGGGTGGCTTAGTCAGTTAAGTGTCCTACTCTTGATTTCCACTCAGGTCATGATCTCAGGGTCGTGAGATTGAGCCCTGTGTCGGGTTCCGTGCTGAGCGTGGAGCCTGCTTAAGATTCCCTCTGCCTCTCCCTCTGCACCCTTCCCCCGCCCATGTACATGCACACACTGTCTCTCAAAAAAAATTCTTTGCTATTATTTGCAACTATATCTCTTCACATCTACTCCAGGTTCCTATAAAAAAGAGACCATAGATTTTACTGTACATTTAAGAAAGCCAGCTGTCATGCTTTGAGTTCCCTTCTCATAAAGTTAATTTAAAGTACCTCTAAACTCAAAGTTTTAATTATATAGGCTAATAATTTCATGCAGATCAAATAATGAAATTTAGAACCATTCATTGTAAACGCTTAAGCCAAAATCTCGTGTAAGCGAAATTAGTCACTTTTCATGTTACAGAACTCTCCAGTTTCTAACAATAGGAGCCAATAGTGATTAAGCACTATGTGCCACACACACTGTTCCAAGCTCCCGTATGTATTACAGCTCATTTAGCACTCACTACACCCTGTGGTGGCTTCTATTACCCCATTTCACAGATGTGCAAATTAAGGCAAATAGAAGTAAAGTGTCTTGTCCTTAGTCACATAATTCGTAAATAATGGAAATGTATGTGTAACTTTGTCATTTGGAATCCAGAATTCAGTACTCTTCCTTACTACTCTATTTTATGTACTTTGAATATGCAGACATATTTTAAATGTACTTAATTTTCTGAATCTCTAGTGATACAGTGAAGGTACAGTGCTGGCTGTGTTGAAATAATCTGTTGCTTTTTCCTTCTTCCCTCTACTATTTGGTGTAATTCTCTTCTTCTTCTTCTTTTTTAAAGAAACATTACTATAAAAGGTTTAATAATGAAAGTTCCAGATTCTCCTTTGCACGTCTTTTAGGCATGAGTTTGCCACCTCTGCTTCCTCTTTTCCACAAAGAGGAGGAAGAAAAGGTTCGAGGATAGAAACCAGCCTTTGAATTGAGTTTCTCTGAGACTATCTTTTGCAATCCCTTATCAGAGTTGTACTTATTTGAATTGAAATGTCCTTCATATCTTATTGCATTGTTTAAGATACATCTGTGGGAGACATTAATTTCCACACAGTGGATGAACGAATGAGTATCCATTTTGAGAGTGTAAGGGCATTCATCTGGAGGATGAAAATGTCTGAGGGCGCATTCAGTTTTCACATGAGGTCCAGTGGCTGCTTATGTCCATGTGGGGGAAGGGAAAGCGTGTGTCTGACCTGACCTCACAGTTGGGCCTGCCCAGGGGTGTACATCTTAATTAGGAATGAGTCACCACTTTATGTTTTGCCATTGATTAGACAATGAGCTTTTCTTTTGTAGCTGCTAAAGGCTTTCACATCTCTGTTGATGGCAGTTTTTTTTAAAGTATTTTTTTTTAAGATTTTATCTAAGAGAGAGAGAGCGAGAGAGAGCTTGAGCTGAGGGGAAAGGGAGAAGCAGGATCAAAGAGCCTGACGTGGGGCTTGATCCCAGGACCTCAGGACCATGACCCGAGTTGAAGGCACACGCTCAACCGACTGAGCCACCCAGGGGCCCCAGCAAAACAAAAACAAAACAAAATAAAGTATTTAAGGCAAAAGTATGTTACATCCTTGGAGGCAACTGATTTTATTCTCTCAGTTCCATTACCTTGTATCTTAAAATTTTGTTCTGAAGAGTGAATGTCTCATCATTCTCAAGAAAAAGCTTAGCTTGAATTGAAAACAGTTTTTTTTTCCTATTTTACCAATATCATGGAACAGAAATCAAACCTAAGTACCGATGGGATAAATCATGTTAGGATACAGTGAAGACTTGGGCCAAATGATTTTCCTGGGGGAGTATACCTTATAGAAAGGACATAAGCCACCTTGAGGAATTGAGGGAGGCAGTTTGGACATATTTCTGTACTATTTTAAAAATAAATGAACTCCTAGCACCTTACTTTTTGAGTCCTTTATATTTTTGTAGAGTAGGGAATAAAGCATAGAGCATTTGATCATGCTTTCATTCTAGAATTTATGCTTTGTATATGTGGTGCGGGGAGGGAGGATTCTAAAGTGAAAAAGTTGTTAATCACTCTTGTATTATAAAAGATTGGGAAACAAATATTTTATATTATGCTAAATAATGTTATCTGATGTGAAGTCCTTTATTTACAGTACTCATGGAATCTTTAGTGCTTGAAAAGTAAAGATACCATTTCTTTTCCCGCAGAAACGTGTGAAGGGACAAGTGTTATTTGACAAAGTGTGTGAACATCTCAATCTCCTGGAAAAGGACTACTTTGGACTTTTATTTCAGGAAAGCCCTGAGCAGAAAGTAAGTGAAATGATTTCAGGTTCATGTGTATCTTCTTAGAAAAATACTGTATTTTTTTTCTTAAGCAGTATAAAATTTTGCTTTAAAATGATTTATGACATATTTTTATATTCATTGTAGAAATTTGGTAAATAATAAAAACCTGTGCAGAGAGAATCACCTATAACTTTTTGCTATTGTGTATATGTTTTTCCACTAATACTGTAAGCAGACAGAATGGAATGTTTTATTCTGTGTTAATTATTAGAGGCTGAAAGAACTGATTTAAAAATTTTTTATGTTGAATTTTTAGCTCTTGAATTCACTTGTATGCTAGGACTTAAGCACGCCTAAAAAGCCGGGAAGGAAGCATATTGGAAGGAATGTCAAGAGTACTGATGTGTGTTTATCTGGAGGCTTGGGAGGGCGCGTTGGCCTTGCTGCACAGACTGGTGGCTGTGTGCGGTGAATGTGGTCTTTGCCCTGTTGTTGGGTTACTGGGAGGCGAGAAAGGAGGTGGGGCCCAGCCTGACTCAGGTGGTAGATTTGACCAGCCAGGACCCTGTGCAAATCTGCCTGACACCAAGTGTGTTGAGATTGTTCTGCTCCAGGAATTTCCCAAGACACTAAGCAGGAGCATTGGAGTACTCTAATGCTTATTGCTAAGCATTCACATTCCAGGGAATGTCAGGGCTTCTCAGTTTCATGTGTAAATTAAAGAGAGAACTATTAATCCAGTCTGGCAATTAACCAGATAACCTGCAGCCTTCTGTCTTAGTCGACTAGTTTGGGCATATCTAACAAAGTACCGTAGACCGAGTGGTTTATAAACAACACCAGAACGCTGGGAAGTCCAAGATCAAGATGCCAACAGGTTCAGTGTCATATAGGTAGGGCCTTCTGTGTCCTAACAAGTGGAAGGGATGAGGAGCTCTCTGATCCTCTTTTATGAGGGGACTTACTATTCCCTAATTCATGAGGGCTCCACCTTCATGACCTTATCACTTCCCAAAGACCTCACCTCCAAATATTGTCACATTGGGGATTAGGTTTCAACATATGAATGGGGGGGGCCTCGCACATCCATTCAGTCTCTAGCACCCTCCTCCTTGTTAAGAAAGGACTGTTCCTCTTCTACTTGACTTTTGAGTAATGGGATGTAACTGTGGTGAAGATACTGAGTGTAGGACGGAAGGGTAAAGGTTTGGTCCTGTTGCACCCTAGAGTGAAGCCCTTTTAGGTCTGTTCGATTGTGGCTGTGGACAGACTCGCTGAGATGGTGCTGTCTGAGGATGCCCTCCCTAGCACCTGGTCACAGGGAAAGAAGTTCCTTCCTTGTATCTAACATTTATGTCACGGTCGATAGAACAAAATAGTCAGTAGATGCACATAGGTGGTGAAGTTTATTTGCCCACATGCTGTCATTGTTTATATGTCCTGGTAATGAAATACAGGGTATTAAGGGTGATAATTACATGTAAATTAAGTTTTCTCAATTTGCCTAGTCTTAAAGCTTTGATACTTAATTGGTGGTTTAATTCCACACTTAAACGAAAGACAATGAAATTGCATGCCTGCCTGCAGAATAGTATGCAAGTGTTCTTATTAGAATCCTGTTTAGAATGCTTTTCTCAGAAGTAGTAACATATTAGATATTCGACTAAGTAAACTAGGTGCTCTTTTTAGACCTGAAATTAAAAGGTGGTCTTGATAATATTTCTAACCATGTGCCCTTCTGCTGGTCCTCAAAACTGTCAAAGAGAAAGTGATGGGAATTTGGCTATCATTATCCACTTTTTCTGAGATTACATATGGGGAGGGTCGTAAGAGCATTTAAGCTTCGTGAAAGAGGGAAACCATCTAGTATGTTGTAAAACATGTAGAAAAACATGTTCTGTTAGTAGAAACAGGATATGCTACATAAAGACATCTGGTATTTCTGCAACCCTAGATTTACATAAGAAGGAGTGGTATTTAGGTAGTAGGATTCACTAGTTTTTATTTTTATGACTTCCAATATATGTGTCTAATCCGTGTCTTTGACTTGACTCTCAGACTCTTCTTAACTGCGTACTGTACACTGTGCTCAGCTGTCTGAAGCAAACTGGCATCTTCCCCTTGAACTTCATGTGTCCCCTGAAGAGTGGGTATTGGTCCCTTCCACTCTTTCCACTTCCTTCCATTGCTTATCAGTCAGAGAGGTCTGTCTTTTCTACTTGCTAACATCCCTCTCCTAGTTCTCTTGGTCCACATTTTTGCTTTGGTTTAGACCCCTGTCCTCTCTTGCTTTGACTATTTTATTAGCTTCCTATGTGGATGAGCAGTCTGGTCCCTAGGATCACGCTTCACACTGCTGCTAGACTGAGTTCTCAGGAGTGCATATGGGATCTTGGCACTCCCTAGTTTAGCTCTATTGAATGGATCCAATCTAACCCTCTTAGTATGGTTGACAAGGCTCTACTTCATTTGTTTCATTTCTCAGTAACCAACCACATACAGTCTGGATTCACTCCACACCAAGGTTCTCTCCTAACAAGAGCCTTCCTCTTTTTTTTTTTTTTTTTTTTTTGTATTTGAATGCCTACTTAAGATTTAAGTATCCAACTCTAGGCGATTTACCTTGACTGCTTTCCACCATCATTTCTCCTCCTCCCCACTCAAGGAGAGTTGACCATTTCTTCCATCTGTTATCTAGACATTTAGCACAAATCTTATTTGTGTTAGTCTTTCTTCCCATTACTCTAGGAACTCCATACCCTTTTATCTGTGTAATCTCAGTCTATGTAGACATTAACAAATATTTATTAAATACTGCCTTTGTGCCATCTCACACCCAATAGGATGGCCACTAGCAAAAATATGAAATAAGAAGTGTTAGCAAGGATATGAAGAAATTGGGACCCTTGTGCGTTGGTAGTGGGAATATTAAATCGTGTAGCTATTGCAGAAAACAATATAGAGGTCACTCAGAAAATTATAAAGAGAACTATATGATCCAGCAATCCCACTCCTGGGTATATATCCAAATGAACTGAAAGCAGGATCTTGAAGAGAGATTTGCACACCCACGTTCATTGCAGCATTACTCACAATAGCCAAGAGGTGGAAGCAACCCAGTGTCCACCAATGAATGAGTTGGATAAACAAAATGTGGTGAATGGAATATTATGGAGCCTTAAAGAAGGAAATCCTGTCACATGCTATAACATGGATGAACCTACAGGATATTAAGTGAAATAAGCTAGTCACAAAAAGACAAGCACTGTGATTCCATTTATAGGAGGTATCCATAGTCAAGCTCATGGAAACAGAAGGTAGAATGGTGTTTGCCAGGGACTGGGGCAGGGGGGGAAATGGGGAGCTGTTGTTCAATGGGTATAGAGTTTCAATTTTGCACAATGAAAGAGTTTCAGAATCTGTTGCACAATAATGTGAATATAGTTAGCGCTGCTGAACTATATGCTAAAAAAATAGAAGATGGTAAACTTTAGGTTAAAAAAACTCCCTGCATGCAAACCAGTGTACTACTGCATACTACTGCAAATCTAACAGTAAATAGTTAGGACAAAGACTCTGCCTTCATGGATATCCCCACTTATGTTCCGTGAAAAACTGTTACATAGTTATTAAATTTTGATTACCACTCTATAGGAAAGGGTATTAATGGTGAGGACGGCTAGGAGAGAATGCTGCTAAAGGAAGGAGTGACCTAAAGCGGGTGGGCTTGGGCTGCCAGGGGGACTGGATGAGAGGGATTTGAACAGCACTGCTCACCCAAAGCAGGACGTGGCCTCAGTTGAAGTTGTGGTAGCAAAAGACAAGTAAAGAATTTTTTTTAAGATTTATTTCTCTATTAGAGAGAGAGCGCAGAGGGAGACAAGCAGACTCCCTGCTGAGCGGGGAGCCCAACATGGGGCTCGATCCCAGGACCCTGAGATTATGACCTGAACTGAAACCAAGAGTCTGACACTTCATCGACTGAGCCACCCAGATGCCCCAATCAAGTAAAGAATTTAAGAGAGATTAAGGAAGGAGATAGAATCAATCTGATGACATAACACCGTAAGGCCTGGATTTCTGGATGGATGGAGGTGCCATTTAGTGAGTTGGTGAGGGCCCGGTCAGGGGGATGGCAGGGTATATCATGAGTGTCATTTTAAGACATGTTGACTTTAGTTAGGTCAGATAACAACTTTTGGAAGAACAAGTAAATTTTATATATGCTTTAAAGAATGGGTGCTCGGGGTGCTTGGGTGACTCAGTCAGCTGAGCATCTGACTCTTAATTTCCACTTAGGTCATGATCTCAGGGTTGTGAGATTGAGCCCCACATCAGGCTCTGTGCTGGGTGTGGAGCCTGCTTAGGATTATCTCCCTTCCTCGCCCTCTCTCTGTTTCCCTCATGGGGAGTGGCTGCTAGCACAGAAGAAATTCTCCAGGTAGAACTCCAGAGTAGAGTGGGGTGGTTCTATTTCTGGGTGGGAATATCCTATTTATATTGAGGCTCCTAGTTAGGCATACTTATTTATAACTTCATTTAAAAAGATTCCAGATGGCTTTTATCATAAAAAATATTCTGAACAGGGGCTTCAGGGTGGCTCATTCAGTTAAACGTCTGACTCTTGTTCTCAGCTTAGGTCTTGATCTCAGGGTTGTGAGTTTGTGAGCCCCAGGTTGGGCTCCATGCTGGGCATGGAGCCTACTTAAAAAAAAAAAAAACAAAAACCCAAATAAAAGAGACATGACTATTAATAGCTAATCATTCTGGGATTCTCACAATGCACCAGGCACTATTTTAGCACTTCACACATGTTGTCTCATACAATCCTAAAAGGTTGGTATTATTAACCACACTTTATAAATACAGAAAGTTGAGGCATAGAGAAGTTAAATAATTCACCCAAGGCCACCGAGGCAGTAAATATTGAGGGTAAGATTCGAAACCAGGTAAACTAGGAAGAAAAAAAATAGAAAATGCAACAGTTCTTTTTTTTTTTTTTTTTTTTTTTTTTTTTTAAAGATTTTATTTATTTATTTGAGAGAGAGAATGAGATAGAGAGAGCATGAGAGGGTGGAGGGTCAGAGGGAGAAGCAGACTCCCCGCCGAGCAGGGAGCCCGATGCGGGACTCGATCCCGGGACTCCAGGATCATGACCTGAGCCGAAGGCAGTCGCTTAACCAACTGAGCCACCCAGGCGCCCCAAAAATGCAACAGTTCTTAACTGTGAGCAATTGGCAAGTTGGAAGGAGGAATTGGGTACTTGTCTTGAAGCTCTGTTTTCTCAGCAAGCACAGTGTTTTAACTTACATCATGGATTAATTTCGGTTGGCTTTGTGGGGAATGCTGATGATCCTGGGAAAGCTAGGCAAAAAACATTTTTTGGAAGGTCTTGTATCTTGTGCTAAGGAATCTAGGCTTTTATCCTGATATGAAGGGTTTTTAGAAAGTGACATGGCCAGGGACACCTGGGTGGCTCAGTCGGTTTTGGCTCAGGTCATGATCCCATGGTCCTGGGATTGAGTCCCACATCAGGCTCCTTGCTGAGCAAGGAGCCTGCTTCTTCCTCTGCCTGCCTCTGTCCCTCTCTCTCTGATAAAAAAAATCTAAAAAAAAAAAAAAAAAAAAAAAAAAAAAGTGACATGGCCAGATTTGCATTTCAGAAAGCGTAATCTGTTGGTGGTGTGAAGGGAGATTATAGGGGACTAAGAGCCGAGGCAGGAAGGTCAGTTGTCTAGTCCAGAGGTGATAGAAACTAGGGCAGTGACATGAGGAGGAAAGATGAAGAGACAGATACTAAGTAGGGAATGTCTGTAGATGACTTTGTGACCCATCATCTCTGCGGCATGAGGGTGATGGGGAGGTTGGGGGATAAGTCCCACGCTTGGGGCTTGGGTAGCTGGGGAGCTTATTGGGGACTTTTACACTGGGACTTTGGGGGAGGAACAGCAGTTTGGGGTTGGGGGCAGAGATAAAATCTCATTTTCATTTTGCTAAGTTGGAAATGCTTGTAGGCTGTTGGCTAGATGATGTTTGGGGATCAGGGAGTAGGTGAGGGGTAAGGAAAGTTAACAGTAAAGAATTTGAGAGTGGGATGGGGGCGCCTGGGTGGCTCAGTCGGTTAAGTGTCTGCCTTTGGCTCAGGTCATGATCCCGGGGTCCTGCGATCGAGCCCCGAGTCGGGCTCCCAGCTTAGCAAGGACTCTGCTTCTCCCTCTCTTGCTGCCCTCCCCCCCCCCCCTCTGCTCCTGCTCTCTCTCTCTTGCTCTCAAATAAATAAATAAAATCTTAAAAAAAAAAAAAAGCATGTGAGAGTGGGTATAAAGTATTATTTAAGGAAAGCTGGCTGTGAGGAGAAGGACAGGTGGGAGAATGACAAGAGAATGTAGACCAGCACCGTCCAATTGAACTTTTCGTGATGATGAGATATTCTAGACCTGCTCTGTCTATCTAGTATGGCAGCCTCTAGCCACAGATGGCTATTGATCCCTTGAAATATGGCTGGTGTGACTGAGGAAGTGAAGTGAAATTTTATTCATTAGTACAGGTTTAAATTTTAAGTAGTCTTTTGTGACTGCTGGCTATTATATTGGACAGTGCAGCGCGTTTACTAAGGATTTTGGGGGTTGACAGATTTGCTTGGATGGAAAGAACTTCGACTTCGGCTGTGGGAATGCCCAAGGAAAGGGTGAGGTTGGAGAGAGAGGAAGAAAGGATGATGGAAGGAAGTTCTGAAGTCAAGAAGAGGCTAAGCCTTGAATAAAGTGGGCAGCCTCATACCCTGAGTCTGTAAGGAGTAAGCTCAGGAGTGGTGAGCTGGAAGTCAGTCTTTGTCAAGTGAGGTGAGGCCTCAAAGCTCTGAGAAACAGAGGGTGGAATCCTCTGCTAAGAGTGACTAGGGGGTAGCACTGGGGACCCAGAGAGGCCGACGACTAAGGACAGGTATGTGGATTGCTGTTGACAGCGCAGCCAAGATTGGAGATCATACAGTTGGGATGGCAACAGACTAAATCGGTGTGTGCCACCTGCACCCTGGGTGTAATAGTGGAGAAATGGAGTATTGTGGGGGTTCCCAGTTGGCTGTGTTCACGGTGGTTACCATAATTTGGACAGAAGATCTTGAAAACTGGAACTGCTGCTGGGATGGTAATCTAGCTGATTATTCATGGGGGACCCGGGAGGGAACATAACTGAAGCTGAAATGGGCTAACAGTTTGGGAGAAGATGGCTGGAGCCAAGGGATGAAAGTCCAAAGAAGCTGAAGAGCAGGTGTAGTGACAATAAATGGGTAGGAAACTTAGAAGGAGAGGAAGAGGTTGTATCTGAGAATGGGATGATGAAATCTAACGAGGTGGAGCATTCTGTGTGATGACGGGACCTCGCGTTCAGCATGAGCAGGGATGGCCGGAGTCCAGGAGAGGCTCAGGTCCTTGAGGCAGAGAATATTAGGATAAAGTTAAGTTTGAAGGGGTTCTATATAGGATCCTCACTGACAAAAAAAAAATGCTAATGTTAAATAAGGAACTCCTAAGTCCTTATTTTACTTTGTAGTTTCTCTTGTGAAACGGGAGATGAAAATGCCCATACAGTTAGGCACACACTTTGTTATCTAGGCTTTAACATAGAACATTGAGGGAATAAACAGTGGGGTGTCCTTTCTGAGATAGAAACTTTTCAGAACATTTTTTTAAACTCTAAAGTTTAAAAAAACTTTAATAGAACTCTCACATGTATTTGGCAGTATATTTTTCATATGTAATCTGATATGCTTTCATAACTTTTGTATAATTTTTTTTATTCCTTCTCACAGATGTAAACAAAATTCAGTCCTCAAGACATCTAGGCAAAAGAACTCTTATTTTTCTAATATAGATTTGAATGGTGTCCTAAATTTTTCCACAGAATATCATTACCATTGTATCAGCTTAGCTTAATGAGTCCTGTTGTGTTTGAAACCCATACAGTTTCAACAATAGGATACTATAGGGTAAAGGAATTTAAGCCGCTTGCTTCATGCTGAATATTACCTGTATTTATAGAAGTTTCAGTCACTTATCTCGACATGAATTGAAGGTGAGGTTAAGCCATAATTATTTGTATGAAAATTTTCCATGGAGAGAAAATGTAAACTTTCCTTCGATTTTACTGTAGTACTGTGTCTCATGGTTGAGATCTTGAGTTGGAAGCCTTTCAATTTACTCTAAGTATGAAAATCTATCATTATTAGTGTTAGAACTTTTTAATGTCTCTTGAGAAGTTTTATGTAAACTTTACTACGGAAAATGCTGTTAAAAATATGTGGAATCAAGCAACATATTACTCGTTTATATATGGAATTTCAAGTCCCTATAGTTCTTGTATTCCTATCTAACTGGAACCATCATTAAGGGTTTTGGACTCTCTTTAAAGGGAAAAATACTGTCTTGAATTTTTGATGTTAATAGAGTTTGGTATCTGGCCCAGTGATTATGTTATTTTGCTTCAAGCCATATTGGAAGAGGAGCTTATTAGAAGTGTAGTTGATATCCACAGCTAACTTTATGAAAATGGATTAAAGTGTTTGTCTGATAGCCTGACCATTTCCCTCCAGAAACTAGAAAAACACAACTATTAGACTTTGTCATATATAAACTATTCTTTAATAAAACTCTATATTCAGCCTAGTGGTACCTTCTAATACCATAAGCAGAAGTTTGAGTCATGTTCTCCCAAATGCATAGTGAACATTCTACTGTAACGTAGAAAGTCTGTAACTTTTCTGCTAATGCCAGCATTAGGGTGGTGTTCTGTTAGACCTAATTTAGGCAGAGGTATAATAAAAGGGATCTGCTTCAGTGCTATAAATTCTTAAGGGAAATTGCAGATTTTAGGCAAACTTACTTACACTTTTAACGTTTGGTAATACAGGGTCGGGTGAATTTAATGTCTCTCACCTAGCCAGATTGACAAGCACCAAGCGTGACTGAGGAAGGCACAGCTAAGCGTTTTGAAAAACTTCTAACACTGGGGTCTTAGCATCCAGCCTGAAAGGGAATTAGGCGAGATGGATGTGTCTTGGTGGGGGGGGGTGGGGGATTTGGATGTAGATGTTGTGAGGGTGTCCTGGGTCCATGTCTAGGTCTGCTCTGCTCAGTGGCCTGCAGACCACTGAGGACCACAAATGGGTTGCTGTTGGTTGATGGGCTTGGCTGTTCTTCTTTGTCAGGTGAAAGTGGTTAGCACCTTGGTGGAATAAAGACTGTAGGGCTTGACGTTATTGGATACAGCTGTTTAGTGTGATGGGTGGAGTTCAAAGACCCACTTCTATGTAGGAACGTGGAAGGCAGTGTGATGTGCTAGGGCTTTCTGCAGGAGGCTGTCAACAATAGAATATTCAGCCAGTGAAGCCTGGGCATCTACCTGTCAAGCCAGTTAAAGGACTTGAAAAATGTCTCTCTGCCTTCGACTTCTGGGAAAAGACATTAAAAGCAATCTGTGTCTATACTGCTCAAAGGGTGACCCAGGGGGCCCCAGCATTGGCACTACCTAGAATTTGTTAGAAAGGAAAATTCCAGGTCCTTACGGTGGACGTACTGAGTTGTAATCTGCGTTTTGGCCAGATCTTCAGGGGACTCGGGTAAACCTTTAAGGTTTGAGAAGCACCAATGTAGGGGATCACTTTGAGGTGACAAAATTGTAGAGGTTTGGAATGTTACAAAAGCCAAGGGAGTAGTGGGCCCTTGGGCTCATGGTTCCAGAAGTGTGCCAACAGCCGTAGCCAGTTAGGTAGGCGTTAGGCCATTCCCATTATTCGTGGACATTTAGACCGTGTAGTCTCTGAGGTTCTTCCTAACAGCAGCATCCTGTGAATCTAAATATAATGATTTGTAATCAGGGCTTTATCTTTTTGTAGATGTTTTTGTTGTTAGAGGATAATTGAAAATCACCTTTTTTAAACCCTTTTTCTGGTAACAGGTATTAGAAGTGTTGTAGAGAAGACTTGGTTAACCAAGACTATTTCACCCTCAGATTTGTAGTGATCAGGAGTAGGGTAAAGGAGCTTCTCTAACTGATAGAAGGACTTCAGTGTAAAAAGAAATATGTGTATAGATATTTGCTTTGCTCCTTAGATTTCTGTAACCTTCTAAGGCAGGTTTTTGTTTTGTTTTTAACCTTTTTTTGTGTCACTTATTCCTTTGGCAGTCTAGTGAATTCTATGACAAAGCTAAAGGTACTGCTGATATTAACCAGGCTTTTTTCTCCTACATTCATAATTGATGGTAATGCTAAATTTCAATTAGAGGTTAGTGAAAGTAAAGATACATCATTTTTCCCCCCAACTGATTCATAGTCTTCCAGTTTCATGTTCTAAGATGATTCAATAACACTGGGTTCTAGGACTCCATTTTAATTTTAGTTTACTTCTGTTGGAAGCCTGTGATAGGATTCCTTGTAATTTTTATTTATTCCTTGGTTTCCCTGATGTTCATTCAGAAAATAAATATGTATTGAGTTCATACTTTGGGTACAGAGTAGGGGTAAAAAGGGGAAGGTGAGGAGAAGGATACCAGATTGAGTGAATGAATGTCCCTGCCCTTAAGTGTAGCTGCCAATATACTTTTATTTCTAAGAATCCAAGATAAATTTTATTGACATCCGGTGTGGGTTTTAGCTCTTTTTAGCTTTGCATTGTTGCCTATACCTTAAAGTTTGGGAAACACTGAGAAAAATCCCCATTTTGCCTGATTATGAATTGCCTGCAACTGTCACTTAAAACAGAGATTCTCAGGCCCCTTCCCTGGAGAATGTTTCAGGTGGGCCGTGGGTAAATCTGTCTTTTTAACAAATTTGCCAGATGGATTCTTATCAGGCAAAACGTAGTAAAGGTTAGCTAGATAATACTTTAACATGTACATAGAAGGCTATGGACTAGTCATACTGGTAATTAGAGAAGGGATTGTGCTGTTTAATGTGCTGCCTTTGTTTCCACGAAGATTCTTCCCTATAGAAGGACAGCTTAAAGGGCTGACATTATCCAGACAGTTTTCTCTAAGGAAAAGGGGACTGATTTTTATTTCATCTGGCCCATGAATATAATGTGTCTGATTTATTAATTTTTTAGAAATAATCATATAACTATTAACTTCTTTAATCTAGGTAACATATCACCTTTGGAAATATAAAACTGTATGAAGAAGGGATATCTCTCCAAAGGGGATAGGTCAATTTATCATTGCAAAAAAGCCCATCTGTTAAAGGCACTGGGTAAAGGACTTTGCATTTGTACTTAACTCTTCAGGAGGCATTTGAAGGAATGGTTGAAAAGAACTACCCTATGAGGTACATATTGTGATCCTCATCTAGAATTGAGCAAACTGAGGCTTAAGGAAGCCAAAGAATGAGCCCAAGGTCACAGAGTTGGTGAAAGCCAGAATTGGACTTCATGTAGCTCTCATTCCAAAGTCTATATATATGGTGGCCAAATCTTTAAAAGAATTGGAATTTTGCACCATCATCTCTCATGGTGGGGGGTGTGTGTGTGTACATGTGTGTGTCTGTGCATGCACATTCATATACCCGTGTGCATTTATGCCCTTCTCGGTGTTTTTTTTCCCTCCTTTTGTGTCTACTTCTTGATCCATGCAGCACTCTTCAAGTGTCAAAACCAAGAAGTTTATTTTTATTTGTTAAGTATTTATTTGTTATATATTTAGATGTTATATGTTATTAATTTATAGTTGATAATGCAGATAATAGACTTGTATTTCTTTTAAAAGTCACATTGTCATTTTTTTGCCTTTTTAGTTATGAATTTATGACCCTAGATGATAAAATTCCATCCTACTCAGGATCTTGGTACTCATTGGAGCTAATTATTCATATAAAAGCAACCCTAAAAAAAATACTATAACTTGTGGTTTTTTAAGATGACCAGAGCATGGCAGTGGGCAGATTATCAGTCAACAGCTATTAATTTAGTACTTACTGGTTGTCTAAAGCTGCTAAGTACTGTGGAGGAAGTACAAGGAATAGGGTCTACGATTACCCTTACAAAGTTGTGTGAGGGAGGAGGAGGAGGCCTCCTGACCTCGGTGGGAGCAGAGCTCACAGTGTGGAAGTGAGCGTGGTGAGCAAAGGGAAAACCGGTAGGCGAGTGGCAGGAGTCCCTTCTGCAGCTGCTGTTTGGTCACAGCAGGTAAACTCGGCCCACTTCGTGTGTGGGTAGGGACTGAAAAAAGGGAAAGAAGCCACAAATATTCTGGCTGGCCATACTGTGGAAAGTGGCCGGGAGAATGACACCGCGTCTGCATCTGGCTGGCTGGTGCAAGGAAACTTCTCACTCATTCTCCTGGGTCTGTAGAGCTCTTTGACTCTCCATGCTGTGCAGAAACCCAGCAGGGAATTTGTGCAAGGGATTGGGGCTGCAGGTGAGAGTGGAAGGTGCTGAGTGACTGGGACACAGGGTTATTCCTTGGGGTCACAGAAGATGACGCTGCTCCCGCCGTTCTCCTCCGCCTTCTTCTGCGGCAGGGCATCTGTAGCAGCTGTCACATAGTGAGACCAGAGACCTGGAAGGGTCTGTCTAGTCGTTTAAGACCAGTGAAGTCATTTCCCTTCTATTCTCTTCTTTCTCTGTGTTCATGTTTTGAGGGGACCCCCCCCTTCAGTTGAGCAGCCGTTGTCTCTGATTCAGTTTCCTTACTGTGGTTGTTGCTTCCCTGGATGAAATGCCATAACACATCCGACTCTCCTTCGCCTCTTCCCCAGCTTCTCCCCTGCCTGGGCTAGAGACTGAATGATGTGTTTTTCTCACTCTTGTGCACGCCTCATAGCCGGCCATTTGTGAGCCAGCTGTTGGGACAGCAGCTGCAGGGCAAGGAAACTGAATGCCAGGCTCTTTCTTAAGGGGAGAATTCGAGCTGCTCCCTAACTTAGCACCAGAGGTACCATTGGAGCATCCCACTGGCCCTCCTCGTCAATGGGGCCATGCAGCTGGGACACCAGTAATATGAAACTCAACCAAGCTCTGGTAGTTCTTTATTGAGACATTTGAATATCACCAGTGTTAAAACAGAGCATGCACACCTTGGATCCTTGCTGCCCTGAGTGCAAGCCGTGAGCAGTGTAGTAAAACCCAGGGGGTCTATGCGGCTTTGTTGCAAGGCCTCCTGTTACTACTTTTTAATAGTGGGAGTTAATGTTCTGTTATACCAATTCAATATATTGTTAAGACAGTGGGCTGTTATTTTCTGTCTAACAACAAACATCTTAATTATTTGCTGTATATATCTGAAGAAAATTCTGTTTAAGCACAAATGTTACATTATTTGGGATACTTTTAGAATGAATGAAACTTATTTATTGTAAAACCAATTATAGTTGACTCTTGAATAACATGGGTTTGAACAGTGTGGGTCCACTTATGCAGAGATTTCTTCCAATAATACAGGATGGTTCTGTATCTGCTCATGATTTTCTTGACATTTTCTTTTCTCTTGCTTACTTTATTATAAGAATACAATGTGTAATACATATAACATATAAAATATGCATTAATTGACCTGTTTATGTTGTTGGTAAGGCTTCTGGTCAACGGTAGGCTAAGGTAGTTAAGTTTTGGGGGAGTCAAAAAAATTATCTGTGGATTTTTGACTGTATGTGGGGGTCAGCACCCCTAACCTCCACATTGTTTAAAACTCAACTATTTCAATCAGTATATAGTTCAAATTTGGTCATTTTTGCTTTAAGATATAGTGGTTTCCTAGAATTTTTTTATATTAACTTTCTCAAAGGGTAGAAAGGGGGAAGTGAAAGGGAGTTCCTTATGATTTGATTTCCCACTTGGCGTGAAGTTTAAAAAGGATGTTACATGAAGAGCAGGAAGGACACGATCAGCTCCAATCTGATGGTACTTCTCCATAGCATTGTATAGTTGCAGGGAAAAAGAAAGTTTAGAAGTTGGCTTTAGGAGTTGAGATAATTGTGTTGGATTGGGGTATATATATTTTAAAGAGCCAATTATTGTCCTTGGCTGAGCTGTCATTTCAGTGTCCTCAGGGGCTGATTGCTGGCAGTTCTGTTACAGAATAAAGACTACATGTAGATATATTGTGTCTCATCATTTGGATAGATGTTTGATTTCAGATCCAAGCAAATGAGGCCCAAGAGACCCACCTTAAAAGTGATTTAATGTTTTATTTATAACACGCACAGATTCAAAAACAAATCAGTACTTAGCCCAATGGAATGCTAATAGGTGAAAGCTGCTTGGAATAGGAATTTATGTTTACACTTAAATATGTGAACTGTAAACTGTTCCATTTTGGACTCTGGAATATGTTTTATGGCTTAATTAACCTTTTTTTTTTCCCCCCTCCTCCTGTAGAACTGGCTAGATCCTGCAAAAGAAATAAAAAGACAACTGCGAAGTGAGTAAATAATCATACTTATCTAAGTTCATCTTTACATCTATTTCTGTCTGTAATAAAATTCATAGGAATGTAGACTAGAATACTAGTGATAGAGTGCATTTATATCGTAAAGGAAGCTAAGGATACTAACATTATTTTTGTAAAATCCTGACTTTATTTCATAAATGGCTTAGCGACTCTTCTGGTCAAGAGGTTCTAGACTCCTAGTCCTAAATATTCCCTCACAGTGTCTACCACTATGAAGTGATATGTGACCCTTCCTCTGGGGGTAAGAATGAGGAGCTGCTTTCTGTAACCTTCACTGTTGATGTAAATTTTACTCCAGGCAACCGGTTACAATGGCTTTGTCTCCTTTGTTTTGGAAGCGTGTAGCTGGTTTAATTAATAGGCTTGTCTCTGGCTGCAGAGCCGTAGATACACTGCTCCTAGACGCCCTGGAGTGCAGACTAGGGCAGGAAAGCCTGGAGAGCCATCTCTTCAGTCCTCTGTGATGATCATCTTCTCTCCTCCTCTGTTCCACTGTCCAAGGCCGCTCTTTGTGCTCTTTGCGTCTGGGTTTCTAGTCCTCCTGCCGCATTTCCCGTTTGCTCTCATGGTAGACTCCCGAAGTGACTTGAGCCGTGTCCCCTCACCAACTACAGCTCCTGCAGGGGTTCTGCCTCTGCAGGGGGCCTTGCCTGTGGCTGGCTTTAGGGTATCTGTGCCAGGAACTGTCATCGCCGCAGAAAACTCTCTGCTAGGTTTCTGGATACTTAAGTTACTCTAGGGTGGGTGAATGACCAAAGCAGAAAAGGGAGAGAGCCATGAAGAGCTGAAATTTTTAGCCAGGAGAACACAGTTGTCACCAGCCCTTCCGGACTCCCTTCCAGAGCTGTCCAGGGAGAAACCATTTCCCTGAGCACCGGCCTGCGCAATGCCCTTTGTACGGTTGGTTTCATCCCCTACTTCTTTATTATTCCTGACGTCAACGTGCTGGAACGAATCTGTATGCTTCCCTTCTGTCACTTACTGTCTCCCTTCTGTCTCGTGTTAGGTTCTCTACGGTTGTTTTCTTCATTTCCTTTTCTTTCTCCCTGAAGTCATTCATCTTTGTGGTAGTTTTCCTATCATTTCTTCTCTGCTCCCTTTTAAAATTCTGAGCATATACCTTATTTTCCCATTTCTTCTCCTTGTAGACTCCTCTTTCTTTTCCTTTTTTAAGAAAATATCTTTGAATAGAATGACCTTCCTGATTAGCCCAGGACAGGGGTTTCTCAGGATGTAGGACTTTTAGTGCTGAAACTCCAACAATCCCAAGCAGACTGGGATGGTTGGCCACCCTGACTATTATTACCCCTTCTTTCCAGCAGCCCCTCCCCTCTTCCTCCCTGCATTTATTATCTTGGTGTTTCATCCATTTATGCTTGGTTCATAATGGAAAAGGGGGAAAAAAAGAAAAGGAGTAACTAGACACGCAAGCATTATGCTGCCATTATGGAAGAAACTGTACGGGAGAGCCTTGGAATGTTTCCTTTGTCTTTTGTACAGTTGTTCTATGCTCTGCAGAGTACGTGAATTCAAAAAGGTACGGATGCTTGGTTCTTTCACTTTATCTGAAACCAGACCTGCCAAGTGACTCACACCGTAGAGAGAACAGGATAACCTCTGAAACGTGATCGATGTTCCATTGACTTGTTTCCTGTGGTCTTGTTTTGGTGTTTGATTGTGTTTGTGTGTCACTCATTTGAGAACCATGGAGATTCCTAATTTTTGGAAGGCAAGACTCTTGCTGATTATGAATCACAGTCTTGTGTTTTGATTATTTGTGAAGTTTTTTTTAGAGTTATTTCAAGACTTTTGCCCTTGTGGTTTGGCAAGAGGAACAATAGTAACAATTAGGATTTGGCTTTTTGGTCAATTGGAGCTAGTTCTCTAAATGGAATCCTGTGCTGTCCTGATGGGGAAATTAGCTGAGGACAAAGTTTTAGCTATTGCCTTCACCTCTTCCTTTCTGTTCGTGTTAAAATGGACCAAAGAACTGCTAGTTTTATCTTCACCCAGCTACTGCTATACTTTGTTACTTTTCAGTTAATAGGCAATTAGCAAAGGTAAACGTTAATCTTTTTCAGTTATTTTTGAAAACTGACAGCCTCTTAGTTCCTGTTTAAAATTTGCCTGAAAAGCTTCCTCCGATGGACGAGAATAAGACCTGCATGGGATTACTATATAAATGGTCCATAGCTAGATGGACTATTCATATATCGCTAGGAAATTTTGTGGTAATATTTAATTTACAGTTTAACATTATTAGTGCTAAAATATAAGTTTTCTATTAGAAACTTATCCCTGCATTCCTATCCAGGCAAGCATTTGCTTATGGTAATACCTGGAAAACAGAAAATAAGGATCCATTAAGAACTGATAATCCTGTGTTGACTTTACTTCATTATGGGTTAGCATTCACCTTGAAGAGCTCATATTCCCACCCAGCATGTGCTATAGGACCGGGAAGTCTCACTCTTCAGGAAAGTCCCGTATCCCATTATGGTATTTTAAATGTATGATGCAGGACGGAAATGCAGGATTGGCTTTATTAGTGGAATAGTGATGTACCGAACCTAAATGCAATACAAGTGCGTGTGTGTTCCCAGTAGCCATTCAATGAGTATTTGTTGACTTTTGAGTGAGAAAAGTGTTAATGTACTGATGGTGAACAAAGAACAAAATGACACGTTGGAAAAGAGACTGGGATTCAGTAAAATTTTCTTCAAGTCCACAAAGTAAAGCAACCACGAGGCCTTCAGATATGGATAGAATGAAATAACATGCACACATTTTTGTTGATATTTGGAAATACTATAAACTTTGAGCACAACCCTAAGTTCTGGCCAGTGGAATTATTTGGATTCCTTTAAGAAAACAATACCTGCCCTCTGCCCAGAGTTGTGTTTTTCTTTCTTTTCTTATTTTTAAAGCCATCCAAAGCATGACATATCAAACACTAATTAAATGTTAGTGTACAGGTGGCAATGTTGTACTTTTTTTTTTTTAAGATTTTTTTATTATTTATTTGACAGAGAGAGACACAGCGCGAGAGGGAACACAAGCAGGGGGAGTGGGAGGGAGAAGCAGGCTTCCCGCGGAGCAGGGAGCCCGATGTGGGGCTCGATCCCAGGACCCTGGGATCATGACCTGAGCTGAAGGCAGACGCTTAACGACTGAGCCACCCAGGCGCCCCAACAATGTTGTACTTTTTATAATTCATTTCTGACATGGTTGTTTGCTATATTCATTCTTTGTGGCACAGTATGGCCAAGCATATGTTACATATGATGAGTATACTTACACCCACTCCATAAAAACCTGGGAATAATTTTATTGTCTTAAAGTTTTGTGATGTTTTACTATTCTTTCCCTTCTTTGGGATTTCTTTTAACACTTTCTTCAGATAGCCCGTTAATCATTTCTTGAATGGCTATAGTGATCAATTATTGCCTCCCTTCTCCCAACAATGTACAAATCTTAAAATACTTTTTTTTTTTAAAACAGTAGGGAAATTTGGCATTTAGAGATAATGTGGTTAAAACAAATCTTAAAACGATTACATGGAGGTTATAGTAAAATTTTTACATACTATATCACCGTACAAAACATTTGAAGTATTAGTAAATGTTTATAAAAAAGTGAATCTGGGGTACCTGGGAGGGGCAGTCTGTTAAGCGTCCTACTCTTGATTTCAGCTCAGGTCACAATCTCAGGGTCTTGAGATCGAGCCCCACATCGGGCTCCGCCCTCAGTGAGGAGTCTCCTGGAGTCTTTCTCTCGCCCCGTCCCCGCTCACATGTGCACTCTCTCTCTCTCTCTCAAATAAATAAATCTTTTAAAAACAAAAGTGAATCTGTTCTCTAATAGTTGGGTCATTTATGTAATTTTTATTTTTCATTGTTTTTGTAAATAGTTTTCTTAAAACTAAAAAATGAAATTTTCCAAACTGATTTACAATGGGACTAGTGTGTACTGTTTGAACATTAACCTTTAATTTTTATCAAAATAAGTGGTCATTCTGTTGGTTGGATAAATACCCATATTTAATAATTACAGATCTTCCTTGGCTGTTCACCTTTAATGTGAAGTTTTATCCTCCTGATCCTTCTCAATTGACTGAAGATCTCACCAGGTAAGTTATATTTTAAAATACAGCTCTTATATATTTCTGTGCCCTGGGAGAAGAATGGTAATTTCAGGATTAAAACCAAGATATTTTTTCATAAGTTGAGTTCTAGAAGTCTCCTTGGAAATGAGTGTACTCGGAAATACTTGGAAATGTTGCCAGTTTTAAAAATTTTATTCACTTTCCTTTAATTTCTCTATTTATAGTTGAGTAATGGAACATTAAAAAAATTATATCGCTGGCAACTTTGTTTCTTATGTTGTTAGACTTAAAAATCATTGATATTTAATATTTCAGGTTAATACTAAGATGGTTTTTATTATATAACCCTTGTGTACCTGTGTACTAGTCTCATATCAATCACAAAAGTGATAGAAGGGTACAAAAAGGAAATTATTTTAAAAAGCCAATTTTGGGGGGTCCCCTACCTCAAAGGGGAAAGAAGACTAATAAGGTAGGCTTTCTTAGTAGCTATTTCATTTCCATCTCCTTTGAGATTGTCTGGGCTATACAAACAGATGCTTAAGTTGCAAATAAAAGATTCAGTTGAGGAGCAAGAGAGCATTTACTGATTCTGAGAGGGACTGAGTATTTGAATAGTAACCAAGGAACATTTGAATCCACAAGAGCCTTGACATCTTAGCCCTATTCAGCTTGGTTACCAGCGATAGGACTTATTAGCTTTGGTAAGAATAGGTGCATAGATTACATGGCCAAGGAAAACTGTGTTCAGAATACACTTTTAGAAAACCACAAGGTCTTACTGAAAAAGTCTGCTTTTGATTCCTGTGGTTCCTGGGCCCCTGATGCTTTCTGCTAGTTCAGTGTTGTTGTCAGACATCGGTCCTGTCAGTGCTTAAGAGTGCATGATACCCACGTGAAAGAGGAGTAACGGAGATTCCTTTCCAAGACGGGATAAATGACAAGCTCCCTCCCCGGCATTGCTACTTGTTGCTCGATAGGGGTTTTCTGATACTAAGAAAGTTGTGATCGAATTAGCTTCAGCTAGTAAATAATAAACCATAGCTTTCGTAACTGCACAGTGAGCTGCTTGGGAGCATGAAACTTAACAGGGGGATGTGCTCTGGATCCAGAGCCTCACCACAGGAATGCCGCTGAGCGCTGCAGTTGGGGCTTTGTGACCCAGCGCCCCCTCTGTACATGTACTTCTTCTTGCAGTAATTTGTTTGGGGGATGGTAATCCTCTGGTGATTGCAATTTACAGCGTCAGTAAGTGCTTTGGATTTTCTTTGAAATGGGGCTTGAACAGTCTCGCTGTGTGTGGTGAGAGAAATGTGATAGTTTGGTGAGCTACTAACCAAAAGCCTCGGCAGGCAGCCTGAGACCAGCCCCCTGCCCGGTAGCCTAAATGTCATGACTGAAATCTTTCCCATGACTTGAGTGAAAATTTAGAAGCTGAGGTGGCCTTTGAAGAGTCTAGGAACACTGTTCAGAATAATGTTTGAAGGACACCGGGTCCTGCTCTGTGAAGAAGAAGAAGCTGGGAGTTTTGGGGCCTTCGACTTCATCTTTGAAAACAGGAAAGGACCAATGTGAAAAGTCGAGACTATTATCTAAAAAGGAGCAACAAGATCTTAGAAATAGATGGAATCTTTGTGCTGAGGTCTTCAAAGTGCCATAAAATATGGAGAACTAGCACTGTTCTTGATTAGACTTCGAGAATCGAAGGATACCCTGGAAGCCCAGTTTAAAATTGAGTTTTCTAGAGTTAATGCAGTTGTGCTTGTGGTGTTTCAGGGATCAAGGGACTGTAATCCTCCTTAGAAAGAGAGCTCCTGCATGCAGTGCATAAAAATCCTCGGACTGTAGCGACAGCGAGGGGACTTCCATTCCCTCAGAAGACTATTGAGCACTTGGCAGCGTGGCAAGTACTTGGCTGACTGTGGCACTAGGCCGACGATACACCGGGTCTCTGTCCTGCCTGACAGCGGACTTGGTGGTAATCTAGATATAACTGGACTGGGTAGGGCTGACCGCATGTGCCGGGTTGTGCTGTCCGACCCCGCAGCCACGGGGCTGGCCCAGCGGCAGCACTCCGGCTGGAACGTGTGGGACGGAGTGCAGGAGTGGGACCGGGCCGTGGACGCCAGCCGGGCAACGAAAGAAGGTGACCAACTGCTCATAGGGATGACACTCTGTAAAAGGCCTTCAAGAACGTGGGGCCGTTTAGTTTGGAGGGGTCGATGGTAATCTTATTAGCAAGTAGTTAAATTCGAGAGTAGAACTCAGGTTTTAAAATGTCAGCAAAGGAGTTGGTACTGCCCCCCCAATCCTCATAGAATATAAATAACATGGTTCTGTGTGTCATTTAGTGGAAAACGGAATGTTTTATAACTGCGTGGTAAAACCACTTGGAACGTTAAATAACAACATTATTATAAAGATTATTATTATTATGGCTATTAGGTATTGATTCCTAGGTAACATGTGGTGTGTCTTACTTATATTATCTAATTTTTATCCTCACCTTCAAAGGGGGGTAGAATTCTCATTTTACAGGTGGGGAATTAGCCTCAGGCAAGTGAATGAACTCACTCAAGGTCGCGCAGCATCAGCTGTGCCTGGCCCTGAAGGTCATGCTTTTTCTATTCTGAACTGAACTAGCTGCCGCTTTAGCTGGAGTAAACGGGCAAGTAAGGGCTTTATAGTAAAGACTGACTTATAATTGTTCAGTTTTCTTTTCCAGGAAAAGAGATTAGTATTGAAAGGCTAGGAAGGATAAAGGGTGGGTGACCTTAGCTCTTTGGGCAAATGCTTAAGAACTGCAGGTGTTGGTAGAATTTCCTTAGTCTTTACAACTTTTGAGGGACATGAAAATTTTGATTACAGTTTTAAATCAAAGGAGAACGGTCTAAGTGATTAGAATTTTTACTTTCAGTCACAAAACTCTCTATTATAATAATACGCTGTGACCAGAATAGCAGTTCAGATTTCCCCTTCTGTTACGGAGCCCATTAGACTCACTTTCTGTAAATAAGCCACAGGTTAGGAGCCCCAGGAGCTGGGTGGACTTCTTATTAGAGAAGACCGTTTTTGCTATGGATGTAAAGAGTTGCCTATATCGTGTTTGTTTTCAAAGGAATCTGAAAACTCAAGGATTACTAGTGCTACAGTCCTGACTGATGTTCTTCTCCCCCTTGCTCCCCCTTGCTCCTCACAGATACTTCTTGTGCCTTCAGCTCCGGCAGGACATTGCCTCTGGCCGCCTGCCTTGCTCTTTTGTGACGCACGCCCTCCTGGGATCTTATACTCTGCAGGCTGAGCTTGGGGACTATGATCCAGAAGAACATGGCAATAGTGACCTCAGTGACTTCCAGTTCGCCCCCACACAGACCAAGGAGCTGGAAGAGAAGGTGGCAGAGCTGCATAAAACCCACAGGTGTGGTGACTGGCTTCCCGGAGAGAGAACAGCCGTGGGAGATTTAACCAGCTTCCCTTCTAACGCTTGCTAGACGTTTGAGCATAGTTTACGGGATTATCCAGCTTTTCCTTCTGGAACCTCACTTAGTACTAATCCAGACAACCTGTAGCCCTTGCGATATCCTTTCATTGTGTTCATGACTCTCCTATGAAGAACAGTGCTCATGATCCCCAGTGTTTTCATTTATTGGAAGAAGTTACTTCTCCCTAGGACATCTCCTTCTGCCTCCTCCCAAACCTGTCCCCTAACACACACACACACACACACACACACACACACACACACGTCCTTGTTTGGCATTTACTATGTATTCTGCCTTTTGTTTTTATTATCCTATTTGCTAAAGCTGGAGAGATAGTGAGGCTTCAGGGTTTGGATCAGAAATGTGGGTGGTGATGGACCTGGGAGCAGTAACTAAAATACACAGGGGTTTTCTCTATCCACAAAAGATGACCTTTGCTTTAGCAGCTAGGCTTTACTTACTTAATACCATAGTAAATATACCATATTACATTTCAAGAACTTTTATATCTTTGTGAAAATAAATGTGTTTTTTAGCACAAGTTTAAAAAACTTTCACTACAAAATCATAGTTTGTCCCATATTGCAGGGTTGAAATTATGTAAAAATTTGACAAAAATGTTTGGAGAGGAACTTTCAGAGATTAGAAATTTTTAAACAGACCTCATTCATTGACTTTTCTGTAAAAAAAAAAAAGGCAGTATTTCTTATTAATTTTATTCCAATTCTACTCAATAGGTATTTACTGTATAATTCGAATTTGAAATAGCAGGTCCTGAAATGTCACAGTGAATATGGAGTCCTGCTCTGTGGGAGCCGAAAATTTGTGAAGTTGTGACTAGAGACGGGGATGGAAATAATTTTAATATGGGCAGGATGTGATCTGTGTTAACTACCGTAGGTGTAAAATCAAATACAAGTACTTGTGGTCTGTATTATGATCAGTCCTGGTGAAATAAAATGAAGGAGTAGGAAGCAAGAATTTGCCTTTTTCAGAAAGATGAGATCACTTTTTTATTCTCAGGTAATTTATGTTACACCCATTTCCCCAGTGGGGAGAAACCTGAAAATAATTTTCTAAGATAATCTAAATCTCTACCCTTACCCTTTTTATCTTATGAGGAAGAATGCCTGAGGTTCAGAGGTAAGCCTTCTCACCCATTTTCTGCTTGTCTGCAGATTTTGCGGGTTACCGTCTCCAGCCTGGATGCTCTGAGCTCATAAGCTCCTTTCCCATTTTGGCCAAGTTTGCCTTGCACCTGCCAATAAGATAATATTGTTTCTTTTGATTCTCAGGGGCTTATCTCCAGCACAAGCTGATTCTCAGTTCTTAGAAAATGCAAAGAGGCTCTCCATGTATGGTGTTGACCTACATCATGCCAAGGTACTGTCCGTGTCCTGGGAAGTGGCATCGTTTCCCAACTGTTGACAGAAGTTCTGAGAGGACTCCAGTTTCAGAGTGGCCTAGCTCACTTTTAGGAAAAGGCTATTCGCCCTCACCCAAGGGTGTCTGTAATATTTCTTCTGTGACTAATGGTGGGGTTTATGCTTGTGGGAAGGACCATTGATTCTCGCCCTACTTCTTTTCTCAGTCTTTTCAATTAATACCCTTTCATACGTACTTATTGTAAGACTCCCCTTGTCAGCCATCTTTACCCCTTGTCCTGGCTTATTCTGCATCCCAGCTTTTGCTGTGTCAATTGCTGCCTCTCTCCCAGCCCCCTCTCCCACCTCGGTCGTGGGAGAAAAGAGCAGTTCCTAGCAACCATGAAAGGGCAAAAGCAGTATGGATGTAACCATTTTTGAAAAAAACTTGGGCTTGTGAATGAGCCTGAGGGTCGGGCTCTTCTCCGCAGGTCTGTTTTAGTACTTCTTGTAAGATGGAGGAGACTGGCCCAGGCTCCAGGGGATGCAGCACCTGCAGCCTAATTTGAGAGGTGGGAAGAGGATGGAATGATGGGCTAGGTGATAGGAGAAAGGGATTGAGTTGGGAAGATGCCACTAATAAGCATCACGTGCTTCATGACCCTAGTCTGGATGATCATAGAGCTCGGAGAGCCCAGGAGGAAAGCAGGAGGTAAGGTGAAAGATGAATTTGGTTTTGAAAAATGTGCTTTAAAAGAGCCTGCCAATCCCTACATGTAGCCTAGGAATCTCTGACTGTGTGATTGGAGAAATCTCTTGGAAAGCCTCCCACCCAAAGATCTCTTCCCTCCCTAGGCCTCAGATTAATCATTCCTGCTCTTGTGTTGATAGTACTTCATGTTTGCAAAGCACTTTTTTTCTCCAGTGGCTTCCTTTATTCTTTAACTGTTTTTCCTGGTTATAAAAGTAAATAGGTGTACATTACAGAAAATAGAAGCAAGCAAGGGAAAAAAAAAAAACAACACTGAAATGTCTTTATGCAGAAATAAACACTATTGCTATTTTGAAACATTTTCTTGTTTTCTTTAAAAAAAAAACAAAAAACCATCTCTGAGCACTTGAACTCTGAGGCATTTTTTCAGTAGGATCATACTACAGGTATCATTTTGTGAGGGGTTTGTTTTTTCTTGGTTGATGGTTTTTTGCTTGCTCTGTTAAAAGATTTTTCCATGTCAATAGTCTCTGGCATCATCATTTTTAACTGCTAGGTGCTAGATGCCTTTAATTCTTAAAAGTCCTTCCACTTACACCACCTCATTTGAGATTTGAGTGTTTTCTTAATTTTACAACTGCATAAGACAGAGTGCAGAGAACGACTTGCTTAAGCCGCATATTGTTAAGCATTCCCATATTTGCCTGATACCTTCTGAGAAATTGTAGGAGGTGAAATGGGGCTTCCTACCACTTGTGTGTTTTCCAGCTCCTTTCTCTCTGTGATGGAGACAGGCGGGGTCAGCCAAGAGACCCAGACAGGGGAGGCAGGAGAGAACAGGTTTGGGACCAAAAAGCCCATGCGTCTCTCCTCTTCTTAAACCCCATTACTCTGGCCACATGTAAATTTTTTAATTTGTTGATCACTAGTTAAAAACCAATTCTTAGATGGCAATACTTGGCAAGGTTTCACGATTCTTGTTTTTTAAGGTGTACCTTAGAAAAGCAAAAAAAAAAAGTTGTGGGCTCTGTTTCAGTATAATTTCCATTCTTGCTGTGGGGTTAGGACAGATTGCTTTTTTAACAAGTTCAGAGTAACATTCATTTATTCATTCTCTTTGTCATCTGATAGACTCATAATATTTGATGAGGAAGATACTTGTAGCTTGTTGAGAAGAAAGTCTGTAGCAATTTAAAAGAACTTTGGGTGGAGTTTGAAGTTTGTGCCTTCATACATCTTTCATTGTCTTGATTATATTTAAATAAAAAAATTATTTTTATTAAAAGTTCTTAATGGCACATTCCCATTAGGACAGGCCGAAGAGTGTTGAATGGAAGGACTCTTGACACACAGGTACAGGGAAACCATGAGCCTGGGACACCTCTGGGCTCATACCAGCAGCCCTCCCAATTCCTCCGAAGGGGTGAGGGTGGAGAGTGGTTGCCAGAACCCAGAAGGAGAGATCTGTGTGTGGGGAGGACGGTCTTCAGAGGAGCTGCAGTTCTCACAGGGACACATCCCTGACCTCCCTTCTCTCTCTCCTCTCTCCCATCTGTGAGAACTTTCCATGGGCTGAGCCCATTCCGAGGTCAGAGGGCCTGGGATCCTGCTGATATGCATAGGTGGCAGCTCCCTGAGGTGTTCCTTTTTTATTAGTTTATTTTTCTGACTTGGTTGCTGAGTGATTGGCAGAAGTCAAATATGGAGGACTAAGGCATGCTTTTTTCCCTTTCGCTTGTTACTCTTTATCTGTAATTCGTATTCACACAAATACTGATAATTCTGAAGCAGTACATGGAACAACGGAAAATGAACCGATTTACTTGGTTCCAGATTGTGTTTATTCCTAAGTCCGATAAAATAGCTTCAGTGTCCTGTCTGAAGATTGCTTCAGACTAGAGATGACTTTGTTCAATGTTTCAAGTCAGTGTTGCCTCCTTACTTGTGGTGAGAACATGCTGTCTTGGGCAGTCTTCCGGCCTCCTCCCTGTGGCCATGGCCAGTGATGTTTTTGGCAAACACATCATTTGTGACTGGTGCCAAGTTGCTTGGGCACCTGTGCCTGATCCATCCCAGCTTTTTTCTCTGTTCCTAGAGAGAATTGGGGCTGCCAGATATGGGTGAATAAAGCACCTTATAGATGAGATTTTTAAACCTGCTTGGATTGTCCAATGTTAATTTTATGTGTAAATATGTATTATTCAGGTATGGCAGCAGCGAAAGCAATTGGCATGCGTTACTTAGTACTGTCCTTTTATTTTTAAAAGAGTAATCTGATTTGTATTAGATGATTCAGTAACAAGGCTGCTGAAATGTTACACTTCCACTGAATTTGAGACTTAGGTTAAATGTGGTGTGTGTTTCAGCAGGCTCAGTAAGAATTTCTGCCATGTTGGAAATGATTTCTGAAAATGTGGATCTCTCTGAATAATAATCTTCAATTTTACATATCTTGAATGAGATCCAGTTCTTCCCTTAAAAGTTAGACAACGACCTGTGTATTTTGAGTGTCATGCTATTGTGTCCTCAATATTACTTGCAATGTGAGGAGACACTATTTCACTTTTATCTGTAAATTTATTTGATTTTTAAAAATCGTTCAGGCTTGTGATTATTCTAGATTGTCATCTATTCCAAGTTAAAATGCTGGGAGCGAAAACCATTTGAATAAATTCAAGATTAGTCTGCAGTCCGTTGAAATATGCCAGCCAAAGCAATGCTATAATGCAGACTGGAGGTCAGCCCTCTGACTTATTGAGGAGTGGCTCGGAAGAATTCAGAGATTTCAGCAGTCGGCCTCCAAGAGAAATTTTCTGTGAGGGATTGATATTTTGCTGAATAGAGGCATAAATTTAACAGCTCTTAGCTAGCATAGTCCATCTGAAATAAATTTGCCTGAAGTAAAATGGCTGACCGCACCTGAGGGTGGGCTGACAGACTGTCCCCAAGGGCTGGAATAGCCTCCAGGAAAACCCCGTCTCTTCAGAATGTCTACATTGAGTTCTGTTTCCCTTCTTTCCCATCAGCTCTTGCGGGCAGGCTTGGGAACATAAAAGTTACGCCTTTTGGAGAATATTGTATCCTGTGGACAGGTGACTACACCTCTTTGACAAATCAGATTTGATCCTGGAAGATAATAGATTTAAGATGTTCTGTGTCCACTTGTGTACTGTCACTGAGATTTAAATACCAACCTGTAAAGTTGGTGTTCCTGGTCATGGTTTAAGGAGAGGGTGGGATAATGAGCTTCCTGACTTATGTAACTTTGACAGCTCTAACCATGGTCAAATGGCTTATGCTTGGCAGGACTCGGAAGGCGTGGACATCAAGCTGGGTGTGTGCGCTAATGGGCTCCTCATTTACAAAGACAGACTGAGAATCAATCGTTTTGCTTGGCCGAAAATCTTGAAAATTTCCTATAAGCGCAGTAACTTCTACATTAAAGTTAGGCCAGCAGAGGTAAGCAATGTCACGTGCGCCTGGGCATATCTGAACAGCTTTGATCAGTGTTCTTCTTTATGGCCGTGCGCTAACTGAATTTTTCCCAGTGAATTTTAATAAAATGAACTATTCTGTATTCTTTCGTGGCAAAAAAGGTCAGAGTTCTTAATGATAAACCTGCATGAAATTCCATGTTGCTAAAAAATAAATAAATAAATAAGCAAGAGCCACCCATACCCTTCAGCAAAAAGGAAAGGTAGTAAGTGCCTGCCACATAGTTGGGGAGCCATTATTTTGTTGTTGTCGAAACAGCTAAGTGATAGAGATCAATAGGAAGGTGGTAGAATGAGTTGTAGTGGACATGGGTTAGAGTCCGTAGTTGTACTTGCTTTTCATAGAAACTAGTATTGCAGTCTACGAAAAATTCATTTTGTGTAATTACACTGGGTATACGAATGTCTCCCTTTTTTGAGAATAATTAACTTCTTACAGAAACATCTGAATCCATGTTTTTCAGTAGCTTCTAATCAACTTCTAAGGAAATACGCTGATTTAGTTTATTGATTTATTCTAGCTCGAACAATTTGAGAGCACCATTGGATTCAAACTGCTAAACCATCGGGCAGCAAAAAGGCTATGGAAAGTGTGCGTGGAACATCATACTTTCTACAGGTATTTTTTTTTTTAAGATTTTATTTATCTATTTATTTGAGAGAAAGAGAGAGAGACAGAGAAACAGCATGAGAGGGGAGAGGGTCAGAGGGAGAAGCAGGCTCCCCGCTGAGCCGGGAGCCCGATGTGGGACTCGATCCCAGGACTCTGGGATCATGACCTGAGCCGAAGGCTTAACCAACTGAGCCACCCAGGCGCCCTCTACAGGTAATTTTAATGCAACAGCTTAAAATTCATTAGAACAGCTATTGGTTACCTGTGCGTATTAAGAGGTGGTCATGGAGAGGACAGGTGCCGCCACGCCCTATTTCACGGTTTTTGCTCTCCTCCCTGCCAGATCTCCTTGGCCGTGCCTTGTCCTCACTCAGAGCCGATCTGTGTCTACAGCGGTCCCAAACTCCACTGACTACAGCTACCTTTCCTACTGTCACCACACTCTTCAAACCTGGCTGTCATTCCTCTTGCCACCATCATTCATCACAGGCTTCATTTCGTTGTTCTTACCAGTTCCCTCCTGTTTAACTTCTTTGCCCAACCAGCCCAAACCCTGCGGGTCTGTCCTTCGCTGCTCTGTCAGGATGATCCAACCATGTGCCCTTTGTGCACATCAGCCTGCCAGGCTGCTGGTCCTGGGTCAGTCCCGTGTCTCGACCTCACCACTTCTGCGTCTGTGCTTGCAGACGCTGCCTTCAGCAGCAGCTCTCCTGGTATACACACTCATTCCTCGTAAGAGCAAATCGCACAACTCTGGATTAGTGCTGTTACAGATACGTTATTTCCCATATCGGCTGGATCCTCAGAGCTACCAGGCAGTCAGACCTTTTACTACCTTTCCCATTACAATACTCATGATCTTCCTGAGCCCCTAGGAACCTGGCCTCTCTGCTCAGATGCCCCTTTTGCGTGGGTCACGGATTCTAAAAGCTGTGGTCATGAGCATTCTTGGTTTCACATACCCTCTGTTTTCCTTCTTTTGCCCATAATTATGTAGCATTCCCCCCTCTTTCTGTTCATTCTTTCCCTCTATCCTGTCTCAAGGAAAATACAGTCATTCCCTATGGAGTTTTGATCCTTCATTTTATGCCTCACATAGGATCATGCTTTGTACATTATGTACTCTCCAGTGAGTGCCTTTGCCTTCTTTGGCCAATAAACATGTCCATGTCTTACTCCTGTAAAAATCAAAATAGACAAATAAGAAAACCAGAAGATCTCCTTAGACCCTCTAGCTATATTCAGCTTGGGTCCCATCTCCTTTTATCCTCGTCTTCAAGGGCATATTTCTACATTACTCTTCTTACCTGGTCATTTTCCCTATTTCTTCAGTTCATATTACTGTGGCCTATATAGCTAAGTGTCTGGATCCTCCATCTTGAAGCTTTTTGCTTTGGACTCTTGCTTGCTACTCCTGTCCCACCACACACTGGGTGTGTGACTGTGGGTAAATTACCTTTCTGAGTCTCACTTTCGTCATTCGTGCGGTGGTAATAATAATACCTACCTTATAGGGTTGCTTTGAAAAGTAAGTGAGAAAACACACAAAACAAATGTATCACTATTTCTGGTATATAATAATGTTTCTCATCACCATCAGTATCATCATCATTCTTAGTCTGGTACCTCAGTATGCTATTTTTAAGGTGAATTATTAGCTGGTACAGGTGACTCTTTCAAGTTAAATTGACACATAATCTGTTTTCAAGGCTGCTCTAATATACTCATTTTAGAGAAATGTAACTCCTAAAATATACTTGAATCCATCTGACATAGTTACACTGAGCATATAAATCTTTGGAAAGTTTGTAATTTCTCTTGGAAGCCATGACAGATTTCTCGAGACAACGTGAGCCTGCCTCGAATAAAGCTAGTAGATAACATTTATGAGTTAAATGACACAGATCAAGGCAGGACAGATAGCAGGCTTTCCTGTCAGGTAATGATAATAGAAACAATAATTATTTTAGAAATGACAGGTGCTACATTTGTTGAGCGTATATTGTTGTCAGAAACATAACCCCTTGCTTTACCTTGCACTGTCTCATTTATTGCTCACCCCCACTGAGCAAGTGGCTCAGAGCTGGATGCCCATAGAGGGCACAGGGGCCAGGCGCCTGCGCAGAGCTGGGGACCTGGCCCTGTGATTCCAAAGCCCACACTGGTCGCCTCTGTGTGGTCCTTCCTCTGGGATTCTTCTAGCAAGTGTTCCTGAAATGTCTGTTAGCCCTTCAAAGCCTTAGGTTGCTCCATTTTTGCTGACGTGCCACGACTCCAATTTAAAAGTAGACCAGTTTGCTTCTGCAGACTTTTGAGATAATGGTTAACAAAAGGATTTTTAGATCTTTAAACCTTGTATAGCTTTTCTCACAAATGGTAGGAAGCAGTGTATCTAAAGCAGGGCATTCATAATTCATCTGCAGAGTGCTTTGAATCAAATCTGGATTTTGTTCTGTTTTTATCACAAAAGATGCAAAGGATTTCTTCAGAAAATTAAAATGGCTTTCAGATTGAAGCCATTAAAGACGCAGATCTTTCTATTGATTGATAGCCACTCAGCCAGACTAATATTAGTGGAACAAGAACATAATAATAAAGCTGTTATTCTTCTTTGAGTGTTTGATAGGGCCTATCACCCTTCTAAGTGCTGTACATGGATCAATTCTTTTAATCTTTACAACATCATTGTAATCTTCACTTTACGCTTGGAAAAACTGCGAACAGAGAACTTAAGAGACGTGCCCGTGGTTTTATAGACAGTCACGGGTGGAGATGGAGTTCAGAGCCAGGCCCTGCGGCTCACGGCCCGCTGCATACCTGCTGTGCTATACTCCCTGACTGTATTCACAGCGGGTGTGCTTCGGTGGTGGTGGGGTGGTGGTGGCAGCCTATCAACAAGATTCACACGAGGTTCCCGTAGGTTGGCATTAAACGGTCATTTAAACTTGGCATTGTAGATCCAGAGTAATTCCAAGTGAATTAGTCTCATCTGCTGCTTCATAGCTTTATTGTTAAATGTCTGACTTTAGTAACTGAAATGTGGGTTTTTCTTAAAACGTTCCTTTACTTTCCATAGGTAAAAACATTAATATTAATTTTATAAAAATCCTCCCATTATAAATCCTTACTGTGCTTCTTAAGCAGTAAAATATGTAAAAGTTGATTTCTTTTGTGCTGGTCCTTAGATCATCTTGCTCAGAACCGTTAAAACTCTAGAATGATTAGGTCCTTATTTATAGCTTTTAAATGCCCAAAAGTGAAATGATTGAGGTCTTGTAGTGACTTTGATGTTGTTTTTATGACGGTAGGGTCTCGGTTGGTAAATAAAAGTAATGTCAAGACGAAATAATTGTTCAGTGATCTTGAAACATTTTGCTGCTTAGCCTACATTTTTGTAGGAAATTTATTTGCATTACCATTGACTTAAGCCGCCAAAAATATTCTTTTAGAAAAAACTAATAAATGTCTGTGTTCAGTCCATTTTTGTTTTAGTATTTGCTTCTATTTAATTGCAACTTAACTGAGGATTTCTTCGCTGTCAGAAAATTAATCTGTAAGTTAATATTTTGTGTATGTATACACCGGTGCCACTTGGACATGGAAGTATTTTATCTCAAGTTGAAATAAAATAAAAATCCTCTAGTTAATGACTTTCCTAAACTTACATTGTGTTAGATAGATATATGCCTTTAAAATACTTGCCTTGTATTTCTTGGATTTATATTTTTAAAATATCTTTTACAAAATGCATAAGTGGATAATCTGATACGTATTTAAATGGCAACTAATCGTCTGTTACCTTATAAACAAATTAGACTAAAGAAATATGGTTGTATAGAACTCTCCTCACCTGGACTTAGATATTTAACTGGTTACATATCCCAGTCTATATAAATGAGAGCCCACTTTCATAACTGGGGGCAAAAATAAAACCAACAACTTCATTTTACAAAGGGCTTTTTCTAGCAGCGGGATTGTTTTGTTTACTAAATTAAAACTGAAAATTCAGCAGTAGTTCTCGCTGTGTATTAGAAGTTCTAGAACTTATAGCCCAACTCCCCTTCTCTAAAATCCCGGCGTAAGAGATTTCAAAAGCTATTCTTCAATGCTGTGACTATGTAATAGTGAGAAAGAGGATTCTGAAAAATGGATAGGTAGACATGTCTTTGGATTTTCTGGCTACTTAAATTCAAGTGCCCTCTAGGAAAAGGTGACCATGGGATCCTCTCTAGTGGTCCAGCCTGTATTTATTGAGCACCTGCTCAATGATAACCTATAATAATAACATATGGGACCTAGCACAGATCCGTGTGAAGTTATATAAGATAAACTAATAACCAGAAAGTCAGAAAACACTAATGGAGGTTTTCTTAATTTTGTTTAAAATTGTTTTCTGAAGACTGAAGTTTCAGTTTTCTTTTTTTGTGCGTTCAATTAATTTTGTAAAAGAAGAAGAGAGCTAAATCTTTAAAAAGATCTATCCCTTTACCTATATGTCCTTTAAGATTTTTCATAATTCCCACAATCAGGTATCCTGTTTCTAGTTTAAATTTTTTTTTTTAATTTGAGTAGGGTTTCATGAATAGGATTTGGTAACACCTGTAGGCCTAAAGGGGTGTTGTCACTGCTGGGGGTGGGGAGAGTTACTAGAACTGGAAATGAGAGCTACCAGTAAGTAAATCCTCGTGTGAAGCTGGTCATTCTAGGAGGACCTGGCCTTTGGTTGAGAGATGCAGTCAACTGAGGTGACCCTACACATGGGTGCCAGATACCCCCAACCTCACTCTTCTCTTTACTTCCCGTCTCTTATTTTTGCTTTTGAATAATTACACTTTATTGGGTCAGAAAACCTGAGATCTATCCTCTTAAACGTCATGTGTGTGACATATTGTTGACTGTAGGCGCATGTCATGCAGTAGATCTCTAGAGCTTACTCATCTTCACTGAAGCTTTATGCCCGCTGACTAATAACCCCCCATTTCCCTCTCCTGCCAGCCCCTGGTACACCATTCCAGTCCTTGAGTATGAATTTGACTGTTCTAGCTTCCTCATATAAGTGGAATCATGCACTACCTTTCTGTGTCTGGCTCGTTCCACTCAGCATGATGTCCTCAAGGTCCATCCACGTTGTCAAGTATTGCAGAATTCTTTTTCTTGTAAGGCCGAATAGCACTCTGCCCTGCGCATAGACCACATCATCTTTATCCGTTCCTCTCAGTGAATGTTTATGTTGTTTCCACATCTTAACTATTGCGAATAGTGCTGAACATAGGAGTGCTACTAATTTCTCTTCAAGATCCCGATTTCAGGGTTTTTTTTCCCCCCAGGGTTTTTTTGTTTTGTTTTGTTTTTTATAAATATCCAGAAGTGGGATTTTTTGGATCATGTGGTAATTCTGTGTTTAATGTTTTGAGGAACCTCCATACTGTTTTCCATGACTTCTGCATCATTGTGCATTCCCACCAATGGTGTGCAAGAGTCCCAATTTCTCTGCATCCTTGCCAATGCTTGTTGTCTTTAGTTTAATATTTTTGGGGGATGGGGTAGTTTCTTTTGGGGTCACCAATGCGTATTTTCCCTTTGAGGTATTCTTTAGAAATACGTCTTTTTTCCTCTGGTTGATTTTCCATTAACTATAGAGTATACTTCATGAATAGATGATAAAGATACATGTGATTTAGCTAACTTGTTTTTCAAGAATGAGTATTTCTTACCTTTTTTTTTTTTTTTTTTTTTTGAAGGGAGGCAAGAGAGATAGAGGGTTAGGAAGGGGAGAAGGAGAGAGAATCTTAAGCAGACTGCACACTCAGCGTAGAGCCTGATGTGGGGTTCGACCTCACAACCCTGAAATCACGACCTGAGCTAAAATCAAGAGTCGGACACTTGACTGAGCCACTCAAGTGCCCCAAGAATGAATATTTCTTTATTATTGCAGTGATGAGCCTGCCAGTGACCCTTTCTTTTCTATAGATCATTGCTTTCTTACAGAGCATTCTTAGATCCTCTTTAACTGGTTGCTAGGTAGGGAAACCTTGTCATAGTTAATGAGAGAGAGAGAGAGAGAGAAAGAGGAGAGAAAGGTAAATGACCACATTTCTCACCATGCCTCTCTTATTTATTATGATCAGGATGCTGAGAAAGTTAATCTTTCTGTGCCTTAGTTTCCTCAACTGTTTGAGAAAAATAATTCAGAGCACAAATAAGAGTTCTGTTATGGCCTAAATTTCTAGTATTCCAGAATTCTAATTTAAGAATATATAGCTTTTCCCAAAGTACAGTTTGAGGCACTGGCCATCATAAGAGTAGATTTTCTCAGCAGCATCTTCTGTGTCTCCTTTGAAAATCTTTTGCAGATAATGGAAGTTTTCAAGAAAGTCGTCTGCTACCTTACGTGAATAGATTACCACCAAGAGAGCCAGAGAGTATTGGTTCTTCTTTCATCAGTTTAATCCCAATACATTGTTTTTCTGGGTTAATATCATTGAGAATTGATGGAGGATTGCCTCTTGTTTTATCACCAGTAGCTTTACCTCCACTAGAATCTGTTTTTGTTGCTTTTAAGCAGAAGATTTCTAAACAAACAAAAAAAGCTGAGCTGAAGGACTAAAAATACTTGAAATGGTAACGAACTCTATAAGAAATCACTCCTTGGAGAATGAAAGGAACCATTCTGATGAAGTGCATATTCTGGAATTGTCAACTAAAGCCGTCTTGTTTAATAAATGCTATACGAGCTCCAAGATTATCTTTTTTTGTTAAGACGTTTTGCCAACTCGTGATTAGACAATGGAAGTGAGACAATTCCAGTTGTATGCCAGACTAGATTGGCTTTATTTACTAAAAACATAGTTTTGCATAAGTCTGAAAGTATTTGCCATCAAGAAAGTTGGCCTTCATTTATCGTGAGCCCTGGGTGTGAGCGGTGGGGCCGTGCTGGCAGGGAGGACGTTAGTCATCTCTACCCGTCTCCCGCGTGCTGTCTCCTCATGGGAAAGCGTCACTTGACAGAGTGGAGTCCTGCATTTGGAAGTTCTTTCCCAGGAGAAATAGACATAAATATTGAGAATTACTAATGGTAATGGATTGCCACTTGGCACTTATGGCGAGGAGCAAGAATTCAGACATATGTGTTTATATAAATGATTTAAGCTAATACAAATAAATAGCATTTGATATATGCTGAGAACAGTTGCTCTTTTGCTCAGGTTGAGGGAAACCTATTATTCATGAATTCATGGCTGTGGACTTAGTCATCTTATCACTCGCCTAAAGCTCTGTATGTAGGAGGGTTTATAAATAATGTTCTTTTTCATTAGAAAGTTTAGGCAGCCTTTTGCTCTTTAAATTGAGTAATCTTAGTAAAGTGGGATATTAAAATATAAAGTTTCAACGTTTTTTTTTAAAAAAGAAAATTCATAAAGGCTCCTATTTCGGTTCTTTGTTTCTCCCACAGGCTTGTGTCTCCAGAGCAGCCACCAAAGGCCAAGTTCCTGACCTTGGGGTCCAAATTCCGCTACAGCGGCCGCACCCAAGCCCAGACCCGTCAGGCAAGCACCCTCATTGACAGGCCCGCTCCACACTTTGAGCGTACCTCTAGCAAACGGGTCTCCAGGAGTCTAGATGGAGGTAAACACATTTATGATGGTTTGGATGCCTTTAATCTTTCTCTAATCTGGTGGAATCAGAAAGGGTTGATATAGTTAATGAGGTCCTCAGAAACATCCTAGAGGGACAGCTATTTTTTTCTGCGTAAATGAAATGGTATTTCTTATACTCACAAGGAAAGTTTTATAGTGTTTTACAGCAGTCATTCTGAGCCTAAATTTTCTTTGTACTGTCAGTGTACGCAAATATTGAGAATTCTCGTGGATAAGAGGTTGGACAGATATACTGTTACTTATCTGACTTAATTGTGATGTATTTTATATGTCTTAATTTCTTGAACTTGTTAATTAATGGCAAAAGTGGAATTCCAAGGGTTTTGGTATGATAAGAACCTCTATTCAAAGGAACTTAAGATGTTCTAATTTTATGAGTTTAAAAACCCTTACTGAAGCTTACCAAACTTTCTAGCATATGAGAAACCATCCACAACTTCCAAAGATTAGTTGGAATGGAGTGCTTTAACAAAAGGAAAGGAAATACAGTGTAATCACTAGTTCTTCAGCCAAGACGGGGGGTGGGGGAGGTGAGATATGTATAAATTTTGTACGTTATTTTATTAGAATTGGCTACATAATTGTAGTTTTATATATTTTACATATGGAAATAAATTGATGTTCTTTCCCTTCATATATGTATATTATTTTGGGTTAATAGCAGGTTTTCTGTAAAGGAGCCAAAGTTAATTTTATATTACAATGCTTTATAAGAGACTTCATTTTACTTTCTTCCTGGAAGAAAGTAATTGATGTGGATGACTTTCTCTCAGAAGTAGTTTTCCAACATTTTTTGCTTGATTAATCTCAAAACATATACAAAAATAGTAATATTAAATTTAAAAATTTGTTTCACTATTATTGATCACTGAAAACCTTTCTTGGTTGCTCCTTATTACTGACATTTTTCTGAAATATGAACTAGAACAACTTCTAGTAGCTGAAACAGATATGCTAATAGATAAAAATGCACTCATATATATATATACACACATATATATGTACATATATATAAATAAAATTTGAGTTTTTGTGTATAGTTGATGTAACAATGCTACATCAGCTTCACGTGTACAACAGTGATTCAGCTTCTGTGTAATGCTGTGTTCCCCACACGTGAAGCGACCATCCGTCACCACACAATACTATTACAGTATCATTGACTGTATTTTCTCTTCTGTATCTCTTATCACCATGACTTCTTCATTCCGTAACTGGAAGCCTGTATCTCCCATTGCCCTTTGCCCATTTTGCCCATCCCTGGCCCCATTTTTCTCTGTGACCTTCAGTTCTCTGTGTTTATAGGTCTGATTCTAAAAATGCTCTCTCATTAATGAAAGATTGACACTTCTCAGCCTTGATCTATTTTTCCCAGAATAAATTTGGAAAACAGGTCCAGGCAGACACACAGAGATACATCCAGGGATTTGTTGGTGGGCATTTTGTATATATAGTGATTAAATCTTGATTCTGGAGAATCTCCCATTAATTTTGAGATGACAGGTATGCAAGGGGGTCATAAATTGTGGTTCAAATAAATGTCCACATTTCCAAAGGTAGTAATTTAAATTTAGTGAATTTTTAATGTACGATAGCTGTCAGTGTATCTTTCAGCTCATCAACAACTGAGCACTTTTTTCAAGTAAATGTGAAAAATGTGCCCACTCATGGAAATATTTGGCAGGCCTTGCCCCTTACCACAGAGAATTTATTTAAGTGCTGCGTAACTGCAGTCAGTGTGGTTAATGCCCTGAGACAAGTCATTCCTGTTGCTGGAGTACTGTCTGTCTCAGCCTTTGTTTCAAACTGTGAGGCTTTATAACTCTTATATTGCAAATTCTAGACTTTAGAAAGAGCAGTAAACCACTGTGTTTTGACATAGATAAAACACTGCTCAAGGAAACCCACCATCTTGTGTGAGTGGTGAGTGCAGAGGGTTATAGTAGGTCTGTATCTGATAACAAAGATTTTTACAAGTAAAAGCAACAAGCATAGCACAGTGATCCATTATTTTTCCTTTCGTGTTTTGGACACTGTAATTCATCAGATGGGCAAGTCATCAAAAGGATTATTGTGTTATTGTGAAAAATAAAGGCTTTTCGTGCCAATACATGACCAGACAGCCAGTGAACTATTTGATTAGGGATTCCAGGCTTTTTCCCTCCCAAAGCAAAGTGAGGCTATAACCTGGTACTAAACTTTATTTTCACCACCACTCCCCATCAATATACCTTTTTGTTGTTGTTGCTGTTGACGGCATGTGTTGTATTTTCTTGCCCCTGTTTAGTTTTTAAGTTAGACCAGACTAATTTAGATTCATAAATATTCCTTCCTTTAAGCTTTGACAAATGAAAATAAATCTTCCAGTGCTTGCATGCAACCTAAAAATGAATGCGATATCTAAGATGAAGCATTAAAATAAAAATCAGTCTAGAACAGCTTTTTAAAAACAGTGGGATTCCAAGATTGGAAAATCAAACCAAAAAGGACACAAGGCAGTCATTTAAGAGAACAACCAAGATGCATTTGAGAGTGGGGGAGACAGTGATTTCCTGAAAATGGAGAATATAATAAGCAGGGACCTGAGACTGGGTCATGAGAGAAGGAAGGCCCATCTGGGGAAGAACCATTTTGGTTGAGACTTGAAGGATGAGGAGGAGCTAGTCATGAGTAGAGCAGGAGATAAAGCATTCCAGGTGGCAGGAGCAGCAGGTGTGAAGGTTCCAAGATGAGGGAGAGCTTGGTACAGTCCAGGAACAGAACGAAGCCTAGTTAGAGCTTTGTAATTGATGGGAAGAGGTAGGCTGGGGGCAGGTCATGCAAGGCCTTGCAGGCCATGAGGAAGAATGTGGTTTTTATTCTAGTGCTACTGAAGTGTGTGTGTGTTGCACACGTGTGCACACTTACACAAGCATGTAAGTGCATAGTATTACCTTTTCTAAAAAAATTACTTGGTGCAATGTTGAGAATGATTGATAGGACAAGACAGGAAGCAGGCAGACTGGTTAAGAATACTCCAGGTGAGAGGAATGGGGATCTTGCCTTGGATGATTGTAGCCAGTTAGCCATTTGGCACCATAAGCTCAGGGCCTGGGGCCTACAGGCTTCTCAGGGTTCTACAAGTGCTTAAGACCTAAAAAAAGTTATTCGTTTCAAAATGCAAAACAAACAGCCTGCCCCCCTGCACACTGAAATTAATAAGTGTGTAAAGGCATGCAAAATAAATATTTTGTCAACTTCATTATATAACTTTAAATTTGGTATTCATTAACATTTTGATATCCTTATATCTAAAACCATTTCTAGGTCAGAGTTTTCCATTTTGCAATAATTTGAGTATGCGTAATGGGTGCTTAGAAATCATAATCATAAATTAAAAGAGTTACACATAGTCGTAGATTTTCCAAGGGAAAATTACTAACATCCTCTCAAAAGTTAAAAATCCTGGAAAATAATTGTACTTCATGGAAGATGTGAGTTCATTTTGTGATTTTGGTGTGGGTTTTCAAAAGTGGGAGTACTTAAGGACTGTCAAAGTCTTAAAATGGCCCGGGGTGGTAAAAATAGAGGAGGAAGAACTGGCCACATTTAGGTTCAGTTGGATTTGATGGTGTTGAGGGATGAAGGCCAGAGGCATCAAGGTTTCTGGCTTGGGTAACTGGTGTAAGTATGAGCGTGGTATGTGGTGGAAAAGGCAAGGCTGGGGAAGAAGGAAGGTTTGGTCAGGGTACGTGAAGGGTGTGGGCCAAGAGCTTTCTTGTAATACACAGATTAGAGGTGCTTGATGCCTCCGCAGTTCAATATGGTGGATCACACACATCCCTGCCCTCCAGGAGCTTGCCGCCTAGAGGCCTTTGTGTTTACTGCGCTTCTATGGGGGCATAGAACCAATGTCAGTCACCCTGTCAGTCAAGCACTTTTTATACAGGTGAAATAACCTCAGTGATTGGGGGTTTGGGGGAGAAGCTACAGAGGGACAGAGGCTCTGTCGCTGCTTCTCACTTGCATTTGTTGAAATGTGACGCCGTCTTAGGTTGATCTGCCATATGACCGAAATTTCAGCACAATATCCGTTCCTGTTCATCTGCAGGAGGCATGAAGAAAATACATGAGGGCCAGGTTTGCTGGGTCGGGAGGGTGTCTCTGTATTAGATTTACTGTAGGTCAAGTTGAGGCATTCAGAGGGGAGGTTAGAAAAATGAAAACTATTAAACAATTCTATAATGTCGACCTTGACTGTCTTGTCACAATTTTGAATGGTATTCAAATTAAAGGTTCCTTTATGGAAGAATCCTAAAGACTTATTGAAGCAAGTCATTTTAATCTCTAGATAATTATTTGTTGCAGTAAAGAGATTCAGAAATAAGTTCAAGCACTATCAAAGAGACCCTAGAGAACTCAAATATTGCTCACGTTGGGATTCTGACATTATGCCCCATGTCTGTTTCAGCTGGTCTTAGAGCTCCTCCTACTGGCCAATTCCTTGATCAGACTCAAAACCTTCAAAAATCGGATTTGAGAGCCTGGTGTAGTTTAATGGGTTAAAATTTAGAATATATTGAGAATTTGGTAAAAGTTTAAAAATGGGTTTGATGTGTTCGTATCTTCAGAGCTCAAGCAGTGTTCCTGCTAAATGTCTGCATGCTGCCTGTTTATCTTTGTAAGTTTGACCATTGAAATGTCTTGAAGTAATCCCAAGTGACCCTTCTTTCCTAGCTCCAGTTGGTGTTGTCGATCAAAGTCTTATGAAGGATTTTCCTGGTCCTGCTGGGGAGGTTTCAGCCTACGGCCCCGGAGTTGTCAGCCCTGCCATGGTACAAGATGGGGATGGCAGAAGGGAGCTCAGAAGCCCAACTAAAGCCCCACATGTGCAATTCATTGAAGGAAAGGTATGGTAAATTAGAAGAAAATGTGATTTTAAATGTGTACTTAGACTACAGGCTGTTACATTTGTTGTTTCAGAACTCAGGTATCATTTAAAATATATCAACACAGAACATACACTGACTAAAGTTGATATATGTAGGCTCCTAGTGGTTTGAACAGGGTCTCTAATCTTTCTCTCATTGTTCAAAGCAAAATATTTCCATGTAAATTATATTAATGCAAACAAGTAGTTTAGTGGCCTAAAATTTTTGACTGTCTGCAAAATCATCCTTTTTAGTTAAATCCCTATATTATAAGAGCTTTGGTGACTTGAAATTTATATTTGTTTGTTACAAGTAAATTTTAAAGTATAGCCTCTCTTGAGTTTTTAATTATGTTGACTTGAATTTTTTTTTTGTTTGAAATGAACAAAGATGGTCTTTATGAAAAATGTTATTTTTCACTAATCTCTGATGAAGAAGAAATCCTTAAGCAAAGGGTGGTTGTTTTGTGAATAGTGAATGAGAAGATGGTGTGTTGCTTATCTCCTTATTTGGGGCATACACCCCACTGAATGGAGAAGTAACTTATACTGTGTTTTCAAATTTGTCACTATTATTTTATGATAGCTTTTTACCTTGGGCAAGTAAAGTCACTTGGAGGTGGATTTGAAGAGGCTTTGAGTTCATTGGATCTCTCTTCTGTATCTGCACAAAGCACCTTTTTTATAGATAACATTGGAAGTAAACACAAGAACGAAATGAAATTCTGCTATAGATTTATAATGTTCTCTAAATTTTAACTTTTGAAAAATGTAAAGACCTGCAACATGAATTTATAAAGAACCTACTAGATGAAGGAGTTGCCAGTGGCTCAGGAATTCCTGCCCTGACAACCCGGCAGCATAGAGGAGGGCTCAGGGACCCTGCACCCCAAGGGCTCGGCCATCACGGCCTCCGAATAACCTTGTTAAATAAATCTTCTATAATGATGCTAATGAGGCCCCCAGGAGGGTGGCTGCTTACATCTGAAACATAGGAGCTCAGCTCTCAGAGTCTCCCTACCACTTTGCCTAGTTAATTTGATGCATGCAGTTATTTTTAAAAAGTTAACCTTAAATTCCAAAGGAAATTCTGCTTATCTTTAGCAAATGACTAGGTGTGCTGGTCTTTCTGCTAAAGCTTTGAATGCTTGTCAGCAGCCGGGTTTAAAAGGAAGAATGTTATTTTATAAGTTTCATTGGATCTATTTGCAACTAGTCAGAAAATTACGTGATAAAAGTAGTCCAGTTTTTCTCTTTAAAAGTGGATCATTTAATTCATGTTCTAACTGTGCTGTGTTAATAACAATCCCTACTTGCCAGGACAAGTTTTCACTAACTGCCCATTTCTTCTTCTCTTTCTCTCTTGCCTTTGTTTCTCCTTTGAATGTATCTGTTGTGCGATTTCACATTCAATCATGGGTTTGCTTCCGAGAGTAGCTTGTTTCCATGTGCCCACCTTCACCACTCATTCGCTGTGTTTCATCTCTTTCCCCAAACCTTTTGCCAGTCCCTGAAGTGGACTTGCTTTCAGACATTTCGGAGGAAGACCCCTTTGGGGAGGCTGACCAGATCACGCTAGACAGCTTAGAGCTCCCTTCCACTGGTGAGCCGTCAGAGCTGGGGGACTGCCAAGTCCCCACCCTTGATTCTCTCTCGGGTCCTGTTGCAGCCCCTCCCCAGCCTGATGGTCCTCCCACCCAGGAGAAGCCTCTAAACGAGGCTGACCACAAGGATTCTGAATTTGGGTACTTTTCCTTCCGTTTCTGCAAATGCTTCCCACCTAGCTTCCCCTCCCTTCTCGATGAAGATGGGTATCTTGCCTTCCCCAGCCTCCCCAAGGTCTGGGTCTCCTTCCTCCCCACAGACGTCCAGCACTACCTTCCTATCACCTCCCCTTCATTCCTGCCTTCCCTCATCCTCATCTTCGGACTCCTTCTCTCTGCTTCTCAGTCAGTGCCTTTTTCTCTCACCTTTGCCCTTCCTCTGGCTCTATCCCTCTGCTATCTGGAGGCTAAAGCCGCCTCCTTCAACGTTTCTTATGACTGGGACTTGAATGACAAAACCGAGGAAGAGGAAGCAGCTGACACTCCTCCATAAGCTTTAATTTGTGGGCTCAACAAAACTACATATTCCTAATGTAGAGTGTAAACATGTGCATAAATTTCACCACGGATTACCCTCAAAATAGTAGGATCCGCACATTTTCGCATACATGGTGTTTTAGTGCATGAGAAATACATGTAAATAAGTACTTTCCCTTCATTGATTTCCATGGACCAGGTCCACACATTCGAAGTTGAGAGCAAAGTTATGGATTATTTTGTAAATACCTAGACCATACTAGGTCTTCAGAACAAAACAAAACAAAACAATAACAGGAAACCTGTGTTGCCCTTAACAATCCATATTGGCTCTGTTCGTTTTGCAGACAAGTATCAGTGCTATCGATGCTGTTCCTTTAGGATGGAAACTTGTTTCAATATAGAACTTAGGATGCAGTGAATATAACCGTAATTGATGTGTATTAGTAGAACTCCTTAGTATTGTTATTTCTCATTAGAAAGCCAAGCTCGTTCTTGCAGTTATGAGGATGCATCTGTAACCTTTACTCCTGACATTTATAGGTCTAATCTCAGAAATTCCTTGTCTCCCTGTTACTGTAACATTTGGGAACCAAATGAATTTCAGGTAGCTTTTTTTTTTTTTTTTAACTCTAAATCATGTAGTTTTAGGAAAGAGTCACTGTCAGGTATTTGTAAGGAAGATACTACTCTTTAAGAAATACATTTGGAAAAATGAAACATGGCTTTTTGAAAATTTAACACTATTTGCCCTAAGGTTGGGCTACTTAGTGTCCTTTTATTTAAGATTAGGTGTCCGGTTTGTGGATTTTTACCCCTGGATAGGGCTACCTCTGCACAACTAGGTTGGTGCTAACATGTGCAGGATGTTTTTGTTTTGCTACATGTGGTCTGGTGACTTAGGGTCTCATATCCTGTGGGTACTGGCCGTCCATCAGGAAAAATCACAATTTAGAGCAAACATAAAGAAAAATGTAAAGATGATGCTATGATTAGGCATACTGGTAGAAACCACTATTCCTAAAGGCTACCTGAAGAATGCCGAAGATTGGCGTTTTAGAGAATTAAGTATTGACCAAGGAATTGGCACGTGATCCTTAATAGATTTGGATAGCTCTTATTTTCCCTTCTGATAAAAAGATACTCTGAGCTCCCTGCTCACCTCAAAAATACTTGGTTTAAAGGGAAAAAAAGGCATTTTGAACTCTCAGATTTAACACTGTCATTCCAGTAAAGAAGAAAAGGAATATGTATGATCCTGCTATAAATTAACATGTGAAGGTTACACTATTGTCCTTTGGTCTCAGAATCATTATTTTTCTTTCTTGTTCTTCCTTTCCTTGAGTCAGTAGTTATCAGGATTTATGCTTTTTTAAAAAATTTATTGAAGTATAATTGACATACAGTGTTACATTAGTTTCAGGGGTATAAAATAACGATTCGACAATTCTGTAATCTATCACCATATGACGTTATTAGAATATTATTGACTATATTCCCTATGCCGTGCTTTTCATCTCCATGAGTTAGTTTTAAATTTACAGGTTTTTTTTTTTTTTTTTTGGGTCATTAGATACTGAGGATTATCCAACTATGAAAAACTATTCTTATTTAAAGAATTTTATGAAAGAAAAGTGGCTATAAAATATGAGTACTTTTAAATAGAATTTTAACATGCAGGTAGCAAAATAAACCAATTTTCCTCCCAAGGAAAGAAATCTATGGTAAAAAACTGAATTAGAGGGTGAATATTTGTCCCTGGTGTAAAATTTGGTTTTCACTTCACATCATTCTACTTTGCCCTCATCCCTAGTTGATTTAGACCTTTCACATTAGGACAGATGGAATTATGCCATTGTTACACTCTCCTATTTTCATTTCTGAGCAAAAACATTCAAAAACAGCACATAATCTAGGGACTGAGAAAGAGTGAAGCTTCCATTCTCCATTCCACCTTTGCAAAGGATTCCTTCCACCATTTGTGCAACACTGTAGGTGAAGAAAGACCAAAGTGGCTTTATGTTCGGCATCTTCTGAGGGCCAAACAGTAAAGGTTGGTAATTCTAGTTCACCATTTCAGTTCAAATACATCTTTGCACCCATGGGTAGAGTTTCTACTACTACTCCCCTTCTTTCTGGCCATTTGCTGTATGACTTTCAGGTGAAAATGGAAGAAGAGGAGACACAGCTGGAGGAGGTGGATATTTATTCCGCCCCCCCCCCCCCCCAAATAAAAAACCCGGTGACTTTTGCCTGCCATAACTATTATGTGTGTGTGTGTGTGTGTGTGCACGTGCGCGTGGGTTCGGGGGTAATACACTTTCAGGGTTGATATGTGAGTTTTGCTTGTTATGGCTTCTAGGTTCTTAAGATTTTTATTCCTCTTGTATTTTAATGTCTTGGACTATCCAACTCAGGGTTGTTTCTGGTGCTTGCTGATTGATACACTTATGTTTATTTGCCTTTTCCCCCCTGTGTGTGATTTAATTTCACAGAAAAATTCCTTGAGAGTAGAAGGGGATAATATTTATGTCAGACATAGCAATTTAATGTTGGAGGTTTGTATACTTTAAGAAAACAACTCTGTCCTCATGGCTGCCAGGCTGCTGTGGACGGGAGGTCACGCGCAGGCTGGCTGGCCGGCAACTTCCCGCAAGCACATTGCATGAACTGCATGGGGGACAGTTCGACTTGGAGTGCATGTTAGCTGTCCGACTTTGTTCTTTTAAAGTGGCTTCGGTAGGAATAGATCTACTAGAAGTTCTCAAAGTGACAACTGGGAAAAAAAAAAATTCTGTTCAATCGAATGAGTAGAATTTTTATCTATTACTCTTAAAGTTCTACAGGTAAATCTGTTCTCTCCTAAGGGGTCATCTCTGCGGTATAGAATCTGAAGTAACATCCCATCCTTAATATATATTCACCCAGAATAGATATTTGTTGGTTTGGCATTAAATGGCTTTAGATCCGTGTTCACAATTATGGGGGAAAGTTGATTAAATCCATGCAATTAGGAATGTGGTTCACTTAAAGTAATTACCTTTGAGAAAATGTTGATTAATGGGATTGTTTGGATTAAAAAGAAAGTGAAGAAAGAAAGGAAAAAAAAACCTAACCAACCAATCAGGTGTGTAAAATATATTCCCCGTGTCACACGAGAACGTTTTTTTGTTTGTTTTTGTTTTTCCCCCTTCTTTTATGGGAGTAAAATGGTGATGTATTCAGTGGAGAATTGCAATGCTCAGTAATCTGACTAATCTGGTTGCTTTTGGCAGCTTTGATAACTATTGGAAATGTATTTTGCATAACTTACTAAAATGCTCTACAGTGTAATATGTAACCTTGCTTTGAACAAATGCAAGAAATGTGCCTGATCTCAAGCCACAGTCATTTTTCCATGCCATGCAAAGAGTTTTAGATTATCATGAGTTTTTGCAAATGGCTATAGAAGCTCCTAGAGGAGCAACTATGCTTGTGCATGAATGTGGAAGATCTAATTTTATCAGATGCATGACCTGTTCCTCTGGGAGTGGGATGAAAGCTATAATCCGCAAGTGGCCCCATGATTTTGAGATGTAAGAAAAGATTTAAAATTCACTTAAAAGTGTTTCCTGAACATTAATTACCTTTTATTCCCACAAAGACAGGGCCAATCTAAAAATTCCCACAGATACCATTTGTCAGGGCCTAGTCCAGTGAAAATTGACCTGATAGTTTTTCTTGTATCTTTGTCTTGTATAAGGACCATTTGGTATGTGGGGTGGCTGGGCCTCACAGTTGTGCTTGGCAAGTACACGAAACCAGTATACGAGGTTCCCTCTTTTATAGAGAGGCCAAACAGAAGGAGCCTCTGGAAGCCAGTATTTTTATTCCTTAAGGATTAAAAGCCATTGCTGGAATTTCCTGGAAAAAATCAACCCTTGGTTTTCTCTCTCTCTCTCTCTCTCTCTCTCTCTGTCTGGTCTTGGTCTGGCTTTCCCATCAGGCCAAATGTGCTTCTGAGTACCTTTCTCTATTTTTACTTCATTTACTGTATTCACAGAATGCAGCTGTGGTAATAGCCTGAATGAGAAAGGTAAATTTGCAGGAGCGAAGTCCTAGGCTGCATTTTAAATCCAGTTACTAGAAAGAAGGTGATTAGCCATTTCGAGTACTAGTGATTCCATGGCTTCCTTCGAATAATATAAGTAACTATTTCTTTAAAAAAATTCTAAACAGAAGAAACCAGAACCTATTAAAATGGGAATCATTAAAAAAATATATGCATTGGCTCTATTTTCAAATTTTGATGAACTACTTCTATTCATAGGTGATAACATGGCTTTTGAGACTTGGCATTTTTCTTGCTTTACTATGTTTTTTTTTAATCATAAGTTTGCTTTGTCTTATTTTTTGGTTTTTTATTTTTGTCCTGCTGGGATATTTTTTTTTTCCTTTTGGATTTCGCCCTTTGTTACGTTACATATTGCTAGGACCTCGATAAGGCCCAGGAGGACATACTGAGACATCAGGCTAGCATTAGTGAACTCAAGCGCAATTTTATGGAATCCACACCTGAGCCGCGCCCTAATGAATGGGAAAAACGACGTATCACACCTCTGTCCCTACAGACACAAGGGGTATGTCAATAGCTGTTTGTTGGCTGTATGTCTCACTCCAGCTCTTCGGTAGAACTCAGGTTGCTAATCTATGATGTTGATACTCAGAGGGTTAGACAACGTTCCCTTCTTTTTAATGTAATTGCTAACAATGTTTTAAATACTAAATATTAACAATGTAATACTTATTGACATAGTTCTTAATAAATTGTGTGAGTTTTAAAATATTTTCAAAACTTGCGGAATAATTTCACTATTTTACTCAAGTAAATGAGTAGTAATGAAATGTTCTATAGGGTGGCTTAGGAACCGATATTGTGTTGTATTTAATAAGGTTTTCAGTTATGGACTACTGAAATAATAGAGTTTACTTGATAATTAAATAATTAATAATTAAAGGGATGTAGGAATATAGATCGTATTTAGAGTGGTTTAAGGTAATTACTGTGAGGATAAAGAGTTAACCTTAGCTTTGAAAACTAATGAGCCCTGTTGAAAATCTGCAGAATGTTATGCAACTTAAAACTGAAACTTCTTAGTAATGAAATGTAGACTACTGTTTTAAAAGGATTTTCAACCATAACATCTCTCGAACTCATTCTTTTTCTTTCCATGGTTTATTTCTTCCCACTACCAATATAAGTGTTGCCTTTCGAGGATATTCTCAGTCTATTTCTCCATTCATTCTCATCTGCATCTCTTCTTTTCTGATGCTCCAAAATCTGTTATCAACCAAGAACTTTCATGGACTCATTTACCATACTTGAGATAATGATCATACTCTATTAAATGTGCTATTTTAAAAAGCATATGAAGGTTTTACCCAACAATTTCGTGTTTCCCCTTTTCCTTACAGCCCTCTCTTCCCCTGAAGCTCATCATCTCTCTCGTCTGGCTCGAATGTTACCAAATGTGTATGCACTTGTGTTAGTCTCATGCTATTTTTATTCACTTTTTCTGAAAAAGGCAAAGCTGTTAGTTGCTTTAAATTTGTAAGTTTGTGACAGTGAAAGGAGAATAGCTCTTTGAGAACAGACGCAAAAATAATCGCTGAACCGAGAAAACCACGGATGACAACATTAAGTTCGAAAACACCAGGGTCTTACAAAGTTGTACACAGCTTACATTCTTATTTTCAGATTTCCTGAAGATATTAATGCCCCTATGTCAGCAGTCAGCTCTAGAGGGTTGCGTTTTCTGGAGAAACCATGTATAATGACGTGCTAAGATCTTGTCCTCCCTTTATGTGCTGCTTTATCCGGTCCGTTCTGCTGACCCACACAGTTGTTTTATGTTTGTGTTGCTATAGATGTAATGTACTTGTCTTATTTGTTGATTATGTCTGTTGTTTGAAACAATAGAGAAAAGGAGATCATCTTTTCAAGGATATTTTATCCGTGAAGGAGAAGCATCAGATGGCAGCAACACGGACAGTTGAAGGAAAAGTCCAGGAGACAGACAAGGTGTTCACCTTGCATTCTTGGATCTACTCTTGCTTTTCCCCCTTTTCCTTTTATTTCTGTCCACAGCCATAAGATACTCCTTTTTTTCTTATGTAGTCACCTAAAATTTTGTTGAAATAATTTTTTGAGCATTTAAAAAATGAAATTTCCTTATAGAGAAACATAGGATTGTTAGTGAGAAACACCATATTGCAGGAGGACTGTATTTGAAAATCCACAATTTGAAATGCAGACATGTCAACCAATTTAGGTGATCAGTAACCCCGCATTGTGATGTATGTGACTGACAGTTGGGAGACCATGATCTCGTGGGAAAATGCACCATTAGTACAACGCTTGTGTGCAGACTGTGGAGGTGTTACAAGCATGTGTGATGTAGGTAGCTATTTTTCTAACTACATTTGGAAACCTTGCGAACTTTCATTTTTAAGATTTTTAGTGGGAGAAAAGATCTAATGTGTGTCACAGTAGCCACTCAGATCTCTGTGCTCCCCGCATATATGAAATATCTGATATTACTAGGGAAGTTAGCTTTCCATTGCTTTTACAGACCTCTTCTTCTGTTTCTACTAATTTTGCTTAGCCAGCTGACTGGCCTGTCATTTGCTGGGACTAGAGTGCTTAGAGTCCAGTGGGGGAGATAGCAGACATGTTAGTTAGTAATTAGAAAATGTAGGGTACTAAGGAATAAGGGTTAAGAAGATGAAATACAGTGTCCTGTTAAAGGGTGATTGGGAAGGCGGCTTTCCCGTTGTGCACAGGAAAGAGATGGCCTTGGAGTTGAGACCTTGACATGAAGAGAAGGAGAGAGACATGTGAAGATTCTTCCATGTGTAAAGAAGAGGAAATGCAACAGCCCCAAGACAGGAAATAGTTCAAGGAACTGAAAGTCTAGATGACAAGGGCTTAGGAAAAGTCCAAGAGGTCAGAAGGTCCACTCTGGATCTTAAAGACCAGACTGACAGCTTGGAATTCTATCGTAGGAGTGATGGGAAGCCATTGGACAGTTTTAAGCTGGGTAATGACCTAGTGCACTGGTCGGACAGAGATCCCTCTGGTGCTGGATGAGGATTGTGTCCTAGGGGGGATGTGAATGAGAGCAGAAATCAGTGATAAGGAAAAAATGTATCCGTTCCACAAAGTCTGGTCTTGTTAATCCGTAGACAGTCACATTCATCAGAAGATACAGTGGGGTGGGCGAGGAGGCAGGGTGACTGGAAGATGAAGCCTTGCCCTAAAGGAATTGGAGGTGTGGCTGAGATGAAATATTTCCAGAGGACCACAAATGAGAAAGATAATGTTATAAAGCTAAACCAAGTGGCATATTTATGTACTTTAAAGGTTAGCCTGAAGTCCAAAGCCTGTCAGACAGTGTGTAAAATGACTTTAATATCATATGCTTTGAAATATTACATAGTTTTGAAAATTTATCCTCCAGAAGCAAGACACATGACAGCATTTGATCAATTTAAAATGATGTCTTTGCACTTTTTGCAATAGGAGACTTGGGAATTTTGGTGAAGATGTTGAAAATTACCATTTTTCCAGGCTGTCATGGCTTAGAATCGTCCAACAGAAACCATATACAATAGAAAGCATTCATTCACTCCTTGTCATAGAAGTTACATTAAGATCCTGTTATGTGGAATCTGAATCTGGAATTGACCTCCTGTAACGCTCCTGAATGGTTTCTCTATACTTGAAGTGGCTGCTTTTTTGTTGTTTTCCTCTCCAGTATCTGCAGGAAAATATATTCTTATTTGGCACGTATGTGGATTGCTGTAACAGCAGTCACGCCTCCGTTCACCCATTCACCCAGCATTTATGGACCACGTACATGGTAACCCCCGTCGCCCTGCCAGTACCTTTCACTACTATTAGTTGAAAGTGTGTGAGCAGTTAAGTCTACAGGAGTGTTTGGCTTTTAACAGAGTATCTTTAAAATTTGTCTTTGCCGCATCTTCATTTTGCTACTGATTTGTAGGGTTTCTTTAAATTTTAATCCTTAATGAATGTAAAATAAAAAGTTATGCATGAGAGTAGTCTAATTTGACCAAAGTTTCTAGATTTCTATAATACGGGTTTCATAGATCAAAATAAAAACAGTAGTTCTTTTTTCTTTCTTTTTTTTCTTTTTCTTTTTTTAAGTAATCTTTACCCCCAATGCGGGGCTCAAACTCACAACCCCAAGATCAAGAGTCCCATGCTCCTCCAACTGAGCCAACCCGGCTCCCCCAAACAGTAGTAGTTCTTGTTTAAATACCCTGAACTTTCAGAATGGCTTCAGTTTGAATATGATTTTGAGAGAAAATTGGAAACCAAATCATTTAGTAGAATACATTTACATTTAGTAAATAACTATTGTATATCCTCTTTTGTAAGCATTATGACATACTTGTATTCTCATGAGTCTAGTAGAGATTACATGGACTGTGGTTGTAAGGTACTTTTGAAGATGTTGTATTGAATAATTAAATGCATGGCACTTGAGCTCCCCAGTGCTCTTACCAGGAAGGACACTCTTTCCACCCACCCGACCCGGAGGGATGGTGTAATTATGGAGATTATAATTAAGCTGAATTAACCCAGAAGATGTTTTTTTCTCTCCTGAATATTGCAAGTGCTTCTGCACCTCACCCATCTCCTCTCATTGTCCCTACTCCTCACCCCCCCTCAGTGCCCTGTTCCAAGGGGCATCTCAGAAATGCCATTTATTTATTCATTCATCCTTAAGCTCTCTGAACACTAGGGTTTTTTAGGAAGTATTCTTACACAATTTTGACATTCGCTTTATGGCGACTTTTTGCTGTTGGCATTACAGGTACCTGGGACAGTCCCTGGCTTTCCTGTCGTGCCCTCAGGCGGGTTAGGGACTGTTGTTTCAGGGCCAGAAATGGCAACATGAACTTTGCCTTCATGGTTTCTCAGGGACAGATGGTTTTCACATTGCTCACTTGAGTTTTCACCTCTGAGTTTGTCTTCCTACTGAGAATTGTTTTCTCTACCTGTCTCTTCATCCTGTGGCCTATTTAGCATGTCTGAGGGAATGTCTGTGGGTTGCTGTCAGAGCGCTCATCGTACAGACCGTTCAAGTGGTATGGAGAAGGGAGGAGGCTAGAGGAGCTGGAATGGATAGGGAGGCCCGTTACAACATAGGGACTATTAAGTGGGCCTCAGAGAGGTGACAAAATCGGCAAGGCCCAGTGTGTCCCGGGAAGGGCATTGGAGGCAGGAGGGTGGGGTCACTCAAGCTCTTACACAGGAACAAGCTTGGCCAAGAGTAGGGGCCCCTGAAGAGACCATTCTGGGCAGAAAGAGGCTGAAGCCAAGCAGCCCCTTCAGGAATATATGAAATAATGTTCAATGTGTGGGTAGATAAGTTGTGCTCAGTTTGTAAATAAAGCTTCAGGGATAAACTAAGGCTTTTTTTTTTTTAAGCTAGTTCCTGGAGGTGAGAGCTCTCAGATTCTCAAGCAGAGTGGAAAGCTAGCATTTAGGCAAAACGCCACAGACGCCTGCTAGAATCTTTCCAACTCCTCGCCTGTCTCTGTTTATGCTGTTCTGTGATTCTCTCTTGTGTAACCTTTCCTTTCCTTTCAGCAGGTCACTGCTGTCTGTTCTGACTCCTTGTTAATTCTTTGCTCTTCCTTTTCTGACTTCTCCAGAGCCTAGAAGAGGAAATAACGTCCATTTTGTTGAGTGAAAAGGGCTTTGCTGATAGCTTGCGAGCCCCCTTCATCTCAGCCACCACTCGGACAGCAGAGGGCGCTGTCGTGAACTGTAGCGCGCCTCCCGAAACGCTTTCTTCCTCGCCCTTCTCACGCTTGCCTGAGGTGCATTTTACTTTGTTTCCCCTGTTTTCAAACGCCACATATGATTTTTTTTTCCGAATATTTAGGAACCCCTCTCTCCAGTGCTTTCATTGGTTAAAATTAACTCTTCCTGGGAGAAACATTCAAGAAACAATGACTGAATTTGGACATGAGGGAAAACCGCAGATTGGATGTTTGTCCTGCCGCTTTTGGTCCCCTGTCGGCCCACACAATCTGCCTAAATTCAGAGACTCATCTAGAGCAGTAAGGCCCAGAGTCTGAGTTGTTGTGGGAAAGGAAGCCCTCACTCTAAGGGAAGCAAAGTGTGTTTGGCAGAAAAGTTTTTAAAGTCGAAACACCTTTCAGGCCTCTCCTGATGGCTGCTTATTTTTCAAATTCTGTTCATGTGTAAAAATACAAAGTGCCTGCCATGCCCAGTGAAATAATTATTTTCATTTCTTGGACTGACCCTTAGGGATTCCCTGAACTTGGGCAGAGCCCATCTGGCCATTTGGGGTTAAGTAATTTACTGACCTGGAATAATAATGATGGGATGTCTGCTTTAGAACTGTTCTGACCACTGGATATCTTTATTTATAAAGAAGTTTATAGTTAGGTGTTACTCATCAAAAAAGTTTCAGAGTTTTCCAGTTTAATATCTGAAACCTCTGGGTTTTCAGTAAAAACTGGAAGGATCTTTCTCTTGTGCCGATGTACACGCTACTGATTTCGAGCCGTGAAAACGTGGCCTTATCACGCAACTAAGAATCACAGCACAGATCCGAGAGAGAGAGTACATGTTGACGAGTGCTGTCAGAAGTGTGCCCTTCTAGGGCCTTTTGCTCACGGTTGCCCACGTCACAGGTGCAGATAAATGGGGGATGCTGCTGTCTGATCCAGGACCCAGCTCCTGTCCACGCAGTCTTGGCAGCTCCGCCGCAGGCTTCGTTTCTGGCCGCAGGGTTCAGAGGCGCACTGCCCCGCTCCGTGCGGCATGGAGATACCTTCTTGAAGAAGTAGGGCTACTACCGCTAGCAGAACTATTTCCCAGTGAGATCACAGGCTCTAATGTCACCTGAATGTTAAAAAGTTAGCGAGGCTTCATTTTTATCAGTGTAAATAGCCCCTCCCCTCCTTTCAAAACAAGTTTAAGGAAAAGTGTAAGCTTTCAAAACTCCTTTGCAAGAAAGTTTCTACACTGGTTATCAATAGCAAAGCATAATTATTTATATTACTAATGTATTTAGTCAACAGGTATTTATTAAACATTTAGGTAGTGTACTACTTAGAGTAAATTTACTCCCAAGAAGTAGATGTCTGCGGAGGGGGTGGGGTGGGGATGGGGGTAGGAATAAACATCTCGGATAATAAACTTGGTTTATTTCAGTTTCCAAAGATGCTAGTTGGAGGAGCTAAATTCTAGAAGGCACTTGGAGCTATCATTGATATCCACCCTAATGTTAAAATATCCCTTTTGCCAATCTATAATATAGTTTGGGAGGTTAATAACCATTTCCGAAACAACATTTTTGTGTTAATAGCTATCTGAGACCAAGTATAATTTTGCCAATTACAGCTGTTTTTTTTTTAAATGAGCCAGCAGAAAATAAAGATGCCATCTCATTAAGGCTGTATTCACTTAGGAATCAGGGTTTCAGGCCAGGCTTTATAGTCTGCTTAAAATCAAAACCGTTTATTGAATAGGTTTTTAAAAGTTTTGCAATTTCAACTTTAATCAGGCAGCTTTGGTATAATTCCATTTTTTTTTTTTTTCTCCCCTTCCAACTAAATAAGGAGAGCTGATGGGTATAACTACAATAAGAGCATTTTATGTCTTTGGGAGGATGCTGGCTATTTTGTGTTTTTGTTTCCTTTCGTAAGCTTTTCGCATTTTTGTCTGAATTGTCCTCCATGTGACCTTGAGCAAAGATTTTTGTGGATGTGGATTCTTGCTGTTCTGTCTTTGCAGTGTCAGATGTTTGTTTTGGTGGGTGTTGAGGCGTAAAACTGTATTGATTTGTGTCCTCGGTTGCTTTTTGTTTCGCAGAAACGCGCTCCTGAGTCCGAAGGGCCTTGCACCGGAGCCAGTGATGCTGTTAAGGTTCTCCCCTTTTCCATGTTAACGCCATCGCCTGATGTTTCTGACCCCCTCACGTTCTCCCTGCTTCCCTTTCAGTCAGCCATCATAATCATCTGTGTTTTTCTCCATGACATGAACCTACCATCATTGGTTAACTTTGGTTTCCATCGTTTTTGTTTTTGTTTTGTTTTGTTTTTTATTTATTCATGTATTTTTGTTCTCCCTCATCCATTTCTTTTTTGTGCAGAGTTCACATGAGACTCTGAATGTAGTGGAGGAGAAGAAACAGGCAGAGGTTGGGAAAGACGAAAGAGTAATCACGGAAGAAATGAACGGTAAAGAGCTATCACCTGGGAGTGGTCCTGGGGAGATGCGTAAGGTGGAGCCTCTGACCCAGAAAGACTCCACCTCCCTGTCTTCTGAGAGCAGCCACGGCAGCGAGAGCGAGGAGGAAGACGGGGGCGAGTACCGGCCCCACCACCGTGTGACCGCGGGCACCATACGGGAGGAACGGGAGGAGGAGGACGAAGAGGTGGAGGAAGAAGCCGGCCGAGCAGCCCAGGTAGTAGAGAGGGAGGAACCGGTACCAGAAGCCAGCCCAGTCAGACAAGCAGGTGCCAGTGTAAGCGCAGTAGAAACAGTGATCCGGGAGAATGTAGGTGCCCCACAGATACCTGCAGAGAAGAGTGTAAACGAAGGCGCTATTAAGCAAGACATGAGCGAAGAAACAGAGGACGAGCAACACACAGTTAACGGAGAGGTGTCTCATGTTGACATTGATGTTTTGCCACAAATTATTTGTTGTTCAGAGGTAAATGGGAGACCCGAGCGGGAGCTAAACGCTAGAGCTGTTTCTCAGGTGGAGAACACCTGCCTTCCTTCTCCTGTCCTCCCGATCCTCCTCCAGCTTTTTCTACGAGATTCTGGTCTTTGTCTCTCCTGGGAGGAAGGGGAAAAGCACTGCTCTCTAGATTCTCTGCCAGCTCTGTTCACGGTTTCTGGCTTCTTTACTGCACCTGGATCCACCTGACAGAGTAAACTTGCCTTCAGCAGCCACACCATTTTTTTTTTTTTCCCCTTCTCGTTTCACACTTAAATTTTTCTTTGCACGTTTTGGATGTTTTCAACTGTTTGTCTTTAGTTGCACTGCTTCCTTGTGCTAAAAGCCTTTTTCGTTGGTTTAATGAGAAAAATTGTGTCTGTATTTTTGACAAACGGTCCATGTGAGCGTGTGCGTGTGGCTGTTACCATGATTGGGCTTGACTTCTTGGCTCATTCTCCCTTCAGCTTTAGATGTTTAGAGGTGGCAGCTGGTTCTGATTACCGTGGTGCTCGGAGTCCCGCATCCGGCAGTGATGAAAACATATTTCTCGAATACCACTGTGATTGCTGTTTTTAGATTCCAGAGAGCGTACAGATTGCTTTAAGAGCATTTTCCTTTCTTGTGCGCGGCCAGAGGCTAGCCTGTTTGATAGGAGGACACTCTTCTCATTCTGTCCTCCCTCAATTCTGGATGATTTGCAAGTTGATCATCTGTTTTGTGGATTATCTACATTGGATAGGAGTCTTTAACTTTTTCTCTTCAAGAAAGAGAACTCTCCACACTCCTGGTAAATTAAGTCTCGGTCATGAGGTGTGGGTATCTCTGAATTAGGAGTCATGAGACTTTCTTGATTCTAAAATTAGATGCCCACGATGTAGGCTCTCTTTGATGGGCTGGAAAATCTTGAAGTGACTTTGTCTTGAAATAATTAAATGGATTTTTACTATATTTTAAACTTCCTGCTTCACTTCAGAGAAGACATTTCAAGAGTCTTTGAACGCTCTGAACTCTTATTTTCTGTGTTTAACATATGGTTGTTCCTCTTTAAATAATTACACTTGGGAATTTTCTCTCAAAGTACTGTAGTATTTTGGTAGTAGTATGGTCTGGTGTTGTATTAAACCTACACGCTCAGCAGAATACCAAGCTAACAGGCCGTGACCCTGTTGTTTAATGTTTTCATTGTTCAAAGCCTTAATGCCATGTTGGTGGAATAACTCTAGATGTAATATTTTAACTTATATAACACAAACGAAGCACTGCAAGTTTTAGACAATTATAATTGAAAAGATCATACTTGAAGATATTCTTAAAGTAGAATCTCTTTGTCGGTAGGGTAGAAGAGACTTTTTGGAGGAAGAGCTTAGTCTCCCTACCTGATGTGCCAATTAAAGACAATGAGCCTTCACACAAACCACGTGGTTCTTTAAACTGCAGTAAAAATTGAGACAGGTCACTTCACATAGTTCATTCTGTTTTGTTTTCTTTTCCATTTTGTTACAGCTTGCCCCAAAGCTAAAGTTTATATATCACTGTGCACACCACGTCTGACATGTAATTGGGACCATGGTAATTTGAAGTGTACCATAATTTAGGGAGCCATTATGTTAGCTTATTCTTCATACATATATATGTGTGTCTGTGTGTGTGTATGCATACATATACACCCATACATATATATGGTATTTGAAGGAAAGCGTTTCTCTTTTGTGTCTTTTATTTACCTTTACTCTTGTGCATGAGTGTGTGTTTGGATATATTTTTTGCAATTATTTTTGAAGGCTCCATTAAACACTTTTACTTCATGACCTCTAGAATTTATTTTTCCCTTCCTTTCCACCTCAGCCACCAGTGGTAAAAACAGAGATGGTAACAATTTCTGATGCCTCACAAAGGACAGAAATCTCCACCAAGGAAGTCCCTATTGTTCAAACTGAGACCAAAACCATCACATATGAGTCTCCACAGGTACAAAAACTCTAGATTTGGACTACTTGAGTTCTTTTTTACTTTGTGTCTGTTTTTATTTGTCTTCTAGTTTACGTGTTTCTGACCTTGATGTAGCCTTCCGTATCTCGGTGTCATAATCGCAATCGAACCTGCTGTATTGTTTCTTAGATTACGACAGAGCTGCAGTCAAATTGGTGGCCCGGCAATTCGGGGGGGGCGGGCGGGGGAGAGGGCATACACAGGATTATTTAGGACAGGCAGTAGCAGTCTTGTCCATGTTATAAGTTGTTCTGGGCATGTTGATACACACTTGGGAATCAGGTCGCTTACAAAGTTTATTGGATCTGTTGTAATTTGTGGATTCGTAAGATTTAGGCTCTTCCACCCCACCCCCCAAACTCTGTGCAGATAGATCCAGTCAACTCATTCTTGCTTGCCGAGTGTACACACAGACACACACACACACACACTTCTGTGCTTCTCCTTCATGTGGGATTATTTTCTGAAGACGTATTGTCGATCTTATGTAAATATACTGTGTGTCAAAATAAGTATCAGATTTGTGGGTTTAATTTTAGACATTGATTTAGACATTATTCAGACATTGATTCTGTAAAGATTTGAAATATGCATTTAGATGTCTAGCCTTAAGGGTAATAAAAAAGGGGAAAGCGTTCATTATTTCAAAATGGAGCTGTTTAGAAATTTACACAACTATTTTCTCATCTGAGAAATTTAGTGTTCTTTAGTAGGATTGCACCATGGTGGAGGGTGGCAGATTATTGACCTCTCTCAGAATCTTTTTTAAAAGGTTTAATGTGGGTATGTTTAAATACTCCTCAAAATCATTTTAGACGTGTTATCCGTGTGTGTGCATAGATCCACATAAACCAAAACGGGTTTCTTATGAATGGGTGTGGTGGGAGAGCATGTACTCGTGTATCTGCAGTATAGTAAGTGCCCTGGTAAAGAAATACAGGTGCATGACTCAAATTTAGAGAAATTTCCCCGTAACTTAGTCCAAGAGGCTCTGGGCTTTCTGGTTATTTCCTTGTGATAATGTCAGGAAATGGGAGACAAGTATGTTTGGTGATCTTCACATGTACTCTTAGGCTATTAATTTGTTTCCTATTTCCCCTGGTAAACTCTACAACTTTCTACCTTTTTTAGTATCAAAGCAAACAAGTCAAAACCTATTTAGATATATACCTGGGATTTATATATGATATATGTAGAGAGAGAGCACATGCATGCATACATATTAAAATCTATGTACGCATATATATGCTCATAACAAACTATTACAGGAACAATGTTATTTTAAAAAATCTACTAGAGATAAGCAAATTACCAAATCACATAGGTTTAGTCTATCCTAGTCATGTTCTGTGGCTTCGTAAATGAGAAAATGTTTATCTGTGTTTACCACCTGTGCTGAAAAAAACAATGAACTCAGCACTTCTGGTCACTGTGGAAACTTCTCTGTCTGGTTCTCTAGTTTCTTTTTCTAGCTTCTGCAAAAGGCCTTCGGTCAAACTGTCTCATGACCCTTGTAGCTCTCAGTCCCATTTTCTACTTGATTCTTCCTTTTTTTTCTCCCTCCCAGGAGGTTTGCTTCTCCACGTGCATTTAGCCTTTGCCTTTACTCTGTTTAAAGGCCAGCCAACCTCCTGCTCAGTAAATCACCGCTACAAACATGCAAAGGATGGGCAGATAACGTCTTCTGCCGACCTCGAAGATTTCACAAGATGCATATTCGACGGGGAGGGGTCTTTTCTGACAACATAATGGAAATTAAGCATTACTTTGTATTTTTCCTCCAACTATCCAAAGATTGACGGCGGGGCCGGTGGTGACTCGGGGACATTACTGACGGCACAAACCATCACATCTGAGTCTGTGTCGACAACGACAACAACGCATATCACCAAGGTAAAGCAATCCAGGGTGAGACCTTGCAAACAGGACCTTTTCTGAGTTGTTTCTTTGTTCCTGTACAAGCTTCAAAGTAATAGACCATGCCAGTGGAATAAAAATGCCCGGACTTAAAGTATCCAAGAAATTGGGCTCCATTGACAAATGTATTTTTGTAAAGTATAAGGGGATAAAAATAGGTCATACATCAGCCAGCCACAGGAGAGAGAGAGTATAATAGAAGCGGAAGCATAAGTTTGGTAAGTACAAATGAACCCTCCCAACCGAAGCAAGTGAATGAAGACCATCATTCAGAATTTTCAAAGTAATATAATTTTCCCTTCATTGATTCAGGATGCTCATATGTTGGATATGGGGCATTTTTCCAGATCATTCTCTCATCCTCTAAAGTTTTAACACCAGATGACCAATGATTCTCAGAGTATGGTCCCCGAACTAGCAGTAGCAGTCTTTCCTGGGACTTGTTCGAAGTGTGAGTCCCATGGCCCCACTCCAGATCTACCAAAACCCTGGGAGTGGTTGTAGGAGCCCTCCAGGTGATCCTGAACGCATGCTGCTGTCATCAGATTTACTCCTATCTCTCACATTTTGTTAGTGCTTGAAGGATTTAAATGTATCCTTTATACCCTCCTCACCCTGTATTTCGGCCAGAAACTTTGTGAATTAAAAAAATGCCACATAAATGCAAGATGGTATTGGTGCCCATTTTAAGGGCTATCCAGTTATCCAGGCTTGCGATAAACCTGGTCTCTTACAGTAAAGTGCTATCACTTGGGACGTAGTGTATAATTTATCAGAGCTGTGCTTTCTCAGGACTGTGTGTTATTTGCTCGTAGTTCAGCGTCACAGCCGTATGATGCCGTCAGCCTCAGTCATGTCCCAGGCTCTGCCAGCTTGCTCCGAGCCAGTGACTCTGCATGGTGGCTCGTGCCGGAGCTCCTGTCCCCGGTCTGCTCACGCGGTCTTTGTTAGCGGGCACAGCGACATACAGAAGTTACCACTGACCACCAATCTTTGTATCGCCCTCGTGTATCTTCTGTATCTTAAGCCAAATTCTTTTATCTTATTGCCCTAAGCCAAATGAACAAAATTACCCATGGATTTGTCTGAGAATCAGGCAGTCAAAACTATGACATCAGCAATTCCCAAACCTAAACCAGGGACCTAAATTGTTAGAATTCCTTGTAACTCTACATAAACCAGAGAATTATTTCTTCTTTCCTCTTTTAACAAATTGGCCAATTGGGAGTAAAGAAACTCCGGGAAATTGTAATGGAATGTCCCAACAGAACTATTTGGATTAAATGGTATCTATCTCATCTTAATTTCCCTTGAATCTCGATAAATTAGTTTTAAAGTTGCTTTCAGTTGAGGAAGACTTATGGGTGCTACAACTTTATCAATAGGAATCTCTGCTGAGCTTAAACACAGTTTCTGGAATGTTCGCCTTCTCCACTCAGTGTGCGTTGCCTTAATGACCAGAAGGTCTAGATGTGCTCCCTTCTCTTTCCTCTCATTAAGTATACACATGCGTCAGTGATTGCTGTCTCCCCCCTTTCGTTTCTTTATAACCTTTAGACTGTGAAAGGTGGAATATCTGAAACAAGAATTGAGAAACGCATCGTGATCACGGGAGATGCAGACATCGATCATGACCAGGTAAAGACCTGAAGTTCTGCTTCTGAGCGTGACCGTGTCTCCAAGTTGGGCATGTGTCGTCACGTCATACCCCTTCTCCCAGTGCCTCTTGGATGAATCCACCTCCTAAGCATGGCACAAAGACACTTCCCAACCTAGACACAGCCTGTCCTTTCAGCCTTCCTAATGCCAAACCAGCATAAAACATGGATTGCTGTTTATTTCCTGCTGGCTTCACATGCACTTTTGAATCCAAATAATCGAGAGGATTCCTGGCAACCATTAGTTATTCATGTGGGCCTGGCTTAAAGGCAAGTCATAGATTAAAAAATGAATGGCAGTTTAATGACACTAGCTTCCAAAAACTAAGAAAAGTCTCTAAGTTTGACTTATGCCTACTTTTAGGAACTTATAAAGTATTTTTTTAATAACATTAGAAAAATTGGGCTCTTTACCCTTAGGTGTTTTCCCCTAATTATTACTATTATTGAGGAGTGGGAGAAGGAAATCTGAAGTCTCTTACAAAGTAGAGAATTTACATGGATTCAGAAACATGTTTAAAAGAATTGTGCTTCCATTTTAATGTTAACTTGAGCAGGCTGCATGACTTTAACAACCAGGTGATGAGTCGAACTCATCTGGTGACTTTGAGGGTAGCTTTAGTTTAATTGTTTTTTAAGATTATTTGAGAGTGAGAGAGAGTGCGTGCGTGTGCTCACAAGCAGGAGGAGGGGCAGAGGAAGAGGGAGAAGCAGGGAGCCCGATGCAGGGCTCGATCCCAGGACCCTGGGATCATGACCTGAGCCAAAGGCAGATGTTTAACTGACTGAGCCACCTACTACCCCGAGGGTAGCTTTCATTTTAGGCTGTGGTCCCAAGTGATGTGAATTTTTTGTTTTGTCATTTTCTGAGTGATTTTAACTCCGCTTTAAAGGACACCAAGCTATTTTCTTTTATAACAACTTGAAGGAAAGGAAATGTTCAATTGACCATCTCAGCTGGGGAGTCAGAACAGATGAGAGTTACCCAGCTTTCAACACAACATCGAACTCAGGAAAGAGAATTTTAGAGAACAGAACTTCTCATTTAAAAAAAAGCTCACTCTGTGTGACCAAAGAGAAATAGATTTTCCTCTCTGCCTAAAAAGAAAAGAAAACAACATTTTGTAAACCCCTGTAAATGTGATTTTCCTTACGTCTTTCCTGATGTATTTTTTTCATTCCTTGAGAGCTATCAGAGGTTAAAGCGTTGCCCTGACTCTGAGATTCCTAGCAGTTGACCAGTACCTGTGTCTGTTTGCCATGGGAAAATGAATGACCCCGTGGAAACGAAGCCTCCAGCTCCCCGTAGAGAGGATTTCTTCTCTGCTGGGACAGTTTCGAGCTCCTCTGACCTAAGCTGGAGCAAACTCTGTTCTTTTTTCCCCGCTGGGACTCTAGCCCAGCCAGCATTTATTGAATTCCTATGGTGTGAGAGGCGGGAGCCCACATTCTTTGGCATGATGGAAAGTGAAAATCAGGGTCTTCTCCCAGCCTCCACTGAACCTTTGCACTTTCTGGCTTTCTGATGCCATGTTTTCCTTCCAAGGATTATTCTCAGGTTTTATGTGCATTCTCTTGTCTTTGGGCCTGTTGTAACAATACTGCCTCTGAATAGCAAGTAATGAAAACACACTTTGAAATGTAAATACCAAAATAACACATACTCCTGACTCTTACGTTAGGAAAAAACCCGTAGCTTTACCTGTGACTGCAGGGACAGGGCCTTGTTTGTGCGATGTGGTGCTTCAGCCTGTTTTAAAACCGAGGGCAGATACCCAAATGAGAGAAGAGATATTTAATGTTTTCGTAACTTTTTCATGTTTAATTATAAGATGCATCAACTTTTTTGAGTATGTTTAATTGTGGCTTCTGGTATGCTTGCACCGGGAGCTCATGAAGCTCCCTCTGTCCTTACGGCCTGTAATGAGACCGTGGAAGTATTTAAAATTAGAGGCAAATCCCTTCCCTGCCAACAACAGAAGCCGATCACGTAGTGACTTGAATATCATTGACCCCCTTTTCAATTCCTTGCCCTATATTAAAAGAATTTTAATAGTGGAAAGAAACCCTTCCTCTGAGCAAGATAGGAAAAAAGGAATTGTGCATTTAGAGACCCTTGCTTTGCAGGCGGTTTACCCTGTGTACGTCCTGACGCTCAGCTCCACACCAGGGACGTAGGACACTGCGGTTACTCCTCAGAGTGTTTCTTTCTAGTAAAATAATTTCTCAATTTGGCAGGAGGTTGTGATAGTTTTCTCACAGTCTTTACTCTTGCCATCGTAAATTAACATTTTGCAGTATTTAATTTCATGTACTGATATTACAGAATGAATAGAACTAATGGTACACGGATTTCAAATGTGTTTGAAGACGATTAAGCAGTTTTTGGTTTTCCCTACTTTTCTGCTAATTAAAACATGTTTCACATGTGTTCCCTTCCCTTGGCATCATTTGTATTTCCCCTTTAACATTTGTACTGGTTTAATGTAGGCAGATCTTTGTAATGAACGTGAATTAAAAAGTATCTGACAAGGCGTCTGTAGCTACATTTGGCTCCTATCGGAGCTGTCCCTTTCCCAAACTAGATTCCCGAACCGAAGTGGAGTAGTCTGTTTCGACTGTTCCGATCTCTCACGTCCCTCTGAACACACGCAAACGTGGACCAGTCTGCTGCACTCTGGCTCCCATCCGCATCCGCACCAAACACACCTGGAAACACTTCCCGACGTCCTCCAGGATCAGACGCCGCCCTTCTCCGTACCCCACTCTCGCCCTCCAGCCCGCCTGCTCCCACCGCAGTTGTGCTGCTCGAATGCGAGAGTCCCCTGCTTGAGTTCGCTCTGGTCCTGACACTGGTGGGTCTCCAGAGTTTGTTCCCTAGTGGAAATTTAAGCACCCTCAAGTGTCTTCCAAGCTCTGTGTAAAAATTTTGGGCGTAAAACCTCTTCTTCTGTAGCTTTACCTTTGTGCGTGTGCGGACTCAGGCCCCAGGTGTTGTTCAGTAACCGTTCAGCGGTCAGAAGTGCAGGCGTCCCTCCGCGGATGGCGGAGGCGCGGGAAAACCTATGCTGCTGCTTTCAAAGGCGTGGTTTCCTCGAAAACTTTCCTTTTTGTCTTAGACATCTTTCCTAGACTTTGCATGATGTTCCATGGTGTTTTACTTTCTCCCCAAGACATGTTTAAACTTGTTTCCCCTCAGAAAAATAGGTTCTTTCCACTTTGTCACAACACCTGTACATAGAAACTTTGCCAGCCTCCTCATCGCCCGGTCTGGGAAGAGCCTGTGCGGCAGCGGAGGGGACCGCGGGTCCTGCTCCTGCCCACAGCCTAGCAGCAGCTTGGCCTTGAGCACTTTGCACCTGTTGACCTTTGCACCTCCACTGGGTTTGCCTGTAAAATACAGACCAGCGCTTGCTCAAGAGTCATCTCTCTTCTTTCCCTTTGCTGATTGTATGTCACCATTGCTGCGGCTGTTTTTATTGTTCTGTGCCCTCGAAGTTTAGAGATCTTTCTCCTGCAACATAACAGCTCAACCAACATTTTACCTCGGTCAGTAAGTGAGAGCCCGCGGGGGTAGGGATGAGCAAGGCCTGCTCCTGCGTCTGGGCGTTTGAGGCAGTGGGTGACGGCAAGTGCCCCGTGAGTGTACAGGACAGGCGCTGGGCTGGATGCTTCACATCCTCCCTCCGGACGGTACAGCGAACCTTAAAATGATCCTCACAGCTTAGCATTAGTCTCGGGTTACAGGGGAGAATATCAGGGTCAGAGAAGATCTGTTTCCTCCAAGTTTCACGGCGGGTACAAGGCTGGGGCTCAGAGTCTGCGTATTTCTTCTGCATGCACCATTATTTGAAAAGACTGGAAAATGGGAATTGGGGGAAATGAGAAACGTTCTCTAAAATGAACTGTGAGCCCATTTCAAATCCCTGCTTCCTCAAAGCAATAAAACCATCTTTGCTGGAGATGGAATCCCGGTTGAGCAGCATGCGTGTGTTTTGCCATCCCGAGAAGCAGCCTGTTCCCCCGCTCACGGCGCTCTCTCCTGACCCTGGCAGGCGCTGGCCCAGGCCATCCGGGAAGCCCGAGAGCAGCACCCGGACATGTCGGTCACCAGAGTGGTGGTGCACAAAGAAACGGAGTTGGAGGAAGGGGAAGACTAAGTAAGGTAAGAGAGTCCGTATCGTCTGGGGCCTCTGTCCTGGCAGTTCGAGCTCCTCCCCCTGCCGGCGGACGTGAAATGTACTTCTCCATCACAGTGTCTGTGTCTCTTATGGTCCATTTGAGTCTTCAGACTTCATTATCCCAAGCACCTCTGCTCACGTTCCCTACATAAAATCATGAACTCTCTTGACCGATGGGCATGTGATGTTAATAACCGCCGTGTATTGAGAACTGCTAATAATTGACATTTCTATGTTGTTTTACTATTAACAAGTACATCAGTGTAAGTTCTTTATTAACGTTTACAGTGACCCTTTGAGGAAGGTGCTATTGCCTTCATTTAGATGAGGCATTTTTGTTGTGGGGGCACAAAGGGGAGAGGAGTTAATGCCCTTAAAATATACATGAAGAATTGTGTATCAGAGAATGAACCATAAAGGAAAAGATTGCTTTGGCTATATAAAAATTTAAAACTTAAAGGATAAAATGACAAAGTTCAATATACCTGGCAGAGAAGGAGTCAATATTGTGAATCTGTCACTAACTCTTCTGTCTCATCAAAAAATTCAAGCACTTAAGTAGAGAAATGGGCAAAGGATTAATCCAGTAAACCACAGAGAAGCTAAGTGAACAATAAATAAAAAATGTTCAGCCTCATTGCTTAAATCAATACAAGTTAAAAATTCAGTGTGTAAGTTTTCAGTTATAAATCTGGCAAAGTTTATGTTTTTAGCTAATGTTGGGTAGCTTGTGAGAGGGAAAATGATACTCCTCTGCGGCTTTATAAACTAGTAACATTTCCTGGAGGAGAGTTTGGCAAAACCCACATTAAGTGCGCCTAACATTTAAACCACTTTAAGAATTTATCTTAAATAATCAGAGATGTATACAAAGACTTACCTACAAGAGTATTTCTCACATTGTTTCAAATTTTTTGCTAGTATGTATAAAAATCTAAATGGCCCACAGTAGGGATTGGTTATGCCTTAATGCTGCTTCCCTGTGATCACTAAAATATAGCCATTAAAAGTTGTGCTAAAGAATTCTTAGTGAAATGAGAAATGTTCAGAATTATGTATGTATTTAAAAGGTAGGTTTTATTGCATAGCACATATACCAAGATTGTTTTTTTGTTTTATTTTTTTTTTGTTTTGTTTTTAAAATGATCTGTACGCTGATTGGTTAATAGCCCACAGGCATGGCTGGTCACAGAATACACATCTTCCAGCTTGTGATAAGGCCCAGGGCTTTTCCATCACAGGAAGTGAGGACTCCCACTGTTGCACCGTCTCCCCTCTGACTTTCTAGTTTATGCCCAACTGATTGATATGAAATTACATCTGACTTTCTTGTTCTTACTGATCTTGATAGATTCTGCCTACTAGTCCTTTGTTAATTTTTATGTGTTGCAAATATCTTCAGGTTTGTGGTTTGTCTTTTATTCTCGATATAGGTCAATATAGTTGTTGGTATATTGAATGTAGTTATTAATGGAAGCTAATATAGTTTAATTATCATGCTTTCCTTTATGGCTTATGCTCTTCCCATAGCCTGAAGTGTTAGGGATACTATTGATCCAGGTATTGGAATGTTGCTTTTCATAGATCAATTCTTTATCCATAAGAAATTGGTTTTTCTGTGTGGTGAAAAACTTCACTGTTTTTTATTTTTGTTTCCTCGAAAAGTAGCCAGTGGTCCAGCCCCGTTTGTTGAAGAACCCATCCTCTCCCCTCTGATCTGCAGGTCATATATCCAGTTTCTTGTATGTGTGGTGGGTGTTTCTGGGCACTTTGGTTTCCATTAGTCCATGTGTCTGTCCCTGATCTAATGCCAGACTGTCTAAATTACTATAGCTTTAAAATGAGTCTTGGTATCTGGTAGGATGTGTCTCCCCAACTGTGTTTTTTTCTTCAGGAGTATCTTGTCTATTCTGGGCTCTTTCTGTTCCATATAAATTTCAGAATCAGATTGTTGGGTTCTAAGATAAACCTGTGGATCCGCGGGCCGGTTAGCTCAGTTGGTTAGAGCGTGGTGCTGATAAGATAAACCTGTGGTATTTTAATTGGAACTGCATCTAGTTTGTAGCTTGAATGGTAAGAATTACATCTTTATGATATTAAGTATTCTTTCCCACAAACATAAAATATCTCTCTCCATTTATATAGGTGTTTTTTAATGTCTTCCAATAAAGTTGTATAATTTTTTACCCAGAAGAGGTCTTATAAATCTTTTCTAGCTGTTGCTGGTATAGGAAGATACAACTGGCTTTTCAATACTCGCCTTGTGTCTGGCAACCTTACTCTTTATATGTTAGATGCTGTTTTCAACACAGGGTGTACAAAAGGCCCACAAGCAGAAATCATCTAAAACTTGAGCATAAGCAAAATATCCATTTAACCGAATAAATGTGCTGTGTTATGTGCCAGGCTGAGCACTTTCTTGGCTAGCCATCAGAATATCAAGGGCTGTATTTTAATCTTGCTAGATCTCAGACTGTGTGACATTGGGCAGGTCAGCAGGACTGGTACAATCTACCTTTCCTAATTCGTAGGCTTTATTATAAGAATATAATAAGGTAATGAATGAGAAAATTTAGTGTTACACAAATATAAAAATACTGGGTATTTCTCCTGAATTATGTTACTTAATCAGGAACATAAGACAAAAATTAGTGACCAATGTGAGCATTACCAATACCCCACTTTCATCTGTGGCATTTTAATAAGTTTTAAAGTGAATGAGTTCTATCTGTTATTCCTAGCACCCTGTACTCATCTTCGCAGCGGGCATGCACGTACACACACGCACAGAGGCTTTGAAGTTTGCCTGTCTCAAAGGACCCCTTTTATAGGCAGCCTTGTTAAACAGATTTAGGCAGTTAAAATGTAAATTCACATGTAAGGTGAGCAAACCAGATAAATTTGGAAAGATTCATTCATCCATTCAAAAAAACATGAGAACCAAAGTGTGCTAGGGTAGAGCTAGGCACTGAGGATTCAAATGGTCAAACTGGTAAACCGAACAAACAGAGTCCCCTTCCTCGGGAAAGGATCTGCGCTGGGAGGGGAGGTATAAATATTAAGAAACAAAATGTAATTGCAAATGTGATAAATGCTCTGAAGGAAATAATGGGATAGGAGAGAACCAATAGACTTAACGCTGCTGTAAATTTAAGCTTTCCCTTGAGAAACCAAGTTTGAGTTGAGATCTGAAGGACGAATAGGAGTTACCCCAGCGTCTCGAGTCATTGTAGCACCCCACCTCCTGCTGGCCCAACTTGTTCTTGAAGACTTTCCCTCGCTGGTGCCTGTCAGGGCTGGGAGGACGAGTGTGCGTGTACCCCTTCAGCTACCCACTGGCTGCCCCGCCAGGATCCCACAGAGGCAGCAGGTGGGCCGAGGCAAAGAGCAGGCCAGTCGCTGAACGCCAGAAAAAGAAGAATAAATAACTCTTGGTGATGTATCTGCCCCGTCTCCCTTTCTCGGACATGAGAAGCTCTCGTCCTGATCTGACCTGACCTCTTCCTTTGGAGGAGCTCTGAGCTTCTGATGAAGCATTGAGAGTAGGGTGAGGGGAGCACACGGGAAGATGGTGCCAGAAGAGCGTGCGGAGGGCCGAGCCTCCCGAGGCCGCCACACTCCACTGGGTGCTGGCCACTGCGAGGCCGAGAGGAGCCACACACAGACTCAGTGAAGAAGGAAACACACGCTTCAGAGGAGTCCTTGACTAAATCTTTGTAACTGAAGGACTCCTCCCTCCCCGGTTCATCCTAAATGCCTGTTTACGAGCCCATGTTAGCAGCCTTGTCGCTGCTGGAATGGTGTTCCCCTAACAGTCCCCGCGAGGAAGAAGAGTCCTGCCTGCTGGTTTGGTCTGTGCGGCCTCAGAAAGGAGGATGAGCCCCAGGACGGGGAGCTGGCGACTTTGCTTCAGTTGGCACCGTCCCCTCTCTGAAGCCAGACTTCAGACAAGTCCCTGTGACTCCTGGAGTCGTCACTGATGTGTAGGATAAAAAGCAAACGATGCCTCCTTTTCAGCCGAAAGCAGTGAGCAGCCAAAGGAGGGAATGATGGAGGAGCAGCCTCTCTCATCCGCTCACTCATTTTACTCTTGTTGTTGTTGTTGCTCATTACACCAGTATATGCGGAATGCCCGTTGCGTGTCCTCTGTGTACCGTGAAGGTTCAGCTCAAACAAGGTCTGCACTCACAATAAATCATGGCAGCAGAATAGAGTCTCTGGTTTGAGGATGTATTCTGGACTGCGTTTGGTGGGAGCCAAAGGGCAAGATCTCTACATTAGGATGGGGTGTCAGATGGCTTCTCACTTGAGCTCCCAGGGGAGTAGGAATAGCTCAGGGAAGAAAGGCACGGAAGGGGGCATTCCAGGCAAGAGCTGGTACTGTGGACCGCACACTCCGAGAATGGTGCACAATCAGACGTGGCCGGGCTGCAGGACACGTGCAGGAGGAGAGCGATGGGAGGTGCTGGGGCCAGAGAGACAGAGGCCTGACCATGAAGAGTCTCACAAGCCAAGCTAAAGCGGTTAAGCTCTCTTTGGAAAAGTGAAGGGGAGGGTATGCCTCATGTATTTGAGAGATGATAAGGGGGTAGAGGTTTGTGACTCGGTGTCTGTTTGCTTCGCGATATGGAAGTTAGTGACTTGGGAAGATGGCAGAGCAGGGGAGAATCCCAGGCTTCTGGCATGAGCAAACGAGCTGATGGTGGTACCTGTAATTTCAGTCCTGGGATACAGGTGTTATTTTTCCACAATCCACGCGCAATATGGCCAGTCTTCCCAGCTCAGCTGTCCTGAAGCAGAGGTGTGTTTTTTGTTCTTGGCACCACAGGAGAGTGTACCTGCCATAGGCATTATGGAGGAAGCTTGGAAGTGAATCTGTAAGGCCCTGTCTTACACACACGCACACAGCATGGTTATTTGGAAATTTACCAGATAGTCTGAGTGTTAAGAGGAAATGCGGCATCGCAGATCTGCTGGGTTCAAATCTATTTCATAGGTATGTGACCTGTGCAAGTTCTCCCACGTTTCTGTTCCTCAGTTCTGCCATCTGTGACCTGAGGATGATAATAGAATTTATAGAGGAGTTTATTTCCAAGGCACGTTGTAAGAGCTTTTTGTAGCATATCAAGTCAGCTGTAGGAACCCTTTTTGCTCCTAAGAATAAAAGAAACATTGGAATATCCTTCCCCGGAGATTCTGAGTTTGAGATGGACGTGAAATGTCTACATGGAGAGGTCCAGGAGGTAGCCAAGAGCTTTGAGAGAAATCACAACAGGCTGAGGGGCCAAAGGTAGAGGTTTGAAGGTCATCTGAATGTGTCTTCTAGTGAGGAAGCCTTTGGTTTGAGTGATGTTACCCTGGGCCAGGTCAGAGGAGATGCAGGAGGTGGAATGGGAAAGTAGGAAGAAAACCGGGAGGAAAGGATGCCACAGAAATTGCAAAAGACGAGAACTCCAAGAAGGAGAGAGTAATTAAGTATTGAATATTAAATCAAGTGAACATGTCTTCTGCAATTGTTGGTATAGAATCAGCCTGGGACTTGGTCAGAGCTGCGTCAGCCAGGTGGTGGGATGGAGCCCTGTCACAGGTTGAGGAAATGGGGATTTTACATGGAGAGTGCTTTCAAGAAGCTTTCTTTCTTATTGCGCATCCATGAACACCAATTTCTAAATAAGATAATATTGTCTTCAAGCTAACATTTCCGAGTCAGGGTGATATTCAGAGTTTCGAGGTGAACTCGAGAGCCAAACAGGAAATTAACATTTGCTATCTAACTGACTCGAAGGAGAAAAGAGCCACGTTGGCTGAACTGAGTTCTCGCTCATCACGAGCTGCTCGTTTACGTGTGGGCCCTGATGAGCATCACCTTGTCTTTGAAGGAGAAGCCCAAGCCTATTGACTTCCAGATGACCATTTCCAGTTCAGGAGCCAGGAGTTTTTCAGGCATATCACATGTGTTTCATTTTAATTTTATTCGATTTGCCTAGTTATATTATTCTCATACCTAAAATTAGCATTAGTTTTCAACGTAGATTAATCAAACCTAAAATGCAGATTTATACACAGACATGAAAAGCCATTTCGGATTCAGTGGCTTTCAGACACAGCCAGTTTTCACTTTGGAATGCTGTGGAATGTTCTGCTTCACGTTTATAATCTGGCAGGTGCTATCAGTGAGACAGTTACAATATATTTGAACTACCCAACAAAAGAGGCGCTGGACGCCACTGCTGCTGTGCATTCGTTAGCACGAGAGTCACTAATTCCCCAGGGTCTGCTCTCGGACAAAATTATTTTTGACTATTGTTTTTGCAAATGGAACTATTGTTACTGGGTTGTTTTTTTTTTTCTGGTAATAACAGAGGCGATTATAGTTTTTAAAAAGGGAGAGACAGCAGAAAATGTAAATGATCCATAATTCCTCTGCTCCTAGAGATAGATACTCCCTTTTCACAGTGTATATGTGTATGAACACATACACACTCACACACTCCCGCCTCTGTAGATGTGGGCTGGTACTGTTGATTCTGTTTTATAGCCTGTTTTCTTCTCCCCCTAACAGTATGTTGGAGGTAATCTTCCTTGGCAGTACTCCTCATTTTTCATCAGCCATCGAACAGACACGTGAGGATTTACGTGACACGTGTTAACGGGCATTTAGGTTATTCCTCAGGTCTCACAATTCAACACGCAGCTGCAAAGATCATACTCATGTGTACATTTGGGGAGCACGAATTTCATCGTTTTCTAGGGCAAATATTTCCTCCTGAAAAGTTCGAACAAGTTAGACTCCTGCTTTCAGTTTATGAGCATCCCTGTTGCCCCACACCTTTGCTGACACTAAAGATTGTAAAACATTTAAAAAATCTTTGCCCGTCTGGTGAGGAAAGAGCATTTGTTCCTGGCCTCTGAGGGGGTGGGCGTGGTGATCGTGACTTTATTATACCCTAGATGAGGGCATATTGAGGAGTATGAAAATCGAAAGAATATTTTATTATAAACAGTTTAAAATTAGAGCCTCTTCTTTCCCCCCAACCCTTTTTAATGAGGAAGTAGAATCCTAGAGAATAAAGTAATTTGCATCAGTCACTTATACTCAGGACTCATAAATGCCATCCATGTGCAGAGCTAAGGATAGTTCCATCCGTCTGAAGAACCTCAAATGTTGGTCATCCCAGATACTATTTTCTAAACATGTAAATTTGTGGGTGGCATTAGGAGGGAATTTTGCTATGGTAACCAAGCAGTGTGTGTGTTTAAGATATTCCTGACCCCATGAGGATTACATTTGAGGACATGTTGGCCCTATGTTTATCTAACTCTCATGCATCAAAATAATTCCGTTAGCCTTAGAGCAAGTATGTGTCTAGACTTGTCCAGTATAATACCAGTCGTCACCTGTGGCTATTTGAAAAATGGTTCTTCCCAAATTGAGATGTGCTATAAGTAGAAAATAACATACTGGATTTGAAGACATTAGAATAAAAGTATAGACTAATAATAAGCTAGAGAGTTGGGTCTAGAGATGAATTCTTTTGATTCCCACTAAGCTTCCTGTTGAAGGAAAACACAAGACAAATATTTAGTGAGTTCTTATATGGTTTCAAGGTTTTTTTTTCCCTAAAAGAGAACAGTTTTGATGCTGTTTTTTTAAGCATAACTTTTATTTGATGCTACAGAGAAATGTTTTCTGCATCTTTCTATCTTATGAACCTAAGATTGATAGAGGCTTATTAGCCAGAATACAGTATACTGAGTGTAACCTTATTCTAGTCCATTTGTTACTGAAAAGAAGCTTTAAGATTTTGTAAAATGCTTTCATATCAAGTTCCCACAAGACTTAAACCTAGCAGAATGAAGCGGAAGACCTTATGCTAGCTTTAGGGCCAAATATTAAAACTACACATAGAAATCTTTGTCAGAGCTTTCAGAGATTTGGGAAAGCCATTTTTAAAAAGAAGGCAGAGTCCTCCCAGGATATTATAGATGTAGTTATTTAACAAAAGAACAGAAAAATGAAACCACAAAATTTCCACTTAAATCAGCAGGTGAACGTAATGGAAAAGACAGGCAGTAGTGCTTTCTTCCTAGAAATGAAGTCCAATTTTGTTTTTTCCCCTCCCAAGCCCCTGTTCTTAGTTCTTGCCTTTGCACCTCAGTCCCTATTACATTCATTCATAGATCCATCAATGTATACTATTGTGAAAATACCACGCTTGAAGCACTTTGATGGTTGTAAGAAAGAGGTAAACCCGTAAGAACATGAATGTAAATAACATACAGAGTAAAAAGTAGTGTTTTAGGAGAACCCTTGATAAAGGGCTATGGAAGTTGACAGAAGAAACAGTTTCTGATTGGCAGACCTGAGACCTCCCCAAAAAGGTGGGGGGGGGCAGGATTTGCACATACAGAGGTGAGCAGAGAGGAAAGAGCATGTGGAGAAGCAACGGGATGGGTATCAGGAAGAGCAGCTCCTACATGTAGCTGTGTGTTGAGTTCCCAGCGGAGCTGGAAGGAGTTGTCAAAGGCATACTGATGAGGGTATGACGTTCCATGTCAGTACCTTAGTTTAGACTTCGCTCTGTAGGTCATCTATATAGGGTATTTGAGTAGGGGAAGGGCCTTTTCAGCACTGGCCTTCAGGAAGATTAATTCATCGGTAGACGGTAGAATTGATTGAAAGCGTGCTAGATTAGATGAAGTACCTGTAAGGAAACCATTATACTGGTTCAGGCAATTTTTAATCGGGAAACCAACACCTGTATCTTTAAGAGTAGAACTGAACTTAATTTGGAAGCAAACTGAGCAAAATTTGAAATATGGTAAGTGAAAATCTATAAAAATATTATCTAACACTCACTGAATGCCTACTCTGTGCCCAGTTTTGAGAACTTTGCCATTTATAATTTCAGTTAGTTCTTACCGTCATCCAAGGTGTAGATGAGGACACGGGGGCCTAGAGAGGGCAAGTCTCTCACCCAAGTCACACAGCGGGTGAGTGGCGGAGCTGGATTGACCCATAGTCAGCCCGCATGCACACTACACGCTGCTTTGCAGAAGGCTTCATGACGGGAATCTTTGAAATAACAAGCTCCCACCAATGTAGTTGAAACACAACGCATTTTAGAAAAATTAATTTTGTACAAAATGTCTTTGAAGTTGCTATGATATAAAGCTAAGTGAACAAGTAAAACCATAATACAAAATAATCATATTTAAAAATGAGGTAAAATTGATGTTTTCGTTTGACAGGATATTCTGCAATTGCTGTGTGGTAGTAATTCTTTAAGTAAAGGGACTTAAATGTGCCAAGTATAAAGATTCTAATAGAAAAATTACTGTTAGCTTTAAAGAAAACCCAGTTAATTGGCCCGATGGTGACACTGACGGCTCACCCTCTCCTTGAAGGTAAGGGAGTGTAATTGGCTTAAAAGCTAGAAGAGAGCTTTTACCATTACAGGGGGAGGGAAGGAAGATGTTCTTCCTCACACCTCCTCTGGAAGGGAAAGAAAAGAACTACAGTTGTGTGAAAGGTAGACAGTTCTGTTTTTTTTTTTAACACATGGAAATTTGGGGAAAACATCTCAAATTGACTCTTGAAAGCAAAAATACTTAACTAAATTGATGTGATTCTAGCAAACTCTGAACTGAACTTCTGTCTTTGAAGTGAAGTTGTGTATGTTATCGAGCACAATATAGTTGGTGCTCAGAGGAGACCGAGATGGGAGAGGGGATGGGGGAACCTAGTCTAAGACCTAAATGTGAGATGGGAGTCTCTAGGGGCCCACGTGAAAGCCTCTTGAGACCAGAGGGGCGCCATAACATCATTAATATGTGCAGGCAAACCAGGCGAAGCAAAGTTATTTCCCTGAACTATTTGTTGAACAGGTGCTGTCTTTCATTTGGCCAAAAAGGAAGAAAACACTAGATTTAATGTTTCCCTCTGAGTTCAGCAGACACACAAATCTGTGTGAGAGAAGGAAAGGAGGGTGATAGGTTAGGGATAGCTGATTCTCCACAAGCAGTTCCCAAGCTTCCTGGTCTCAGGAACACTTTACACTCTAAAATTTACTGAAGGGCCCAAAGAGCTTTCGTTGCTGTGAATTATACATATCAAAAGTTACCATAGTATAAATCAAAATTACCATATTATAAATGAAACAGAACAAATTAAAAATACTTATTAAAATAGTTCAAAATAATGAGTGAAAGAAATCTGTCAGAAAAGGCTACATGTACTGTGTGGTTACAATGATATGAAATCCTGGGAAAGGCAAAGTGATTGAGACAGATTACTGGTTGCCACTGAGCTCCTAGGAAGAGTCTTTAAATATTGGGAAGCTATTGGGGCACCTGGGTTGCTCAGTTAAGCGTCCGACTCTTGATTTTGGCTCAGGTCATGATCTTGGGGTCATGGGATCGAGCCGTCCATTGGGCTCCGCACTCAGCGTGGATCTGCTTGAGGATTCTCTGTCCTCTCTCCCTCTGCCCCTCCCCCGGCTTGCTCTTGCACACCCGTGAGCATTCTCTCTCTCAAAATCATAAAATAATAATAATAATAATATTGGGAAACTATCAAGCTCATGGTGGCCAGAATACAGTCTTCCAAAATTCCAGTTTTCACCTGAAAGCTTGAATTTTATCACTGGCCACAAGTATATTGTCAGTTGTTTTCCTTGAAATGACAGGCTCACCTCATTTTCAAGAAAATGCCTGCCAGATAGAATAACAGTTTGTCCGTCAATAATTCTCAAATAAAAAAGGTGTTTGTGAAAAGGCAGCTTCTTCAATTCACAATTCAAGCATTCTTTTTCTTCTCTAGACATCCATTGTACTTCTGTATGCAGCAGGAGTAATCTGTGCCCATTTTCCATTTCATTACACAGAATGTTAAAAAGACACGAGCTCAGCGGTTGAGATGTAAGACAGTAATTCTCTGTGTTTCATCCAGGACATCCTTGGGTGAGGCCGGCTTGCCTTCTTTGTTTCTTACTTCACTGAGAGCGTGTGGTGGTTACGAGTCCAGCGACTTCTGGTACGATTTGGTGACACTGCCTTGACGTGTGGCAGGATGCCAACGGGTGTGCTCCCCCTTGTTGCACTGTCGGTGAAAATGTCCACCCCCTGAAAAGGACAGTTAACGTCTTCGTGTGATGATGAAATCGCTTTTTTTTTTTTTTTAATAGCTTTGACTTCGCAACCCCCTGAAAAGAGTCTGAGTGACCCTCAGGGTCGGCAGAACTCACTGAGAACTGGTGGATCTATACTGTAGTGGTGCTACAAACACTAAGAATGGACCTTCCTGGGTTAACCAAATCGAAATTATTTTCAAAGATTTTATTTATTTGAGAGAGAGCATGCGTGCCTGCATGAGCTGGAGGAGGGGCAGAGGGAGAAGCAGGCTCCCCGCTGAGCATGGAAGCCAGATGTAGGACTCGATCCCAGGACCCCAGGATCATGACCTGACCAGAAGGCAGACGCTTAACCGACTGAGCCACCCAGGCCCCCCCAAATAGAGATTTATCCTACTTGCATTTTGGCTCTAGGACTCCTATCTTACAGTGGAAATTATTTAAAAAATGAAAATCAAATATGCAAATTGGAGGCCCAAGGAAGAAAGTTTAGCATTAGGAATAACTGACGTCCATAACCATAAACTATTATATTTAAAACTGAACACTTGAGTGCATGGATCTCATTTTTATTTAGGAAATAGTTGGATTGTCTCTCACATGAGTATTTTATTCGTATTTTCAAGATCTCTGGCTATACTGCTGCCCTACAGTAATTGAATCTTACTTAATCCAAGGACAAATGTTATGGTATCTTGCATTAGTTTAATTATTTTTTGATAAAAAACACATTTTTGCATTTTTATTGAGACCCCTCTGGATAAGTGCTTTCCCACTTACAGGCAGTATTTCTAGTGGTTTGGGTCAAATGCTTTTTTATGAGTGCACATTTGCAGTTTACTGAATCAGTTTCTGGAGAAGAGCACGCTCAAGTTTGAGCCCCACACTACGAGCCCCTGTCTCTGGAAACTCTGAAGCTGTGTTTTTCAAAGTCATAGAACCTCTGTCCTTGAATGTGACTGATTGCCCACTGCTCCTTGGGCACACTAAGATAAATTTGAGTGTTCTGGAACCCTCTGTGAGGACTTACGGCAAAGTAGGCAGCAGCACACGTCCTTGAGGAATTTAGATCTAGAGTTAGAGCTGGGATTGGATGAGACCACCACACGGACCTATTCCCACATTGGCCAAAAGAGGGGGACAGAGGCTAAGGAATGGAGCTATAGGAGTTAACAAATGTTCACTGACATTGTATAGTCTAGGGGGAGGGAAACTGAAGCATGGAAACAGTGGTTTGGGCTTCTGTTATTGTTTACTTGACCAAAATTCTAATATCTAACGTATAATCCATATACTTCACAGCTGTGATCTTATCCAAACTCAAGGTGAACATTATGTGAACATTATGATGTCGCCCAAAGGAAAAAGCCAGTAGTAAATAATAATGCCTGTCCGTTTGTATTGACAAAATAAGATGTCCAGACTATAGCGAATATGAGGTAGAATTCAGGCTTTAAAAAAAAAAGAGTTCTTGCATGAAGGTCTTACATGAAGAACCAGTGCACAGTCTTCAGTTTGATTGGAATGGGTGATAAATCATTTAGACTCAAAATGTAATCTGTTTAAAAAAAACAAAAAAGCCAAATATGAAGGTTTTGGGTTGTTTTTGTTTTTGTTTTCCTCAGATAAATGCCAGAACAGGAAAAATATAAATGTCTGATGCTTGTGTACCAATGGAATTGGTGGTTCCGTTCTTATCTTTTCTCCTTCCCAGCTCAAAAGCTTAGATGTTTACTACTTGCAGGAATATATTTCTGTATGTGTTTTATTACAGAAAGCAGTCAGAAGAGAGGTGGATGTGTCAATTATAAACTTCCTACAATAAATTATTCCCTATTCACCCAGAACATGAGGAATTGGGATGTTCTGAAATACTGAATATCTAATTAGCTCAGAGTTACACTTGATTTACTGCTTCTTAAAGAATGAGGAAAAAATGCACTTGAATGAGGGGAAAAAATGCACTTGAATGAGATGGAAAAAAATGTACTTAACATTAAAATTACAATAAATGTAATTTTCTTTCTCTCTGAAAACTGTTTGGAATTCTAAGAGTGTGTTAAGATTGTCATTTGTAATACTTATTACCGATTGGTTTCTTTCTTTCTAATGGTTTGATTGAGAATAAATGAAAGTAAATGACATTTGAGTTTACATGGGTAACTGTCTTTTTCTCCACATATATTTCAATAAATGTTGAAGCTCTTTGAAATCAAGATCTCTCATTCATTTCCTACACACTCCTAATTCCTGTTTACTTGTCTGCTAATGACTTGGAAACAAGTTTAATTTTAGCTTTCCTTTCTAAATTGAAATTTTATTTTTGGTGAAAGCAGATTCAGTGAAATAACATGACATGGAGTCTAGAGGAAATGGAGGATAGGATCCTAAACCTCATTCTTTCCCTGGGTTTCCAGGCACAGGTAACATGAGAGGTTCCTTTTCTATAACAGAAGCTGGGCATAAGTGATAGCTCCGTTCAACAAATGATGCATATTCCCTGAGCAAAGAGAACAGAGCAACCAGCTCCCAAAGAGCAAGAATAGATCCCGTGACTGAGGTCGCAGCTAACTCCCAAATCCAATTTGATTGGTAGTTTGATCCATTCCTGATCACCATCCCCCAAGTTTCTGTTCATAATTACTAGCCTAAAAAAAAGAGGACTTAGTGTTTTCTCCATTGATTCCCCCCTCCCACTTCTAGAATCAAGCAGAAGTCTTAATGAGTAATGAAATAGCCTAAAGCAGACAACAGGTGGGAGACAATGAATTTGATTAATCAATCTGTCCTGTATAATGAAGAGGCTAAAATAATACCTGTGATAAATCTCAATGGTGGAGAGTTTTTCTATGAAAACAAGACTTAATTTTATCTAACCAAAAGAATGTGTATTCTGATTGACTTTGGGGCCAGTGTCTCTTAGAAAGGACCTTAATTACCACTTTCCACTGTCTTCTGTAATCACCTACCATTTGCCAAAACTTCAACTAAAAAGTGAAAAATTACCTTCTCAAAACCCTTTTCTCTGTTGGGAATAATGCACCATCCTTATTTTTTTCTCTGCCTCCCTGTCCACTCCCATTTTAGTCCTCTCTCCTCCCTCTCTCCCTCCCTCCCTCTGATTGTGGGCTTCCCCGGGGCTCACATCTCTCATTTTTCCTTATACCTACAAAGACTAGTTCACCTGTGAGTTTCACTTGCCCTCTGCGCCAGCCTGCAAATCCACGTCCCTGGTCCTAAGACCTCACCTGGGCTTTACGCCTGTCCTGAGGTCCCAGACTCCAAATCTGGTCGAGCTCCCTGGTACTTTCTTGCTCGTCCCCGCCCTCTGATTGCTCTCCTACAGTGTGCCTCTCCGTCCACCCTTCCACCTGGTTTCGCTCAAGTCTGAGTCCTCATCACCTAGCCGTCCTACCTGGCCTTCCTGTCTCTCTCCTCCCCACCCTTAGCCTCTTCATCAGACTCAAACTGCAGTGATGTTTTCAGAACATAAAACAGGCAATATCAAGCCTTCCTCAAAACCAGCCTCCCCCTCTCCTGGGCTTGTCATGCGCTATGTGGACTCGCCCCCTGGGCTCTCTGACCTGTCTTCTTCCCCTTGCACTCTGCCTCTGGATCATAGCAGTAAACTGACAGCTGGTCTTTTGTCTGAATGCTCTTTCTGACTTCAGTCCTTTTATTGTCTGTTTGATCAAGTTTGTACTCCTCAGTCTGGTATTAAAGAGTACCCGACCTTCCATTCCTCACCCTGTTATTCTCTCCAGTAATGTCCATTTCCTCACTATCCTGCTCCTCACTCGTTCTTGCTGCCTGCCCCCCATACTCTGCATATGCCCACTAACACCATCCGCTGTCTCACTTCCTGGCCTCTTGCCCCATTCTCTTCTCCTCACCTGCAGCCCCTTTTCCATTCATTTCAAAGAAGTCAGAATGGACTTTGTTTTTCCACCTTCCTTGAATCTAATGTTAAAGCCTACATTGGTTTCTCTGTTTTGGATTGTTAATGAGTTCTCTCTGTTCTATAATTAACTCTTTTTGTGTGTGTGTGTATTCTTATTTGCCAGTTGTTTCTATGTGCTTGTCAGTCCTCCACATATCATAAGGCCCCTGGGGGTGGAATAGACTTTCGTGCTTGTCTTCTGGTCAACATGCTATTTACTGTAGAACTAGGCAAATCGTAACTGTTGGTTATTTGATTTGGAATTGGATGGCACATTACTTAACATGGTTTTTCAAGCCTCTGTCTTTGGAATATTTAAGTCTTTTCTCTCTTTTTTCTTCCTAGAAATTCCATTTTTTAAACAACACTCAACTTTGTGAACCTGAAGAATTTTGACCATTCCAAGTCTTAATGCCACACCACTACTCCAGCGAATTTATACTACGACTGGTAACAATGACCAGAAGCCTGAAGAATTAAAATGCCAACAACCAAACCTTACCTTAACAGCTCTGGTCTATACTGTTCCCTCGCATTTTAATACATTATTTTGTTTTATAACCACTTCTAAATATTCTTGATTCTTTTTTTTTTTTTTAATTAGGGAGTTTTGTCTTTGTTTCCTGTTTACTTTGTGTACAACTACCTGCTTTTTATCACTCATTTTGATCAAATGATAGTGAACAAAGCCAGCCCCACGCTGGTAAGGTGTGTTCACTTGAACAGGTGCTGTTGTGCGGAAAGGAAACTCTGTGACTAATTTCCGATAGTGGCTTTCCTGTCTTCCAGATCCTTTTCATTGAATCCTTACAGTAAATATTTACGGAGTTTTCAGATTGCGGTAAATATACCGTATGAGAAAATATTAATACAGATCAAAAGCATTTCTTACATCCTGAAAATTTTTTAATGTTTGAGAATTTCATCAGGGCTGTTTTTTATATTGGACCCTTTTTGACTTTCCAGTCCTCTGACTTTTCACTGAAAGTCAGAGACGCTCCAGACTGGAGAATTACAAAGAAGCTCACTGACCACGCACTGTGTTTCGAGACCCTGTCACACCACAGTGCCAACTCTTCTCAGACACATGCTCTTCGGCAGCATTCCAGAACCAGGAGGGAGGAAAAAAGAGAAACTACTGTTTCTTCCCTTCTACTAAAAATTCAGGCAGCTTAAAACCTTAGTGCTTTCTTTCTTAACATGTCCAAATTTCAAGACTTTCCATTATTTGAACACTTTGTGTAGAACACTTGCTTTGTATTAAACCTCCCTGTCTACTTGTAAAACTGACCTTTTGTTATTGAGCAGGTATATCTCTTTCAGATAGTTGGATGATTCACACAGGTTTGAGGACACTGGGGAGAAGAGCAGGGGCTGTGGTGGGGTTTTTTTGATGGTTGTAAGGAAGCGATACCATTTACAGCTGACACCAGAGACCTGATAGGGACCTATTAACGGTATTGAACATGTTTTCCTTTGCTTTTGACCCTATGTATAGTTACGATGCCAGATTAGATTTATAGCAGCTTCAAGTTGTATTAAATGATATTTTGCTTTCTGTAATACTGTTATAAAATAAAGTGTGTTTATTCTCTAAACTTGTCGCTTCTCTTTTTTATAAAGGTTTAAAAACAAATGAGTGATATTTTCAGGTAAAAGTCTTACTACGTGGTGAAATGCAGCATTTTTTAGAATCTGTTATTCCGATCTTTTATAATTTGCTGCCGTCGCCCGCATCACCAGTGCGAAATGGCTAAGGCGGCATTGAAGGTTTGGAAATGCATTGCTTGGAATGCCGGGTTCCTCCAGCCTGTGTACGCAGCCCACCACCGCCTTGCAGATCTTCCAAGGGAAAACTCCACGTGTTTTCTTTGTGTAGTTTTTGTTTTGTTTTCAGAAAATATTTTAGTTCCACCATCTGAACCCTCCTCTGCTTCATGTTTTGCTCTACTGTCCGGTGGGCCTTAACAAGCAGAATGGGTTCTGCCAAGGGGCCGCGTCCGTGTCTAATTGGGGTGGTTCATTATGAAGCTTTTGCCAAGACGCATCGGATTAAGTGCTCCATTTTCTTCTACACATTGAAAACATTACACAGCAAATGACCAACAGGGTCTATTCCGTTTTAAAATGTTACGTAGAATTTCTCTAGTCCTTTCAAGTGAGCACGTTAAATAACAATTTACATGACTGTCTTCTTTGGGATCTGTTCCCACTGAATTCTCTCTCACCTTGTGAGAGGTCTTTCTCACTTCCTGCAGAATTATTACAGAAACCACTCCTCTTTGGAGAAGCCGATCTCCACAAGCCAAGCCTTAGTGACATTAGGGGGCCAAATGTGGTTCTGTGAATCTATTTCTCATCAGAAAGCTTGTATGGATAGTGTTCATATTTAAAGCAGAGGTTGGATTTACTGAGAGTTCTTTGAGAACCAGATCCGTCCATCCTTCCAGTGATAATTGCCCTGATAGGAAGTGTCCACAGCAGCTCCCAGTGAACAGGAAATGCTGTGTTTGATTAGGGCTCAGTTTCATTCAGCAGAGATAGCAAGGACAGGGCTTGGGGTCCCGGAGACACCTAGAGCATCTGTGGGGCCTAGGACCCAAAGAGCAGCTGGGAACAGTGTTGATAAGTCATGCCATGTGTAGCTGGAGCAGCAAGGCTGCTGTTCTTAATATTTTGTAGTTCTTAGAAAATATTTCCTAGGATATTAGCTTGTTCTGTAAACTGAGCTTTCAAAACCCCAAGTGATAGAGTAAGAAATAGGTCAGCAGTGTTCACTGAGGTGAGAGATGTCTGGGTGTAATTGTTTATCTTAAAAGCCATATAATTTTGGGGTGATAAGCAATAATTCCTTGCAATAATTCCTTTTAGTTGCATGGGGTTTTTACAGGTAACATTATACATAAGCCTTATAAGCAATCCTGTGCGGAATGCAGGAAATAGCAGTGCGTTTTCCACAGGCCACAGCTGGATAAAAAATGAGGTTATTTTTAGAATATGTAGAGTTGGTAGATGTTTGGTATTTCACTGTCATGAGTAGCTTCTGTTTTATGATACATTGTACATTGCATTATTCATTGCATAGACCCACAGTTCGTGGAATGACTATCACCAGGACTCCAGCAATGAAGCAGACTGTAGCCATAACCACTGCCCAACATGGACTTCATTATTTCCCCTGACTTATGCACATAATTATTTGATATCTGAAAACATAATTGAGATTCAATTATAGGTAGGGAGGAGTGAGTTGTGGTTCAGATGAAATAAGATTGGCCGTTAGTGGGTAATTGCTAATGCCAGGTGATGGTAAATAAGGGTTTATTATATCATCCTGTTAAAATATTCCTAAATAATCATGACCCCAGGGTCCTGGGATCGAGCCTCGCATCGGGCTCCCTGCTCCACAGGAAGCCTGCTTCTCCCTCTCCCACTCCCCCTGCTTGTGTTCCCTCTCTCACTGTCTCTCTCTCTGTCAAATAAATAAAATCTTTAAAAAATAAATAAAAGGCTAAAAAAAAATACCCTTAAGCCCCATAATTTTTTTTTTTTAAAGCCCTTCCTCCATGTATTGTTAGAGAAGAATACATCGTTTTTCTTTGCATGGCGCTCTGGTCAGTTTCTGCCTGTCTTCCATGCTCGCACGAGAGACTGGGGCACTTGAATGTTACTGCTGAGACAGTAACAGGAGGGAATATACCTTGCTTAGTTTGACAGAAGCCAGCCGGACTTGGATGGATTCTTGCACGCACCCATTCATGTATTTGCCGGGATCAGGCTGTGGTGCAGCACCGGCTCCAGAAGAAAACATGGCCAGCTGGCAAATCCTAGGTGCTGCGCTCCTGACCCTTGGCCACAGGGTCAAACACCGACTCTGTGTATAGTTATGGTGCTACCTTAGATTTATAGCAGCCTCAAGTTGTATAAAATGATCTGTTGCTTCGAATACAAAGGCCTCAGAACCCTGCAGCTGGACCTTTGAGTCCCCCACTCAGAGTAACTGAACCATGTGACTTTAATGAAGGCACTTAAAGTGAGGGTACGTCTACATCTCAGTGCAGGGATATTCTGAGAAAAATGTGTACAATGCCTAGTGGAGCTCCTAGCACAGTAATAACCCTCCAAACATGGCAGGCATCGTCAGTAATAACAGCACTGTGCATGAGGGGATCCACCACTGCAAATTTATGGAAGATCATGCCAGTCTGAGCTGTGTTGAGGGCTTTCCCTAGTGCAATTCTGTGCTATTCTAGGGTTACTTGGGAAGCCTGTTGAAAAGGTTTTGGCTTTGGAGGTATGGAACTCACTTCCCTGAGAACCCCACAATGTCAGGGACCTCTTACGGTCTACTCATTGTCCACCATGTGGAGGCAGCGCAAATACTCCGAGACTCTAGCTGCAGGCTTCCTAACCACAGACTCTTGGATGGATTTCAAGGGTCTGAACTTTCCCCAAATATATGCGAAATTGTGGGTGTATGCATGTTTCTTAGGAATAAATTCCTGGCTTTCATCAAATTCTCAAAAGGCTTCTTTATTATCTAAATAAAAGTTAGGAACCTCTGCTTTTAATAATCTGGGTTTGGGAATATGGGTTTGAATAATTAAAAAAAAACAACAGTGGAAGGCATTTTTAAATTTCCAATATGTTTGGTGGTAATTTTAAATAAAATGTTTTGAATGCATGTTTTCTGTTCTGTTGTTTGTCACTCATTTGCCAGGTTAAATACCATTGTGTAAATTCTGATAAATTCAGAGGTCTCTTCTGATTAGCACACTAATTATAAAGTCAGAGAGCAAGAATCTCAAGAGTATTTGTTCTAAAAATTCTGTTTCTAAACAAGTCAGAAAATTAATTTCCAGAATGTGTTTTAATAGCTATGAATTCTGATTTCTGAGACACAACGTTGCCAAGGAGCTTAAGATTTCAAGGAAAAGTTGTTTTTGGTGTATGGGAGTCTTTATCTGTTCTTGATTTTCTAATTGCTACTAAATTCTAGAAAATACTAGAGGCTATTACCTGGTCGAATTAATTATAAGTAAGTTTGCTTTTTAAGGGTTGTGAATAACGTTTCGGGGAACATAACATGTGTCCTTCCTTGCCCCATTTTCTGTTTGATCAACTTGTATAGGTCATGGGATTGCAGTTTCCCAGCACTGTTAACAAGAGAGGTAGGAAGTTAGTATTAACAGCTTTATTTAGCTCTGTAAAAAAGAAAAAAGAAAAAAAATTCTTTGGTGAATTTTCACTGAATACCTGGCAACATAACAAGAGCATTATTTTGTCGAAGGTCTCGGGCTGGGGAAACAGGTGGGAATTCTTTCAGGTACTAGAACATTAGAAATAAGATTAGGAGCCCTTGTGAGACCCTGTGGGGTTGTGTGTGCATTTGGGGCCCCTGGTGAGAGGCTTTGGAGCACAGGGTGGAGCAGAGTAGAGGATAATGTAAGGAGGCTGCCACCTGGTCTAGGAGCCCTGCAGACGAGCCAAAGCAAGCCAAGCCAGAAGAAGATCTTAAACTGGGCTCTGAGCGTCTGAAGAGCAAGTGTAGCTGACTGGCAGCGCTCTGGGAAGGACTTGACAATTTGAGTAGCCGTGCCTTCAAGCAGATTGTAGCAAAACCCTTGGGACTTGGTCTTTCCATGGGAAAACATGTTTCTGTTTCTCTTTACACATAAAAACCACGGATCTGCTCAGGACTTCATTGGAAATTATTCTCAACAGCAACAAAAGAAATGGGTCTTGCTTTAAACTCCTTGGTTATGCCTATCGCTGAAAACACGTGTTGGGAGCTCATCCGTTATCACAGTAGCTGGGATGCTTTTTCCCTGGGCAGGAAGAGACGGTGGGCTTGCCTTCACCAGGACCAAAAGCCAGGCTCCCGTCTTTCCAGAAGAAGGTGGAGCCAACCCTGGTGGCCAAACCACAGATTTGGCTGGCAGCTGGGAATACGATGCATCCTTTCACGCCTTCTGTTAAAGAAAGCATTTTTACATAAGCTGATTTCCATCGGGGGCTAAAAAGAGATCCCTCCCAGAACTGATAGAATATTATTATTCCTTCCATATGGCACGAACGCTGTTATTTTAAATTACCTCAGTCTGAAAGCCCCAGCAGACAGTTCCATTGTAATCAAATGCAATAAAACACAGAATGAGTGTCTTCAAACACTGGGTTTTACATTATGCAAGAAGGGCAAATGGAGACTAATGCCTCTGGACATATGTGAAGAATTTGAAGTGGGGAGAGGGGTAGCTAAGAAAATACCCAGCACCAGTGGTCCGTCCTTGCTTTTGGTCATTCACACCATCTTTCGTAAGATTGTATGTCACTACAAAAGTCGGTGCATTTCTTGCAGGTGACCAAACTCAGTACATTTTATAAAGTTAATCACTCTAATAGCTTGTTAGATTCACATGCAAAGATTGGAATATAACCAGACTCCCACTTAGGACATGGGGAGCATCTTTTGTTGGTCTTAACTAGAAAACTGTGGCGAGCACAAGAGTACTCAATCTATTTTAATGACCACTTTGGATTAAGTGTTTCTTTTTGGTTATCTGTGTTGGCTCCTTGGGGCTCCCACTGAGAAAAGAATTCTGCTAGTGAAATGTTGACTTCTTTCCGTATTGAGAAATAGCTCCCTGATGTTTTGGTTTTAGAGGCAAATGCTTGAGCTATTCTCCATATGAGTTACATGAATGTCCTCTTCTTCCCTTTGCCCACCAGCAAATTGACAATATTCCCAAGCCATTGCTTGCTTGAAAGCTGCCTTCATGGGTGATCCATATCTAGTATGGAGAGACTCCACTTGTTTTGTGGGTCATCACAAGGGTGGTGTGGTTTGTGAAGGTAGCTGGAAAAGGGAAAGAAGCAAACTCAGGGCCGGAAGTGATGCCTGGAAGTGCGCCATTTTAGAGTTGCCGTGCGGCAGGCAGAGGAAGTGGGAATACTCTCGCAGAGGGAATCCACAGTGCTCTCAAGGCACTTGTCTTTTGCTATCCGTTTGCTCTGTACCAGAATTTCTTCACCTATAAAATCAGAATGATGTACACTTCCATGGGATTATGTAATAAGGATACTTAAGAATTTTACTTAAAAAAATAGTGTCCTTCAGAGTAGACAGAGTCCTATAAAAGTTAAAAAGTTGCCAAGCGTCCAGTCCATAGTGCACATCCAAGAGAATCTTATATTCTTGGTACTCCCCAACGAACTGCTATTTAACTGAGTCTCGTAGATGTACCCCTGGGTAATAGCTGCCACTTTGCAAAGTGGTTCAGAACAAGCTTTTCAGTATTCCATTTGTGCTGTTGTTCGAATTTATGAACTTATTTTAATAGCTAAGCCATTGACCGTTGCTCTGTGACCAGTAGAAATTCGCTGCGCTTTAGCCATGGATCGATCAGTCCCCAAGTCACGTTCTTTTCATCCGCTGGTACAGGTAAGAGCCAGCCTTGCGTTTGTGCTGGTCATGGGGGCTCTGCGACAGTTCTTCATTAACTGAAAGGAAAATTATCAGTTAGTACTTTGGAGGCAGCTGAGTGCCTGCTATTGGTCATGTACAACTCATGCGTGGCTGTTGGCCAGCATTTCTGCAAGTTACTCAAGGCCAGGTCCCCAGAGCAAGGCTGTTGCAGGGTCTCCCCTCACCTCCTAACCACTTCCAACAGAAATGAAATGCTTATTTTGAAAGAATGGACCCGATTGTAGTGGACAAATTACCACTGTAATAATTGTTACATGCTAAGTGTAGCTAAGTATACTTAATATTTAGCAGATTAAGTGTTGATTAAATGTATTAAGGCTCCCTCATTCAATAAGCATTGATAAAGCAATGTTTGTAGGCCGGGGATGGGGATGTGGAAATGAGTAAGAGAGAGTTTCTGTCTCTGACCCTCCCTGCCCCCAAAAATGTGTTGGGCATTTAGTCTTTAGATATGTCAAATTAGTCTTCTCCCTTTTACATTTTGACATCCTTTACTGAAAACTGACAGTTTCAACTTTTTACCACCTGCACATTCCCTAACCCCTTAAAATATGACCTCAGTTAAAGCTACTCTACTGAACTATTAAAGCTCATCAATGATATCCTAATTATGAAATCTAGTGGCATTTTTCGACCCCCAGCTTCCTTCCCTGGAACATCTGACACAAGCCCCACCACGCTCCAGTTATTTTCCTCCCTTTGGCTTTTATTATATACCATCATTCTGTGTCCTCTTCTCTGCGCCTGTAGGTTCAACTGTTACCTTGCTGGCAATAACACATTTGATCTTTAGCCCTGAGATATCCCTTGAGATCCCAACAAGTATCCCGTGGGATCTGGGATCTTCCTGGTACATCAATAAAATACATCTCTCTTCCTGACCACCACCAACACACACCACTGAATCTGTTTTTACTCTTAAAAGTTTTATTTTCAGAATTATAATTATTCATATCATCTAAAACCGAGATCAGAAGCTTATAATCTTATGGGAGGTAGTACACGTTTATAGACTTGAGCCTGGAAATCTTCCCTTTGGCTCCAATATCAAATCCAAGCAATTTACCCCTTGCCAGGCACTTTATATGCGATGTACCCCAGGACACATGCACTCTCCTTGACCTGAGTTCTAGGCCTCCACAACGGCTTGCCATCATAGTCAGGAGGTGTTACATATGCATTGGGTGATGACAAGCCATAGGCTACATGAGCCTCAAGCTTTAATAGCTAATATTTATTGAGTACTTGTTATGTACCAGCCACTGTGTGAATCCCTTTGCATGTCTTATCACATTTAATTCTTGCTATGGCGTTATGCTGTAGTCATCCTTGTTAGTCTTACTTTATAGATGAGCAACTGAGGCAGGGAGAAATCAAGAGGAAGCAATTTGCCTACAATCCCAGAAATGGATGGATTCAGGGTTCCATCCCAGGCAGTCTGATTCCAGAGCCCACACTCTCAACCACTCGGTTACACTGCCTGTCCATTAGACGATTGCTAGTTCAAAGGCGTTGCTTGAAATGGCCCCTGGCTTAGATACTAAACTCATTGAAATGTGAGTAATTTCTTCCCTTTTAGTCTTCATTAACGAAGACTAACTACACGACAAGTGCTTTGAATGAGGAACCAGAATACAAATTGTAGAACTGAAAATTGGTGACCTGAGTAATGGGATTGAAGAAAGAGAACTCTAGTAGGAGTGGAGAAGCAGAACAGAAAGACCAAGAGGAAGCTCATCAATCCACAAGGAGTTAGCTCTCCAGTTCATGGTGTCTGGTGCAAGGTACAGAGAACAAGAGTGATAATTCACCTTTCTCCTGAAGGAGCTTGCACCCTATCGCTTTACTTCATCGGCCTATTAAGGAGCGTGCTGAGAGGTACTAGACAGGTGAGACTGGCAGGTGGCCTTGAAAACACCTGAGTTTGGTACTGTGAACATTCTGCAGACCATGAAGTTCTCCTCTTGGGCCACAGGTGAAGAAATGCAGCCTCTTTGACTCAGGGTGACGTCTTCATGCTAAGGAATCACCGTCAGAAATAATTACTCCTGTTACATGAAGAGATGAAAGCCTCTCAAAGCTTTCATAAACTCCTTGCCTTGTTTAAAATTCTCCCACAGTTGCCTTCCTTGTTTGTGGTAAGTTTGTTTGCCTGGGCCAAAAGTATTCATCCATTCAACAGATATCTATTGAATATGTCGTCTGTGTTCAAACCTCCAGGAGTTGTGTGCTGGCTGAGAAGGCTAGCTCTGGAGCTGGCTGGCCAGGGTTCAGCTCCTGTCTCTACCATTTTCTAGGTGAGTGGTTTGGGCAATTTACTTAATTGTTACAAGGTAATTTTATTTTATTTTATTTATTTATTTATTTTTTTTAAGATTTTATTTATTTATTTGGCAGAGAGAGACACAGCGAGAGAGGGAACACAAGCAGGGGGAGTGGGAGAAGGAGAAGCAGGCTTCCCGCGGAGCAGGGAGCCCGACGCGGGGCTCGATCCCAGGACGCTGGGATCATGACCTGAGCCGAAGGCAGACGCTTAACGACTGAGCCACCCAGGCGCCCCACAAGGTAATTTTAATAATAGCTATTATTATAATGACAAAACACGGCTTCTTGGAATTTATAAGTTAGCAGGGATAATAACAACTAATAGTTTTTGGAATAGGCTTGTTAAGAACCTTGTATGTATCACCTCATTTAATCCCCATACCAACCTTATAGCTATTTCCTGCTATTATTCTATTTTACAGATGAAGAAACTGATCTTCAAGAGGTTGGGTGGCCATTGTGACATTGGGAATTCAAACCCTGTTTGGTTTGATTCCATAGTCTGAGCTCTTAACAATTTTACTCTAATAACCCTTAAATTATTCTGATTTTTTCCAAATACTTATCTTTTTCCCTTTTGATTGCTGACTACTAAAGCATATATATGAAGTTCAGTGAAAGATGTCTAGCCATCTGCTACTTGAGATGTTTGTTTTAGAATGTTAAGTTGCTGAAGGCCAGGATGTGATCACTTACCAGACCTTATTTTGGATCTAACTCTATACAAAAACTTTCAGGCATTCAATAGACATTTTTTTTTTAAATAATGATTATTTGGGCAGTGTTGGTTATTCAGAGAGCAATTTGTCCCTGATCAGGGTGATGGTATTTGGGGGGCAAAGAATAATACTGGAAGTAGAGGTTTAGGAATCTCAGGAGTTGGGGAGGTAAGATAATCAGAACTTGTACTCTAGAAGGTATGAAAGGTCCATGGGAGTGGTTGATGAAGGGTTTTGCTGATGGAAAGTTCAAGATTCAGACATCCACCTCAAGAGCTACTCCTCAAGGCAATTGACAGAGATTGAAGAGTGCAGGATGCTAGAGAATTTTCTTTATCCTTTGTGAGAAAATTGATGTTGTCTACATACTAATTAAATTTACATGCATCATTACCTCCCAAGGCTTCAAGTGTAGGGATTAATGTTGAGTGATTACAATACCTCCACATGTTTTCCATCACATCTTAAAATGCCTCTCTAGGCTGATGAACTAGGATGTATGGAGCTGGCAAGCTGATTTTCTGTTTCAGAATGTAGGACTCTGGGGTTCTGTGAACACACCAGTTAATCTGTCAATGTCCCTTTCTTTACAGAAACAAAATAGAAATGATTACACTTGCCATAACCCCGGTTGGAAGATTAATGACATGACATTTGACCATCTGGTTACAGTTTTTAAGTGGGAACTGCTAAATAAAGATACAAACTGGTGATATTTTATTTGGGGTCAAGTGATCTCAATTGCCCTCAAACTATAGAAAAGATATTACTACTTACACTTAGGAAAACAGCTACAGAAAGAACTAACCTTTAAAAGTGTTCTTAAAGTTTTTTTTAAAGGAAAATTTGGAAAATAAAGGGAACAGATCTACATAAAAATGAAAATATGTTTAGGCTAAGGTTGTCTGCTAACACTGGAAAACGTAATCAGGAATTATTCCAAAAAAGGATGCGCGGTTCTCATTGGGGAGAAGAGGGAAAGATAAGCAAAGCACAGTTGGAATAGAAAATTCTTGAGAGAGTAATACAGTACAGGGTGCCCCTCAGCTGCTATCCTGGCCAGGTACCTACAAGGAATAGTGCCCAGGGCCCTCATTGTCTTACCCCACCACACTTGGGACCCAGTCTCAACTGAATGAAAACCGACAACAGAGAAGCCTGCTTTGGTCCAGTCAGCAGGGCAGTCCTCCCTTGGTATCCTGCAGATGGTTCCTTGGCAAGCTGCTGGCAAGAGCGTGCTAACAGTCATTAGTATTCTTTCCAACAATAAGCCTCAGATGGGACCCCTACTGCATTAAGTGACTGATGCAGAGAGTTTTGCTGCCTCCTTCCACCTCCTCACTCACCCTTCCTGTGCTCCTTACCTATAGCCCAGAAGCTCCAGGCACACTTCAGTGAGAGCCAACAAAAGGGAACCATGGAGAAGAACCACAGAAAGTAGAGGCTTATTACATCATTGTGGGGGCCCCTTAGCTGTTTTGGAGGGTTCTGCTTCTGGTGGGAGTGCTCTGCTCTAATGTTGGGACAAGACTTAGGGAGAAGGGCAGGTCATTCTTCAGGCCATTGACCAGACCTATAAATGAGGCCAGAGCCAGAAACAGAGAGATTTGCAATGTCTCTCCTCCAACTTCTAATAATTTTGCCAGATGCCTTTTGTGGTTTTCTAGACCTGGGATAGTTCTCTCAGTTCTGAAAGCCCATAGTAAAAATCTGTTCCAGAATCTAGGACAATCCCTGGTATATGGTAGCTTCTCAAATATGTGTTGAATGAATGCATGAGAAATCTTCCTACCCAAAAGTATGGTGCACATTTGGAACAAGCCTCAAAGTTGGTGAAAGGAGTCTACCTGGGGGGCCTTGGCCTTTGTTGTATAGGGCTGACCTTCTCGCTTTCCTTTGGGTTATATGCTGTGTTGCAAAACATGGAGGCTTTGATCTCTAGACAACTTACATTGTCTAGGGAAGGGATGTGTCAAAGAATGAAGGGGTCACCATGCAATGATCCTCGTACTCGTGTTAAGCATGTCCTTGGGGCCTGGTACTGTGTGTACACATTGCCTGCATTTTGTCCTGCATCAGCCCCCTGTGATGCCGGGCCACACTTTCAAGGGCAGGCTGCCTTCTCCAGGACCTTTTGAAGGAATGTGATTGATATGTCTATACCTTGTAATTATCTACATTATCTAAATAAGCAAAATACTGTAGACCTGTTTAATTTTAATTTTTGCAGATTACAGATGTTTTCCCCCAAAAGTCACCCAGGGATAAGTAAGGCTATAAAACCAAGATTCATCCTTTTTTGAAGAAGAGTCTGTCCCAAATACCAGGTGTCCTGCTGAATGATCTGACCTATAATAACTGATAAGTAGAGGCCAGTAAGAGACTTTGGAATCCATGAGGCTATCTTGGTCTGTTGTTTGCTTCATTTAAGGCTTGATACATTTTTGAGATACTAAACATTTATCTCCCCAAATAGGCAGCCAGAGATGAAACTTGGGAGTGACATGAATGATTCAGGTCTCTGTGACATCAGCATCCTCTTACTGCTCCGCAGGGTGCTCAGTGTCACTGGGGGCCTGGCATGCCTGTGAATGACAATGGCCATTGCAACAGCTTTAAAAGACTTTCAAAATAGAAATGTTTGCAATGGCTTGGCATTCAACCAATTTGGAAGGCTAAAATCCCATAGTTAGGATCCTGGGGATTTCTAATTTTCTCTTCCTTTTTCAGAGGCTCTTTTCCAGGACTCAGTCAGTGTTAATGAATGGCTAGGTGACAGAACATCCGGTAGACTGGTCTTGAGGTCGTGGAAGATAAACTAAGTTAATAAAGAAAAATATTTATCACATGAATGCTGTAGAGCAAGACAGAATACAGCTGGGTCATTCAACAAGACAGTTGTTCACAAAAATGAGGAAAAAAAATGAAAGGCTAAGGGGATATTTGAGTATGTTATGATTGGAAACTTATGATTCTATAAGGTGCTCCCCGTCCTCTAGATTTTGTGTTCTAAATCTCATCTTAGAATTATCCCACTTATATAAATACACACACACACACACACACACACACACACACACACACACACACAATGGAATATTATGCAGCCATCAAAAGGAATGAGATCTTGCCATTTGCAACGACATGGATAGAACTGGAGGGTGTTATGCTGAGTGAAATAAGTCAATCAGAGAAAGACATGTATCATATGACCTCACTGATAGGAGGAATTCTTAATCTCAGGAAACAAACTGAGGGTTGCTGGAGTGGTGGGGGGTGGGAGGGATGGAGTGGCTGGGTGATAGACATTGGGGAGGGTATGTGGTATGGTGAGCGCTGTGAATTGTGCAAGACTGTTGAATCACAGATCTGTACCTCTGAAACAAATAATACAATATATGTTAAAAAAAAAAAAAAAAGAAGAAGAAGATAGCAACAGGGGAAGAATGAAGGGGGGGAAATCGGAGGGGGAGACGAACCATGAGAGACAATGGACTCTGAAAAACAAACTGAGGGTTCTAGAGGGGAGGGAGGTGGGAGGATGGGTTAGTCTGGTGATGGGTATTAAGGAGGACACATTCTGCATGGAGCACTGGGTGTTATATGCAAACAATGAATCATGGAACACTACATCAAAAACTAATGATGTAATGTATGGTGATTAACATAACAGTAAAAAATTTAAAAAAAAAAGAAGTATCCCACTTAGAAGTGGCTCTGTCAGTTAAGCATCTGACTCTTGATTTTGGCTCGGGTCATGATCTCAGGGTTGTGAGATCAAGCCACGCATCAAGCTTTACATGGGGCGTGGAGCCTACTTAAGATTTTCTTTTTTAAGGATTTTATTTATTTATTTAATTGACAGAGAAAGAGACACACAGCGAGAGAGGGAACACAAGCAGGGGGAGTGGGAGAGGGAGAAGCAGGCTTCCCCCCGAGCAGGGAGCCCGATGCGGGGCTTGATCCCAGGACCCTGGGATCATGACCTGAGCCGAAGGCAGTCGCTTAACCAACTGAGCCACCCAGGCGCCCCTACTTAAGATTTTCTCTCCCTCTCCCTTAACCGATCCCCCATAAAAAAAAAAAAAGAAATATCCCCCGTTGTACTTCTATTGGATTTTAGGTCATATATGATGGCAGTCTTCATTCGAGATTCTGAATATCTGTTTATAGAATGGCATACATAAAGGCATTGCCTGGACTTGGCAAGTTTTTGTGGAAAAGGAATGATTTTCAAATTTGTTTTTATAGTGCTTTAATATGATACCATCCAACTTGGATACTACTGGTTTTTGTTGCTATTGCTAAAATAACTATTAACCTCTATAATATTAATCTAATATTTGCTGGGCACATTATTAACATTTAGTCTATGAAGTCACAGTTCAGTTTCATTAATTTAACTACAGCAGGATAAACAAGTCTCAATCCAGGACCCCACTGCCTATGTCCAAATCACTTTGAGCTCCTGAGTTGTTTTGTTTTGTTTTGTTTTTCCTTAAGACTATAAGACTCATGAAAAGCTTACACCAAGCCCTCAACTATCTATTAAGGCTTGACATTTGCCAAACACTGTGATAGCATAGTGTTTGTTTGGCACATTTTCTTAATAGAAGTTCCATGGGTAAGAAAGTAGTGTGTGTGCACACACTCACGTCACACGCAATAGGTGTCTGTCAGGTAGAGAAGGCAGACCATGATACGTGTTTTAACATTTGTGGAATATATTGCCCTGTGAGAGAGAGATAAGTAATCACGGGTCAAAATGGCTGATTCGCAGTTCGATCTCTGGGGCGGGGTCTGCAGTTAAGGGGTCCTCACCGCAGGCCTGCAGAGCCTCATTCAGGATCCACAGTGCTGAAAGGATCGCACTGCCTGTTCACCAATGAAGGTATCTGGAGAGAGCGCTTAGTGAGAAGTACCTACAGATCACAACCATGTATTGCCCCAGACACCCCTGAGAAACACTGACCGTGCATCGGCTAGTTGCAAAGGTGTGCCATGGGAAAGGACTTCGAGCCACTGCCTGGTGTGGCTTCACACTTACCCTCCATCAGTTTGATCCTGAAGTAGGCGATGAGAAGAAGCAGCAGCAAGGTCACAGGTAGGAAGACCCCAGCGAGCAGGAACCAGCCGGGGAGCTCCCTCATGAATGCCGACATCACAGGGCTCATTGCCAATCACCCAGACCCCAGGGGCCAGCGAGTTCACGCTCAGGGTGAGGGCAGCTTTGCTCAGAGTCTGCACTTGTTTTCTTCTGGGGCTCCGGCCTTTGCTCAGCACATCTCGATGGAAATCTTGTGGACTTTGCTCTATTTCAACAGCCCCGTGAATTCTGAGAGGATTGCTAGCAGGTTACTCTATAACTCAGCTACAAAGTGTAGAGGAATTTGAATGTGATTCCTCCAAACCATTCCAGAGAGGAGCATTTATCTGGCCAGGGTTGGGAATGACACCAGGAGGCCTAGATTTCTTTGTATTCAGTTTCTCTGGAATGAAAAGTACCTGACTCCAAGCAAAAGTCATTGTTATAGATATTTTATTTATATATTCCCAAACATGGGAAGAATTTTTCCTACATTTTCTAAATTTCAGAGTTGAAAATTACTTAGTAGCCATGTTCATGTACCTATGAACCTGTGTCTAGAAAGAGTGAATTTTCCTTCATATGTAGTTGATATAACTAATATCAAGGAAGGAGGAGCAATATTCTTTCCATATGTAAAAACTCTTCGTAGTATGTCCTCCTCTGAATACTTTTCTGAGAGGTGCACTGGTATATTTATTTATTCAACAAATATTTATTCCTACTAGAACCCAACCTCTTGGCTAGATGCTGGCTGTACAAAGAATAGTAAGTCATGGTCCCTGCTTTCTGAGAGTGGAAATAGACACAGAAAGAGGTAATTGCCACAAGTGTTACAGTGATGGAATGGATAGTAATATAGCCCCTTTTCCTTCTCCCCTTGATGCATCAGTTTTTGCTCACTGCTTTAGTAGTTTGTACTCTTAGTTATCTTTTGCTTATACATTTCTGTGGTCCACCATTAGCAGTAGAAGGTGGGCCCTGAATGCTAGTGTTGTGGTTTGTGTGGTAACTACAAAGTTTCTGGGAAAAGAAAGGGCAGTAAATCATTTTGACACTGATGTATTAACTAAGTTGAGTTGTCACTGACTGCTTTAGTGAAAAAAGTTCAAAGATACTGGTCTACTAAACTAAAAGCAATGGAAAGAATCATTTCCATAATCAAAGAATCTCCTGGAGAATTTGGGAAATTTGGAGGGGAAATTGACAGCCACCTTCTTGGGTTCACGTTCTAACCTCTTTTCATGTTCTAACCCTGTCCCTGTCCCCACTGGGGAGCTGCCTGGGTGAGTGGCTGGCAGATTCTATCAAGCACATGCTGTTGTGAGTGCCTCTTGAATTCTTTTCACCAGGGATTTTGCATGGCCATGCAGAGTCTTAGTCCCCCTTGTAAAGCAGCACCCTAATTTATAAAATAAGAAGAATGGAGAGCATCTCTGGGATGCTTGGCTGGCATTCCTAAGCAATGAACAGTAAACAGCTTCCTCTCAGAAGAGAGACATCTTAATTGCAGAAAGAGCCATTTAGAATAGCCAAGATTAAGTCAGCATCTGTCGTACCTTATTTGCTTCTCTTCTCCCCCTCCACACTCCCTTGAGTGGTGTTGTTGCTATTTCTCTTGGGTGCTTTCCAATGAGATGGCTCTCTGGTGCTCTTTCAGCTTGAACAGGATGCTAATTTGTAAAGGGTCAGTCTACAAAGAAACTCCATGAGCAGGTGACATTACCAGGGAGATGTTAGGCAGCTTTTAGGCAGACTGTTTGTCATGTTCTTTCTTTCCATTTTATTCCATTCAGTATTCAGGCCTTCACTGAATGCCTAGCAAAGGTAAGTAAGAGTAACACGCAAATATATAAATGACAATAATGTAAGCTCCTAATTTGACCTATAAAGTGCAATGTAAGCACTGAGGAGAGACTGACTGATTCCAATTAGGGAATTGGACCAAGGTCATTAAAAGGATAGCATTTGAGCTAAGCCTGGGGATGGGGAGCTGTGGAATGACCTCCTTAGACAAATACATGACAGTAGGTCAGGGCAAGTTTTATGGAGGACAGGGAAAAAAATAAGAGTACCCAAATGATATGGGGTTCAGACCAGAGATATGAAGGTAGAAAATGGGGTAGCATCAAGGCATAGACTCTTGAAAGCCCTGCTAAGGACTGCACTGTTTGGACAAGGGGGACCAATGGAAGGTCTTTGATCATGGAAGTTCATGAGCTGACCTGGGTTCATTTAGGTAGCCTTTGACAGAATGGACTGAAGAGAAGATCAGAGTAGACTGTCTCAACATGGTATCAAGATATAATGAGTCTGAGATGGGGGCGGCAGAGGGAAGGGAAAGAGGAGGACAAGAGGCTGCAGGAATCATATGAACAGTCCTTGGTGAATAATTAGAGAGAGAGGCAAATGTCACCCATGATACTACTAATCACTGAGCACTTACTCTGTATCAGGCACCTCATAAATACTCTATGTGCATCTTATTTAATCTCCAGAGTAACCTTATAAGGAAGAGACTCATTAAACAAATGAAGAAATGAGGCACAGAGAGGTTAAATAACTCTCCCAAGATGCGTATGTAATAAGTGACAGATCCAGGACCGTACTCCTGAACCTGTGCTCTCATCCACTGTGCTGTGCCAGGTGTGGGTGGCTGGGGAGATGGTAGTGCTGGAAGGGGAGACCTGAACACAGGCTGGGCAGCAGGTTTGGATGGGGGAACATTTATAGTTTTGCACTCATTAAATTGGAGGTAATGGAAGGGGAAGCTTGTGGAAATCTGGAGGTCAGGAGAGAGGACAAGTCTTGCAGTGCAGATTGGGAGTTCTTAGAGTACAGATGGTGGCTGGGGCCGAGCAGGTGGAGAGATTGCTCAGGAAGGAGTGTACATGAGAATAAAAGAGAGACCAGCTGCGGACCCTAAAGAACGTTCTCACTTAAGACATAGGAGGAAGGATGAGAACCAGGGAAGAAAACCAAACGGCTCTATGGGGTAGGAGAGGAGCCCACAGGATGCAAAGTTAGGAAATGGTTGCAAAAGAAAGTTCCAAAAAGGAGAGGGTGAAAAGTAGTATCAGTGACTGGTTCTGAGCTAATTCTGACCCACGTGGAGAATTCTAAGAGGTGCAATCTGTGAAGTGGACTTAAAGGTTTACTCTCTTCTTAAAAAGGCTCTTTTGGGATATAATTGACATAATAAACTACAACTTGGTAAGTTTTGACCTATGTGTATATGCCTGTGAGCTCATTGTCACAATCAAATGAAGAACCTATCCATCACCCCAAAAGGTTTCTCTGTTCCTTTCCCATCTCAGTTTCCTACCCGTCCTGCTCCCACAATCTGCAGTCAACCCCTGATCTATTATCTGTTACTATGTGTTTGCATTTTTTAGAATTTTATACACATGGAATCATACAGTATGTCTCTTTTTTGTCTAGCTTCGTTCACTTGGCATAATTATTTTGAAATTCATCCATGTTGTTGTGTTTCAATACACAGCTTTATATTGCCAAATAGCTTTTCATTGTGTGGATATCCATTTTTTACCCATTAACCTGTTAGAGCTGCTATGAACATTCCTGCATAATTCTTTTTATGGACATGTGCTATGTGCTCTCATTTCTCTTGGGTAGATACTTAGGGATCAAATGGCTGGATCATATGGTAAGTGTATGTTTAACTTTTTAAGAAATTGTCAACCTGTTTTCCAAACTAGTTATACCATTTTATATCTCTGCCAGCAGTGTTACAAGAATTCTAGTTTCCTCACATGCTCACCAACACTTGGTATGGTCAGGTTTTTGGCTATTCCAATGATAGGTAGTGGAATCTCACTGTGGTTTTAGTATGCATTTCCCTAATGATGTTGAACATCTTTTCAGGTACCTGTTTGCCATTTTATGTATCTTAGTTCATAAAGTATCTGTTCAACACTTTTGCATGTTTCAAAAAAATTAGATTATTTCTTCCTGAGTTTTGAGAGTTCTTCATATACTCTGGATACAAGTCAATTATCATATATATGATTTGCAAGGATTTTTTCCCCCACTCTAGCTTTGTCTTTTCATTCACTTACCAATGTCTTTGAAAACACAGAAGTTTTAAATTTTAATTAAGTTCAGTTAACTAATTTATTTTTCTATGGATTGTGCTTTTCATGGCATGTCTAAGAAGATCAAGATAAGAAATCTTTGATTAGCTCAAGGTCACAAAGACTTTCTCTTGTGTTTTCCTCTAACTGTTTTGTAGTTTTAGCTTTTATATTTAGGATTATGATCTATCGTGAGTTAATTTTTATATATGATGAGAGATATGGGTTAGAGTACTTTCTTTTTTCATACAGATCTTCAATTGTTCCAGCACTATTTGTTGACAAAGCAGTTCTTGCTCCTGAATTGCCTTTGAACCTTTGTCAAAAATCAGAAGTCCAATTATTTCTGCATTCCGTATTCTGCTCCATTGATCCAGTTGTTAATCTTTACTCCAGTGTTATTCTGTTTTGATGACTGTAGCCTTAAAATAGGTCTTGAAATCAGGTACTCTTAGCTTCTCCAACTTTGTTCTTTTTCAAAGTTGTTTTGGCTAGTACAGGTCATTTTCATTTCCATATAAATTTAGGATTACCATGCCAATTTTTATAAAAAGTCCTGTTGGGATTTTCATTGAGATAGCATTGCATCTGTAAATGAGCAGAGAATCAATATGAGGAGATAATTGATATTTTAACAATAGTGTGTCTTCTGACCCATGAACACCACATGTGTTTCCCTTTTCTTTGGATCTTCTTTAGCTTTTTACAGCAATGTTTTGTAGTTTTCAGTGTGCTAGTCTTGAACATTTTTTGTCAGATTTATGCCTAAGTGTTTCATATTTTTTATGCTGTTGCAAAAGGTATTGCTTTTTAGATTTTGATTTGTGATTACTGCTAGTATTAAAGGTTTTCTTAAATTATGAAAAATGCCACAGGACTGGGAACTTCTAGAAGATAAAATATTAGAATTGATTAAAACATCCTTCCGAGCTTGGGAATTTTTATTTATAAAGGCTCTCATCCCAATCCAAACTGGTTGCTTGGAGTTATATTTAGTAGGCATAGCAGCTGTAGAAGGATGGGGACAGTGGATACACTGGTAATCTATCTGATTTACTGGAATTCAGGGTGGGATTCCATAGGCAATGTGCAATTTCCTACCACAACTACAGCAAATTCTTTACCTGGCTCTTTACCATGTAGTACGAAAAATCATTAATATTATTGGAAAATATACATCTATGAAAATTGAGGGACATAACACATTGGGGATTATACTCTCCTATTGATTTCCTTAATAGCGAATCCTCCCATTGTTGATTTTACATGATTATTTAAGAAACAAGTGGTTGCAGATTTTGATATTTGGGAATAAAATGCCTAGGGACTACTTGTACATCACCTATTATACTCTTAGTGAGAGCTGGACAAGTCTTCCTTAGATAATTGTGACCTATTGCAGGTAATACCAACCCCACCAAGCCTCTGATTTAGATTCTGCATTAGTCTGCCTGAACCATAAAGAATGACTCATTCTAATGACATGGGCAAAAGCCTACCTCAGGTAATTGTGACCTATTATAGATAATATCAAACCCACCAGGGCCCTGATTTGGAGTCTGCATCAGTCTGCCTGAGCCATAAAGAATGACTCATTCCATTGACATGTCATAGGCCAATGGAAGTTCTGAAGTCCAGCAGTGGAAGGTGCTAAAGTTCCATTGACTGATACCTGGGCTATCAGATTGTGTACAGCTACAAAGCCAATACAAAAAATTCAGTACAAACAAAACTAGTGAATTTCAAATAAAGTGTTTTGATTTAATTATATGCATGACATTTTGCTGAAATGAAGCCTGACCCACAGGGTAAATGTAGTACTGACAGCCCTTTTGAGTAGGAAAGCCTGTCTGCTTTGGCCCTTTATTAACTGCCCCTCCTAGCTTGGCTCATAACTAAGTACTATGACCTGGCACCAGTACTACGGTCAGCACAAAAATGAGTGCTCTGAAATCATGTGGCAGCGATGGGTTATAAGGTGCTCATTCAATAAAAAAGATGATCACAGAAGAGATAATACAGAATCTACATTCTTTGTGAACTTTGTGCGAACGTCCACCAGCTTTTATTTATTTATATTTGCAGGCAAAAAATATTTATTAAGGGCTTAACATGTGCCCTGGAGGCATTGATCTGGGGACTATGAACATATCTCTGGATAAGATCAATTCCCTGTCCTTACAGAACTTACGTCCCGGTGGAGTAAACAGACAGTAAGCGATAGTAGGTACCCGTTTTGGAATGCGTGTACCGTTCTAGGCAGTGGTCTCATCATTGCCTGTGCTGTGTCTCATTACGGTCTTACATGAATGCCTTTGAAGTAAGGGCCATTTTTCTCATCACTATTCTACAGACAGAAAAGCTCCTGGAGTTTTCATGACTCATCAAGGATTACACCACTAGAAAGTGGCAGAACTAGGATTTGAACCCAGAGCCCAAACACTTATCCACTGTACTCTTCTGCTTCTCAACCTTCTAGAGACAAGAGTCTGGAGGCTAGAAATCCAAGATAAAGATGTTGGCAGAGTTGGTTTCTGTGGAGACCCTTCTCCTTGGCTTGTAGGTGGCCACCTTCTTGCTGTGTCCTCACTTGGCCTCCTCCCTGTGCACAGGCACTCCTGCCGTCTCCCTCTTCTTAGAAGTGTACCAGTTGTATTGGACTAGAATCCCACCCTTATGACCTGTTATACCTTAATTGCTTCCTTAAAGGCCCTAGTCACATTGGGGGTTAGGGCTTCAACATATGAATTCTGGGAGGGGACACAATTCAGAGGTTTCTCTGAAAAGTTGACTTTTGAGCAGAGACTTGAATGAAGTGAAAGAAGGAGTCATGTGCACATTTGGAGGAACAGAGTTCTAGGCAGAGGGACTAGGAAGTACTTAATTTCTGAAATGGAAATGTTTCTGGCATGATCAAAGATATGTAATGAGACCTATGGTGTCTGGAGCACATTGAGAAAGAGGACAAGTAATAGAAATTACACTTTTGAGAAATACTGATCTAGAAACTTGACAACACTGACAATAGGCCAAGAAAATGTGCCCATCTCTGTGTCTAATCTCTGAAGCTCGAATTCTACCACAATTCATTGAACATTGCTTGAAAAATGGTTAAATATAGAGAATACTGGGGTAAGCAGGTTTCTTTACTGCAAGGTTTTGTAGAGCCTTTAATTTGGTAGGGTGCATTGTGAATCCCCAAAAGGAATACTGCATGAGCCTTTTCCAAACTTACTGGACCATCAAGTCTTTTTTGCCAGGAGGCTCCTGGGAGATTAAGGTCTACATACAGACCGTGCTTTTGGGGATGGGCCACTAGGTAAGAAGATTTGTCCTGGTGCTCTGGACATAAAGCTTGTCCCTAAGGTCTACATATAGACCGTGCTTTTGGGGATGGGCCACTAGGTAAGAAGATTTGTCCTGGTGCTCTGAACATAAAGCTTGTCCCTAAGTATCAACATATAGGTTTGAGATTCTTAGGTAGGGAACAATGGATAAGGAACAAATTATGAAAAATTATGATGGTGGGGTTTTTGTTTTTATTTTCATTTGCTTTTGTTTTTGTAAATTGTACTAGCACACACGGGCCCCCACAATTCAAGAAGCATCAACATTGTCTCATTCATGAAATTTTTCCAGTTGTCAGCTCATTCCACTTTGCAAGGTTATTTTGTTCATTGGAAAATGATCTTTAGAACGTGCCCACCTGAACACAGATTCTTTGTAATCCCATCCCATCTAGGGTGGCCTTAGACATCAGGTATTTCTGGTCATTAGCAATAAGCTATAACAGAAGTGGGTGGCTCTCTGGGGTTTGTATGAAAGTGAATGTTTGCCCTTCTGAGTGGCAGGGAAATGAGGGCATTTTGACACCAAAAAGTTGTGTGTTGCTTGAACAGATTTGGAATCTCAGAGATGGAAGTCCTGCCAATTCAGGCTTTTTCTCCCTTCGCCCATTCTGTTTTAATCAATCAATATGTTTATGAAATAAGAGATCAGAAACTGATTTATGCTAATTTAAGTTAATAAAGTTTCAGTGCCAGCACCCCTCACTTGCATAGGCTCTTCCAGACCCAGGGAAGGGTACTGAAAATATAGATACTTGGGCATAGTTTTTGTAAAGTTTGCAAAAGAAAAATATAATAACTGCAATTGATTAAGACTCATTGTCTTTGCACCTCAACTTCCCTTCTGCCATGCTCCTTGTGTCATGTCCTGTTGGGAGCAGCCATAGACATATTTGGGACAGGTCTTGGGGAAGATGAGTTGGGGACACATTTAATTGGGTTAGTAGAATGTATATGTGGTTTACAGTCATTCTGTATATAGTTAAGTTGTGTCTAGCTGTGGTGTGTGAAAGGCTTCGGGAATACTCCTACCATCCACTGTGCAGTAACTCTTAGTGGGTGACCTGAAGGTTCAGGGGCAAAAGGTCATACCTCAGTTTGAACATGTCCTATGGTACTCAACTTCAGAAGTATATGGGAAGTGGAAGAGTTTGAAATATATGGAGCCAGAGTGACTCTAGAAAATTCTCCCAGATATCATGCATGTAAAATTATAACTGGAAGATTTGATTCTCATTCGTGCTCAGTCAAAATGGAAGTTCTCTCCTACAGCGTATATACAATTACAAAGTATACATTTTGGAGTTAATTGGGTAAAATAGAATTTTTCAGTACTGTGTCTGAGGACAACAATGGTTAGCAACAGTCCTACAAACAGTAATTGTATCTTTGTGCGATTTTACGGATCCCCAAGTATTGGATTACATTTTAGTGTATATGATGGATCTTGTCTTGACTAAGTGGGGCACTTCTGGACAAAAGAGCGCACAGAACTACATGAAGAAACCTGTGTTCTAATACCAAAGTATACATATTTATGAAAGTTCAATGTATGTAATATAAATTTTATTATATGGTTATATAGTACAATATAATATAATGACAATTTTAAAAAACATTTAATTCCTCTTGGAATGCCTTGATTTCAGATTAGTTTTGTGTTCTTCAAAATTATTGATTATACCAAAACTCAAATATGATAAGAAGGAAATTCCTAGTGGAGGCCAAAATCAAAAACTGAAAGATCGACAAAACCTCCAGAATGTAAAAAAAAAAAAAAAAAAAAAGCTGTTAGCTTTTTAAAATATGTATCTTGTTATTTTTTTCTCAGTCTACGTGAATATTCATTTTCATACAAATTTTGTCTGCAACTTTGTATTTTTTTCTCTGAAATAGGGAAGTCCCCCACCCCCAACAAAATGTAAAGCTTCATACCTGCAAGACCTGAATCCACTGCTGAAGAACAGAAATTTTCCAGAGAAGAAAAGCCTGAGAGAAGTACCAGACAGCCTTGCAGCCCACTTTGTGATTTCTAAATGCTCTAATTTGGGCTTCTTGCCATAATTTCAGAAGGATAATGACCCTTCTCATTGGTTTTCTGGCTATTTGCAGGCTCTGGAAGGCACTTGTGACTTAATGGGCTCTCACCAGAGGAACATTCACCAAAGATGGTCATGTTCAGTATTAAAGGGCAGGGGGGTTGGGAGGTGGCGGGGGCGGGGGGGAGGTGGTTTGAAGTGATTCCACAGACTCTGTGCAGTAAAGTCAGAGAGGGGCGCTTTTTTTTCTGCTTTAGAAGAGTTACATTTTATTTATCTATTTATTTATTTACTTATTTATTTATTTAGAGTGTGTGAGTGGAGGTGGAGTGAGGGACAGAGGGAGAGGGATAGAGAGAATCTCAAGTAGGCTCCACACCCAGCTCAGAGCCTGACTCGGGGCTCGATCTCATGACCCCAAGACCATGACCTGAGCCAAAATCAGGAGTCAGTCGTTTAGCCGACTGAGCCACCTAAGCACCCCTATAATTGCCCTTTTAAATCGAATTCTCCCATAGCATAACATGTGCTCAGTACAGAAGAGCTTCCATTATTATTGTGGCAATCTCTGCCACCCAATGTCCATTCCAAGGATTACATTTTATATAAAAGATACACACATTCGTACAAATATAACATTTATGTTTTATAACATGTTTTTAAACATGTACCATGTGTTAGGTCATGAAATCAATTTAGCAAGTCTCAACCAGAATTTTATAAAAAATGAAATAAAAGAGAAAAATATTTGAATGCATTTCACGTGGTAAGAGACAGAACTGTTTTATGAAACTTGTTTTAGTGTTGGGAACAGGGTGTGTGTGGGGTGTGTGTGTATGTGTGAACTGTATTTCTTACCATTAGTTGCCTTTGAAAGTTTGAAAGTCATTGTTACAAGGCTTATTCTTCTAATGAAAGTAATGAAAACATAAGTATTCACGTCCGAGCGGAATGTTAAGCAGAAATGAAATCTAACCCAAATATCATTGATTGATTTTAAGGCTTTTTTTTTTTAAAGATTTTATTTATTTATTTGTCAGAGAGAGAGAGAGAGACCACAAGCAGGGGGAGCGGCAGAGGGAGAGGGAGAAGTTGACTCCCTGCTGAGCAAGGAGCCCAATGTGGGCCTCAATCCCAGGACCCTGGGATGATGACCTAAGCCAAAGGCAGATGTTTAACCCACTGAGCCACCCAGGCATCCCTATGCCTTTTTTTTTTTTTTAAATTGGGAGGCAACCTTTTCCCGCTAAGTAGTACTATTCCTAAATGTATGTCACAGAGAAGATAATCTAACACAATGCTGTTACACAGATTTATAGCTGATCTTTGAAATACAAGTCAGAATGCTCCTTTTAGAAAAAAACATAATTTTATTTCTATTTCCCTTTAGAAAAAAGTCCTTATGACTTCTGAGGTATCCAAACAGTTCATCCACAGCGCCATTTAAACCCGTGTTTGCAGATGACCGACAAATCTGACTGTTCCTTGCACAGCCCGGCTTTCTGTTAGACGCTGCACTTTAAAAACTCGTCCCTGCAATGAAGACTAAGTTCTTTCACGAGCAGAGTGAGTATAATGCGCAAGTCTGTATTAATCACTAGAGGTAAGCTACCAGGCCATTACTAGAACTTTCTGCCAAGGTAGTAACAGGAAAATAACAGCTGTTTGTATAAGGAAACTAGGAGCTCATTTGCACAGATGCTGGAGGCGATAGGGAGATTAATGCGTGTTGTCAGTGCTACAAGTTTAATTTGACTAGTGCTAAAATAGCTTCAATACACATTGCCCCTTGCCATTCATTTCTCCTGAATGCTGATTAATTTACTCTCATTTCACCCTGAATGCTGCCAGGCAGTAATGAGTTGTAGCCATCTGGCTGTATTTTATCTTCCCCACTGCCCCTAAAAAGAAGCAGAGATGGGGACATTCTTTTCATGGGCATCCATCCCACTGCTCAGAGTTCCCAGTCCTCCTTTTGGGGAACGCAGAGTAGATAGCTGTCCAGACAGTGGATTCCTGAGCTGGGACACGGTTTTTGTGTTGGAGCTGGAAAGCGAAAGCCTCCTAATTTCAGAATTGGTGGGGGGGGGGGGAGGGGGGGGGGGAGGGGATGGATCACAGAACCTATATATCGAAGTTAACAGTTAAGCTTCCTAAAAAGAGATTTGTAAAGTATAGCTACTGTTACAGAGTGGTATTTTGTAGATACATAATAATACAAAGTACACAGAGATAAGGCTCTTTATAGACATATAAAGCAATATTGTTAATATTGTTTTAACTCCTAGAAGAACGGGAAACCATCTGGTCTCAGTAATTGCTTCCAAATATAATTTATTTTCTTTTCATGATATTTTCAGAATAATCAGACATATTACCTCATCATGGGTAAAAGAATAATAAGTTAGACTGACATAAAATTTGATTCTATTTCAAGGATACTACTTTTAGAAAATCAACTTCATTGAGGTATAGTTTACATATAATAAATTCTGCCCATATAAGTCTATATTTCACTGTGTTTTGACACATTTATATACTCATACAATCACCACCACAGTCAAGGTATATAATAGTTCTATCAGCCCCCAAAATTGTCCTTGTGCCCCTTCCCAGTCGATTCTTCCCACCCCAGCACCAGGTAACCTCTGACATTCCGTCAGTGTAGATTAAATTGACTTTTTCTAGAGTTTCATAGAAACGGAATCTTAACGGTATATATACTTTTTAAAAAGATTTTATTTATTTATTTTAGAGAGAGGGCGCACACAAGCGGGGGGAGGGAGAGGGACAAGCAGACTCCATGCTGAGCCCAACAAAGGGCTCGATCTCACGACCCGGAGATCATGACTTGAGCTGAAATCAAGAGTCGATGCTCAACCAACTGAGCCACCCAGGCGCCCCTGGTATGTATACTTTGACATCCTACTTTTTTGCTTAGCATAATTCATCCATGCTGTTGCATTTTTCAGTTGCTGAGTACTATTTCACTTTCACTCCATATCCTTCCATATCACTATAGGTGTGCCATAATTTGTTTATCCATTCATCTGTGGATAATGGACATTCGATTTCTAGTTTTTAGCTATTATGAAAAAATTTGTGTACAAGTCTTTGTGTGGACATATATTTTAATTTCTCTTGAGTAAAAACTTAAGAATAGAATTGCCAGGTCTTACGGTAAGTGTATGTTTAACTTTGTAAGAAACTATCCAACAGCCTTCCAAAATGATTATAGCATTTCACAGTCTTACCAGCAACAGAGGAGGAGGATTCCAGATGTTCCACATCCTCACCAACACTTGGTCTTGTTATCTTTTAAACATTGTATCATGTCAGCCGATATGTAGTGGCATTTCACTGAGCATCTAATTTGAATTTCCCTGTGTTTTAAAATGCAGGTTTTATTGTTATTTAGGAATGGTAAGGCCAGCAGATCAAGGGATGACTGCCATTAGCAGTCCATCCCAAAGGAACCAAAGTATTAAGACATCAAAAACACAAAATAAAAAGGCGTGGTGAATATACCTGATGACTGATGATGTTGAATATCTTTTCATGTGTGTATTGGCCATTCATATGGCTTCCTTTGTAAAGTGTTCATTTTTTTTTTGCCTTTTTTAAAGAAAAATTGTATTGCCTTCTTATTGAGTTCTAACGAATTAATATGAATTTTTGATCTAAGTTCTTTATCAGATACTCATATCGCAAATATTTTCTCTCAATCTATGGGAGAGAATTTCATTTTCTTTTGATTTTCTCAAAAATGTTTTTCAAGGAGCTTACGTTTTAAATTTCGATGACATTATCAATTTTTTCTTTTATGGTTCATGCCTTTTGTGTTTTGTCAAAATCTTGGCCTACCCCAAGATCATGAAGATGTTTTTCTGTTTTTCCTAGAAGTTTACATATTAGTTTTAAATATTACATTTAGGTCTGTAGTCCATTTTGAGTTAAATTTCTGTATCGCTTCAAGTAAGGGTCAAGTTTCATTTTCCTTCCCTAACAACATTTGTTCAAAAGACTTTCTTTTCCCCATTGAATTAAATTGGCATATTAATTTTTATTGAAAATCAACTGGCCACCTGTGTGTGGGTCTATTTCTGAATTCTCTATTCTGTTGCATTGATTTGTAGGTCTGTCCTTCAATGCCTGTATGATATTCTTTTGATTATTGTAGCTTTATAGGAAGTCTTGAAATAAGAAAGTGTGTCATCCAACTTTGAATTGTTTGGCTATTTTAAGTCCTTTTCTTTTCCAAGTAATTTTAGAATCAGATTTATTAAAAAAAAAAACAAAAACCTGTTGGGATTTTGATTGGGATTATGTTGAATCTATGACTCAATTTGGAGAGAATGAGAATCTTAATAGCATTGAGTCTTCTAATTCATAAATATGGTCTATGTATCCATTTATTTAGGCCTTTGTCATGTTCTCTCAGGAATCTTTTGTAGTTTTTCGAATACAGGTTTGCACATATTTTGTTTAATTTACTTCTAAGTGTTTCATATTTGGCATGCTATTATAAATGGAATTAAAAAAATTTTCATTTCCAATTGTTTGTTTCTAGTATATGGAAATACAACTAATTTTTGTATATTGATTCTGTATTTTGAGAACTTTCTGAGCTTGCTTATAAGTTGTAAGGGCTTTTTTGGGTAAATTCCTTAGGGGTTTTTATGTGTCATGTGTACATAAGGAGTTTTACTTCTTTCTTTCCAATCTGCAAGCTTGTTATTTCTTTTTCTTGTCTAATTGCACTGTTTAGAGCCTTTAGTACAGTGTTGAACAAATAAAAGAGTGGGCAATTGTTCTTTTTTTGGAAGTTATTCTGCCTAGTTTCTGGGGATTTCAATCTTGCATGCACAGATTTGTATTTGGCAAAAAACTCATGGGATCCCTATGCAGATTTTTGGAATTGTTTTTCTGCTTACCTTCCTCCTGTTGGGGACTCTGCCCCACAAATTCTAGCTGCTTTATCCTCCCCAATTTCCTGCCTCTGAATCCTGAACTCAGCAAGATTCTCAAGCTCTACTTGTATTCCCCTTTTCTGTCCTGCAGTCTAGAGATTGTCAAAAATCCTGGGTGATGGTAGGAACCACCTGATTTTTTACCCTATATAAAGGATCACAGTCCTCTACTGCCTAGTGCCTGAAAATAGTTGTTTCTGTGTTTTATCTAGTTTTCTAGTTGTTTACAATGGAAGGGTAATTCTGGAGCTTGTTACTCCTTTGTACTTAGAAATAGATACTATCTGGGGCGCCTGGGTGGCTCAGTTGGTTGGGCATCTGCCTTCAGCTCAGGTCATGATCCCAGGGTCCTGGGATCGAGTTCCGCATTGGGCTCCCTGCTCAGCAGGAGCCTGCTTCTCCCTCTGCCTCTCTCTCTCTCTGTCTCTTATGAATAAATAAATAAAATCTTAAAAAAAATAAAAAAATAAAACACACCTAGGTTTAGGCTGCTCCCTCAGAAATTCTGATTTAAATGGCATCGATTTTTTTTTAAGGCTCTCAGGTGATTATAATGTGTCACAGAGGTTGAGAATTACCAATTTACTCTGAAAACTCTACAGAACTGGTCAATAAGTGTTCCATGACATCCTGGTGTGGCCAAGATGGCTTACAGATGTACTGAGTTACAGATCTCTTCATCCCTGGGGGCAGCCTATCTTAGCCAGGTTCCTTGCTCCAGCAGGAGTCAGCACCCTCAGTTTACCCCAGTGTGCCACACAGACACTATTCTTTCCTGAGTGGGCTGTGACTGCAGGCCACTGAGCTTTAGAAGTTAATCCTCCTTTAGATTCTCTCATCTTCGTATCTCAGCTCAAATGTCACCAAACCTTTTCCTGACCCTTCAGGGTCATCCTTTTTCCTTTCTGCTCATTCCCATTGCAGCACACGTACACCCCTATGATAGTCATGTTAGAGTTTTAAGTCTGTTTCTACTTAAGATTTTAATCCCTGGAAGGTAGGGGCTGGTTTCTTTAATCATCTCTTCCTATTATTAAGCGGAGTGTTTTGCACTTCAAATTTATTATATTTGGGTAGGCCATTCTGGAGTTTAATATTGGAAAGTGTTCTGTGGCCAAAAATATCTTCTGTTCTACTGAAAATCTTTTCTGTTAGTAACGAGTATGTTTTCGGGGCACCTGTGTGCTGCAGTGGGTTAAGCATCCAACTCTTGGTTTCGACTCAGGTTGTGATTTCAGGGTCGTGAGATCGAGCCCCCTGTCATGCTCTGCACTCAATGTGGAGTCTGCTTAAGACTGTCTCTCTCCCAGGCACCTGAGTGGCTCATTTGGTTAAGTGTCTGCCTTCTGCTCAGGTCATGATCCCAGGACCCTGGGATCCAGTCTGCATCGGGAATCCTTGCTCAGCAGGGAGCCTGCTTCTCCCTCTGCCTGCCGCTCCCCCTGCTTGTGCATGCTCTCTCTCTGTCAAATAAATAAAATCTTAAAAAAAAAAAGTGTCCCTCTCCTTCTGCCCCTCCCCACCACACCTTCGCTCTCTAAAATAAATAAATAGATCTTTAAAAAAAAGTATGTTTTCAGATTCTCCATAAGTCAGTTGGGTGGGAGAGGAATTTTGTATTTTGTATTACATTATTTATAATGGGGCTTGAATTCATTTCAGGTCTCTAATCTTTTTTTGCACTTAATTAATTTTGTCCTTTAGGGAGAAGAATTTAGTGGTGCCTTCCTACCTTTAGGCATTTATACTTCAGAAATGAAATTCTTTAATTTTGATGAATTTTGCTATTTATACCATTTCAGCTTTTAAATCCAGAAATCTTTATTAGATTAGATTATTGTTTTCAAATTAAGCCATAAATAAATTGGATGGAAAATGAATTTCCATAGGGATAATATGGAAGAAAATGCAAACGTTAATTGCTATTATTATTGGCGATATCTATTTGGCTATATAACACCAAGCTTCATATGTTTACTTAATTCTTCTTTTATATTAATGTTGCCATGAGAAGAGTCACTCTGTCTGATACAGTGCCTTTGCATACATTAGGAAAATGCACCTCTTCTGGGCGTTGCTTAGCAAATAGAACAAGGGCTAGATTATAACCCCACTTATCTCCTGAGTCAGGAATCCTCAGATAGGGCGTGATTTGTACAACCTGACACAGTGGCTCTATGATGACCTCTTTACTTTTAGGACAGTTGTTTTATTCTATACAATTTGGCATATTTCTAGGAGGTAAAAACAGATTTGATATCCTCCACTGTGTATAAGACACGTGAGTATGAATTGTGAAAATATGTTGGAGAGAAATTAAAGAGGATTCACTAGAGTCATCTAAATCTCAGTTGTGTGATTGCTCCTCTGGAAAAAAAAAAAAAAAAAAAAAGCTCAAAGGAAATTAAAGGTAGAAAATAAGGGAAATGAGATTCCCCTCCCATGATCCACTTAGTAAGGCAGAAGTAAAGGGATAAGAGCCAGGACACTGCAAATCTTCGGCTGATGTCTTCCATTAATGGCATGTTTGGGTTGGCTAAGACACAAAGGAAACACCACATTTGCCAAGTGGGTGGACATACACCCGCTAACCTCTGGCCACAGAGAGAAAGGTAAAGGCTGTCTGCTGTCGGTGAGGGAGAGCCAAGGACAATGCCAGGTAGTGCGAGTAATAGTAGGAAAAGACCACACATGGAGTCCCTTTGTGACCTTCTTACTCTGAAATCTTGCATTTCTCACCAGCCATGAAATTTAATTTTGGTGGGATAAATGTATCCCTTATCCATTGACCACGTACTGGACAACTTTGGAGCCTTTCCCAAATTGCATGCAGGGGAGGAAATGGAACACTAACATTTACTGAATAGCCCCATTTGCTCTTCAGTATGTTAGATGCTTTCACATACATTGTCTCATTTACAGCAATCCTAAGTGGTTCCATTTGACCTAAAGAGGTTGTTGTAACTGGCAGAAAGGAGGAGTTGGCTGTTTTTTATTATAGATTTTGTTCAATGGCAGTAATGAATTTCACTTAGTGTTGATTGTGTTTTCTGGTTGCCAATCACAGTGAGTGAAAGTTGGTCTTAAATGAGTGACCTCAATCATTAGCGCATGCGTTTCTTTTTTTCCATCTACTGGTCCTGGTTCTGTTTTCTCTCCCCTTGCTGATTTTCTTGATCTGTTTTGCCCCATCCTTCCTTACTTTTGGTTACATCATGTATCAGGAACCTGCTGTTTCCCCTAATCCTCAGGCCTCATTTATTGTATATTGCTCTCCTCCAATCAGGCACACACTGCTCTCTGGGGTTCTTACTGAATGGGCTACAATCAAGGACATTAAGAGAGATGTATTCTGCAATTACTTTGCATATTTTCCCATTTTGTTTCTTAAAGGGGAAATATCTTCACAGAAAAATAGGAGTCTCCGTCTCATTCTGTCTCCTGATTTATTATTCTTGTGAAAATCAAGTGCGGGCTAATGGATGTTCATTTGCGGGATTGAGTGAACGATTTAAGGGAAGAATACTATTTGCTGTCATGATTGATTTAATCCATATTGAAGAAATAGTATAAATATAAGGTGCTGCTCAGCTCATACAGATGATAGAGGACCCCGTCTGTAGGCCCAAAGGCACTGAAATCTTAAGGAGTGCTTATTTGGGCCTGGCTGGAGCTGCTTATACCTGCACTGGACCGCCAATGGCTGGCTGACTCTATAGATTTTATATATAAATACTCCCAGTGCAGTCATCAATTTCAATTTTGTGATCTTGAAAACTCCGGGAAATTCAACATTAGGAGATTATTTAAAATACTCATCTCTGGTTCTCTGTCAAGGATGATCTGCCTTCGTTTTTTTTTTTTTTTTTTTCTTGTTTAATTTTAGATCTTTGTGTATCCAAGTTCCAAAGGTGAGATCTCTGATCTTGAGGAACAGACAAACAATTTGAGTACAAAATGTTATAAAGGTATCGCACAAAGTACACCAGGAGGGGGCCTATTAATCAAGCCTTTTTATTTTCCATAATTCTGATGCTTTGACATCTTGAGGCTTTGCTGACTCCAGGAAGACGACACTTCCCAGAGCTAGCCAATTCCTAGAGATAGTAAACAACTTGCCCACCAGGGAGCATACCTTTCACAAGCAAACTAAGTGATCCAGAACGCACCCACCCCACCGCCTCCTCTGTGGGGCAATCGCCCTCAAGGGCTAGTTTTCCTCTGCCCTAATCACTCCAGGGCCAGACTCCAGACAACCAAAGACAGCCCCTGCACCCCAGCGCCTGTTGAAATTGTTCAGACTAGCCAATCCTAAACTGGCTTGCCTTGTCTTGGCTTGCCTTCCCTGCAGAAACCAAAATATGAGGCTTTTACCCCCATTTCCTCCTTACTCCCTCTGCCTCCTGACTGTGGTGCTTCCCCAGGTGGCCTTGTGTGGCACTGCCTGCCTCCTCCCCTGGGGAAATGGGAATAACAAATGATCTTTTCAATGGCAGTCATCTCCTTGTCTGAATAATAATAAACCTGCATTTTGGAACAAGGGGTTACATGGGCCTAGAAGCTTGGAGAAAGCATCCCCAAGGCAATCCAGGATTTGAAGGGAACTTGAGTGTCAGGTGGCTGTCATGTGGTCATGGAGGTGTGGGGGAGGGGAAAGGGGGGGTTCCAGGCAGTGGGAATGGCCCATCTGAAAGGAAGAGGGTGGTGTGTTTAGGGAATGGGGACTACCCTGGGTGGGATGAGGGCAGGGGTAAGAGATGAAGATGGAAAGATTGGCTGTGTTAGATTACCAAGGGCCTTGTAAGGCCTGCTCAGGAGCTGGATTCCTATCCAGTATCTATTGGAAGAGCAAGTTCAATGATACTTGTGCACATAGGGATCAATGAAAGCTAAAGATCAGACAGGCCATTAGGAATAGAATTGGGAATAGTATTTAAATCTCCATATTCTTCCCTCTGTTGTCTGGTGCCCCATTGTATGTTCTGGCTTCAGAAGAAGGCTTTCCCCCAAAGAGTAAGTAGATGAAAAGTGCCCGTAAGACTGCCGTAGCACATTACTTGAGTGCCTTCTGATTTTTCCTTTACTTGCCTCCAGCTGAATTTGGAAATTCATGACAACCATTTACATGAGTAAAGTGAATTAGAAAGATGGATTAAAAAGTGTTTACATCTTGATAACTTTAACTCTTGCATAAGACACTATATTCTTCCTTTCTTTTTCCTCTTCTATTTCTCATTTCCCTTTTTTCTCCTGGTCCCTCACCCTGAAAATATTTATTTTACTCCCATATTCATTTGCTTTAGAGAAAGTTGTGTTTCTTTTCAGGTAAAAACCATCTTAGCTGTATATATTTGAGGAGCTTAATAACACCTTCTTCAAAGCCAAAAACATTTCACAGCCAACAGGAAAGGGTTTTGATTGTCTTCATGACAAATATTTAGGACTGTCTGCTCTGTATTACAAGTATAGCATCAGGTGCTATGACCAGAAAAAGAAAGAAGATCGATGAATAATGATCATGGTTTGCCAATAGGAGGGGAGAGTAAACAACAGAATAATTTAATTCTCACTATCAACTTGTCTTATTCAAAGCTTTCCTGGCTGAGGAAGGAAGGGCCTATGTGAGGTCTTTGTTATAGTGCAGATAAAATGACATACTGGATTATTCACACCAGTGCTGAAAATTGATTTTATTTCTCCTACTTGTTGAATTCCAAACTAATGAGACTTGACTGTTATACAACGATAACTATTGTCACGTAGCTGTACAATTACCAAAGCTAGACTCTTTTATAAAAAAAACCAAGCGGTATATTGTTCTTTAATATTTGACACATTTTTCTTTCTCTGCTCACTTTTCTTTAACCTCCCTCAATTATGTTGTCTGTCTTCATCAATACTATTCCAAATCAGTAAGAAGAATTTTCCCCATAAGATTAAAAAAAAAAAAAGTGAAGCATTAAATGTTGATGTTACAAATGTGGGACCAATGTTTTCCTTCTGAAAGATTAGTGAGGATTAATCACTTTCTGTTTTAGATTGAATTAGGCTAATATAGCACAAGCCCCCTGTAGTATTTTCTGGTGTCTACGGATATTCTGTTTAAGTGCAAAAATTCACAATTGCTGGCAAAGCGACTGACAGTGACCTAGACATTTGGGATGCCCTAAGCAAAAGTTTCTTTGAGGCATTTTAGTCTTTTGTTAACGGAATCATCAGCTCTCCAGCTTGATTGCCAATTTCTCTCTGTCTCATTCCAACTCAGTTCTCAACAGCAGTGGTACATTTTCTCTTTGCAGACCACAGCTATGAGGATCCCTTACTTTTGTCATGCATAGCTTGCTGACTTTCTGCAGGAATGAGGTTTGACTAAATAAAGAATTCTGCACAGTATCATAAAGTCATCAAAGGCCAGGACTTGTTTTGAGATTCTTCAGATACACATACCCTGTCTAGTACACAGGTCAGTAATGTGTAGTGAAGATGGGTGTCATGGTTGATAATCCTGGTATATTAGGGGACCTTGCAGAGGGTTTTGATTGTCTTCATGACAAATATGCTCTATGGTCCTCTGTGATTTGAGGGTTAATCTTGGGGTTGTTGGACTCTTAAACCATACAGGGCTACTCCAAGGTAATTAGGTATTTGACAAAAAAGGTTTTTTAAATTAATTTTTTAAATTCCAATATAGTTAATATACACTGTTATATTAGTTTCCAAGTGTGAAATATAGTAATTCAACAATTCTGTATATCAGTGCTCATCATGATAAGTGTACTCTTAATCCCCATCACCCTATTTCACCCATCTCCCCACTCACCTCCCTTCTGGTAACCATCAATTTGTTCTCTACAGTTAAGAGTGTGTTTCTTGGTTTTTCTCTCTCTCCTTTTTTTTTTTTTCCTTTGCTTGTTTCTTAAATTCCACATATGAGTGAAATCATATGGTATTTGTCTTCCTCTTACTGGCTTATTTCACCCTCCATTATATTCTTTAGCCCCATGTTGTTGCATAATGGCAAGATTTCATTCTTCTTTATGGTTGAATAATATTCCACTATATATATATATATATGTATATGTATATATATATATATACACACATACACACACACACACATATACGTATACACATATACATATTACATCTTCTTTGTCCATTCATCTTTCATTTTTTTAATTATTTAATTAATTATTTATTTATTTTTAATTTGACAGAGAGATAGAGAGCACAAGTAGGCAGAGTGGCAGGCAGAGGGAGAGGGAGAAGCAGGCTCTCTGCTGAGCAGGGAGCCAGACGTGGGGCTCGATCCCAGGACCTCAGGATCATGACCTGAGCCGAAGGCAGCCACTTATCTGACTGAGCCACCCAGGCGCCCCATCCATTCATCTTTCGATGGACACTTGGGCTGCTTCCATAATTTGGCTATTGTAATAATGCTGCAATAAACATAGGGGTGCATATATCCTTTTGAACTAGTGTTTTTGTATTTCTTGGGTAACTACCCAGTAGTGCAATTACTGGATCATAGGATAGTTCTATTTTTTGTTTTTTTTTGAGGAATCTCCATACTGTTTTCCATAGTGGCTGCACCAGTTTGCACTCCCATGAACAGTGCACAAGGGTTCCTATCTGCCCACATCCTCTCCAACACTTGTTGGTTCTTGTGTTTTTGATTTTAGCTCTTCTGACAGGTGTGAGTGATATCTCATTGTGGTTTTGATTTGTATTTCCCTGATGATGAGTGATGTTGAGTATCTTTTCATGTGTCTGTTGACCATCTGGATGTCTTCTTTGGAGAAATGTCTGTTTATGTCTTCTGCCCATTTTTTAATTGGATTATTTGTTTTTTTGGATGTTGAGTTGTGTCAGTTCTTTATATATTTTGGATACTAACCCTTTATCAGATATGTCATTTGAAAATATCTTCTTCTATTCTGTATGTTGCCTTTTAGTTTTGTTGATTGTTTCCTTCACTGTGCAGAAGCTTTTTATTTTGATGAAGGCCCAATAGTTGATTTTTGCTTTTGTTTACCTTACTTCAGGAGACATATCTAGAAAAAAGTGGCTAAGTCTGATGTCAGAGAAATTACTGCTTGTGCTTTCTTCTAGGATTTTGATAGTTTTAGGTCTCAATTTTAGGTCTTTAATCCATTTTGAGTTTATATTTGTGTATGGTATAAGAAAGTGGTCTAGTATCTTTCTTTTGCATGTAGCTGTCCACTTCTCCCAACACCATTTGTTGAAGAGACTGTCACAAAACTCTTGAAGCAAACTTTCAAGATCACCTAGTTCAACCCCATTATAGTAAAGATGAGGTTATTAAGAGCTAGGGTGCCTGCTTTCTTGGTGTTGCTTAGGTCAATAATTCAATCTTTCTTTCTCTTTGTATCTTTCTTGTTCTTTCATCAATTCATTCACTCCATAAATATGTTTTGAATGCCTGCTCTGTGTTGATCACTAATGTGTTAAAGAAATGAAGAAGATCGGGACCCCTTGGTGGCTCAGTCAGTTAAGTGTCTGCCTTCTGTTCAGGTCATGATTCCAGGGTCCTGGGATCAAGTCCAGCATCAGGCTCCTTGCTCAGCAGGGAGCCTGCTTCTCCCTCTCCCTCTGCCTGCCGCTCCCCCCACTTGTGCTCGCTCTCTCTCTCTCTCTGTCAAATAAATAAATAAAGTCTTTAAAAAAAAGAAATGAAGGGCACCTGGGTGGCTCAATCATTAAGCATCTGCCTTCGGCTCAGGTCATGACCCCAGGGTCCTGGGATTGAGCCCTACATCGGCTCCCTGCTTGGCGGGAAGCCTGCTTCTCCCTCTCCCATTCCCCCTGCTTGTGTTCCCTCTCTCGCTGTGTCTTTCTCTGTCAAATAAATAAACAAAATCTTTAAAAAAAAAAAAAGAAAAGAAGGATAATTTTTCTACCATACCAAGAATCTAAAAAAAGGGGAATTCGAGAAAAACAATTTAGTTATTATAATTTTATAGTGCTTTAAAATTTTCTAAATATTTTTGGGGTGCCTGGGTGGCTCAGTAAGTGTCTGACTCTCGATTTCAGCTCAAGTCATGATCTCAGGGTTATGGGATTGAGCCCCTCATCGGGCTCCGCACTCAGTGCAGAGTCTTGTCCTTCTCCCTCTGCTCCTCCCACGACTCACACGTGTGCTCTCTCTCATTCTCTCAAATAAATAAATAAATAAATAAATAAAATATTTTTAAAAAATTTTCTAAGTATTTTTGCATAGCTTATTCAATTTAACCATGAGAAACAAGCTTTGGTTATGAGCACTAAACTTTTACTATTTCTTTAGAGACTTCTCTGAATGACAGATCCATGTCAGTAAGCATCCTTCTGTGTAAGAATGACCTAAGAACAATCATTGATCTGGCTCATCAAATAACATTTGAAACCATGTAAGATCAATAGAATGGAGTACATGTTTCTTTTCTTGTACCAACCAGACTTGTAAATACTGAGGCAGTGTGAGCTAATCCTCCCTAAATCAGTTGAGCATGGATGGCTGAAATACTTTAATTGTCAGGGATTTATTTCTAAGGGTGGTCTTTCTGTCTCCAAGGCATTTACTGCAATGCAAATCACCCAAATAGGCAAACAATGGCTGATCATACCTGTAAGTAAGGCCAGCTTTACTCCTGGGTACTTTAAATATTAAAAAAAATAAATTAAAATAAATAAATAAATAAATAAATAAATACTCAGTCTACTCACTGCCCAAAATGAATTCTCTGCCTAGCCTTGGAATCTCAGGACTAAAGCTTTTAGGGTGTCAGGGAGTGAATCATGATATGCAACTCATTGCCCATAAGCAGTGATTAGATGATAAAATTATAACCTACTTGGAGATGTTCTATGGCAGTGACTACAGCCAATGGTGAATGTTACTGAGGATTAACTCCCCAATTACTTGGGCAGAGGAGCTTGACCAGGAGAAGCGGCTAAAGGTACAATGTGTTTGCTGATGTCCCAGATTCCTTTTACTGTGGTTTGAAGGAGCTTACAATTTAGTAGGGAGACAAGTACTTTAATGTATGGAGTGTTTTTGCTAAAGGAGGGTCACTTTTCATAGCTGATGGGTTGAGAAGAAGATGATTGAAACTTTCTGAAGCATCAGATCTAATCTTAGTCCCAAAGGATGCATGAGAGTTGGCCAGGTGAAAAATGAGGGCAAGGGCATTCTAAGCAGAGGGAACAATGGGAGCAAAATCACGGAGGCACAAAATGGGAAGGTGGTTGTAGGGGACTATAATTTGGAGTTAATAAAGTGGGAAATACAAGGCAAGGAGTACTAGATGAAGCTAGAGAGGCGATATATTATCACAAAGAACCCATAGCAATAGACCTAGCTAATGATGGCCTGAATTGCGATTGTGGAGATAAGAATAGAGATCACTTCTGCCTGTGGAGACCATGATCTCTTATTCACAGTGGTTGTCAGAAGTTCAGCTGGGAAAAAATGTGGGAGATCAGAATATGCCACCCCCAATTATGCCACTTTGGCGTAAGATTATTTTGAGCTATAGACAATTGAGAAACAGCAGATGCCAAGAAAGCTCTCTGCCCTCCCTTTCCATTTGCCTAAAAGCAGAACCTTAATTTCCATTTGTAATGGGGTCTCCCACTCCCATACCAGGAAAGGAAAGGCAACTCTTAGATTCTTAATCACCAGAGACAACTCTAGACTCTTAGTAGCCAGAGAAACACTGAGAGTCATCTACATAACAAACAGGAAAATAATCCTATTTACCTTCCCACAGTTTGCTGCTCCTAAAAGCCTAAACCCTTTTTCCTTTGTCTTGTCACTTCTCTACAAATTTATTGGTCTTTGTTAAGATGCATATAAGCCTCAAGATCTAACCACCCCTTTGAGCTACTCATCATCAAGATTCTCCCACATTCATGAACATTGCATACGTTAATAAACCATTTTTCTCTTGTTAATCTGTCTTTGGTTAGTTAACTTCCAGTTCCCCAGCCAGAGAACCTAGGAGAGGGTAGAGGAGGGTTTTTTTGTTTTTGTTTTTTCCTTTATAAAGGCAATGTCTTCCGAATAGCTCTTCTTATTTGTTATAAACTTCAAATTTAACCAACTTCAGAAAGAACAAAGCCAGAGCAGTTCATTTGAAAATCTACACTGGAAATCAGTGCATCCTTTTTACCTAACCCAAGACTAACAGCTAAAGGAATATTCATGATGGGCCATTGAGTCATCCCGCCCAGACTCTGTGTGGCACACATCTGGAAGGAAAGCCCCAACGTGAATGATGCTTTCTGCAGCTGTAATGCACCTGCCCCTCTTTGGAACCAAATTGACTTGGACATGAGAAGAAACAAATTTAAGCACAGAGTTTCTAGGAATTGGACTTCCTTCAAGGCTTCAAAATTCACCTCTTAAAAACACTAACCAGTGGATAGAGACATGAAATTATTTTATATACTCTGTCTAGTGAGCTCAATTTCCTCAGTAAAATGATGCTATTGTCTAAGCTAATCTCCAGGACCTTTTGTTTAGAAGAGTCTGTACTGATGGGGATTGATGTGTTTCCTATTGTTCGCAGTCATAAGAGTTATCATTCAAATGAAAGTAAAGCACAACTAACCCTTCTCCACTTCCCCACCCCAAAAAGGTTTCAACCTTTTTATAGAGAATTTCTTTAAAAATACAAAAGATGGTATATATATTTTTAATTGAGATATAATTGATATATAACATTATATTAGTTTCAGATGTACAACATAATGATATGGTATTTGTGTATATTGTGAAATGACCACCACAATAAGTCTAGTTAACATTTATCGCCATACAGTTACAACTTTTTGTGTGTGATGAGAACTTCTAAGACTTACTCTGTTAGCAGATTTTTTAATTAAATATTTTCTTTATTAGATTTCATTTTCCAGCTGTTTTAACTTAATAGAATTTTTTTTTCCTTAATTTCAAACTATATCATGCCTTTTGGCTAAATGATGGTTATCTTTCCAGCCCAATGGCCTTTTTCTGTCAATGGCAACTAAATCCACAAAGGCGATTTGCTTTCTAACTATTTGAGGTTCTTGTTTTCCCATTGCACATCAGAAATTTTGCTCAAGTCCACCAAATTTTGTTAGGAAAATTTTATTCGGTAAGACAGGATCCAAAATCCCCAAATTAAAATGCAGACATCTTAGGGGCATGCCAGCTACAAGGTGTTTTATTGTGTAATTACTGTAGGGCTTTATACATATTGAAAAGCTAAAAACCAGATCTTTTGGTCTGTTCCGTTTTGTTTTCTTAAAGTGTATTTTTTGGGTTCATGTCTCTTTTTGTTCTGATGTGTGACTACATAATTTTTGTATGGGATTTTATTTTATTTTAATTTATTTTTTTGTGTTTCAAGTTTTTATTCAAATTCTAGTTAATATGTAGTGTAATATTAGTTTCAGGAGTAGAATTTAGTGATTCATCACTTCCATATAACACCCAGTGCTCATCATAAGTGCCCTCCTTAATACCCATCTCCCATTTAACACTTCCCCCCACTCAGCTCCCCTCCAGCAACCCTCAGTTTGTTCTCCATAGTTAAGAGTCTCTTTTATGGTTTCCCTCTCCCTCTCTCTCTTCCCCCCTGCTGTGTTCATCTGTTTTGTTTCTTAAATTCCACATATGAGTGAAATCATATGGTATATCTTTCTCTGACTGACTTATTTCGCTTAGCATAATACACTCTAGCTCCATCTACATCATTGCAAATGACAAGATTTCATTCTTTCTGATGGCTGAGTAATATTCCCCGATCAAGGAGCCTCATGCAGGGACTTGATCCCAGGACCCTGGGATCATGACCTGAGCCGAAGGCAGATGCTTAATCGACTGGAGCCACGCAGGTGCCCCTTCTTCCCATTTCTTAACTGGTTTATTTGGTTTTTGGGTGTTGAGTTTGATAAGTTCTTTATATATTTTGGATACTAACCCTTTATCAGATACATCATTTACAAAAATGTCCTCCCATTCTGTAGGCTGCCTTTTAGTTTTGTTGATTGTTTCCTTCACTGTGCAGAAGCTTTATATCTTGATGAGGTCCCAGTAGTTCATTTTTGCTTTTGTTTCCCTTGCCTCCAGTGACAGGTGTAGTAAGTTGCTACAGCTGAGGTCAAAGAGGTTGCTGCCTGTGTTCTCCTCTAGGATTTTGATGGTTTCCTGTCCCACATTTAGGTCTTTCATCCATTTTGAATTTATTTTTGTGTATGGTGTAAGAAGGTGGTCCAGTTTCATTCTTCTGCACATTGCAATCCAGTTTTCCCGACGCCATTTGTTGAAGAGACTTATCTTTTTTCCATTGAATATTCTTTCCTGCTTTGTCGAAGATTAGTTGGCCATTGTTAGCAAATTTCATATATGCAGTACAGTATTAGTGATAGTCACCATGTTGTACATTACATCCCAGGACTTACTTATTTTATAACTGGAAGCAAAATGTTATCTTAAGACCATTGCACCTGCTTTGAAAATGCAGCTGTAGGCTATGTAGCCATGAAGGAAATATCATGTGAAAGATACCTGAGTTGGCCGTTCCAGGTGTAAGAGGCTGACTTGCCTGAGACCTACGGCTGTAAACCTTGTTCTGGCGCAGGGGTTTTCTGCTTACAATTATGTTGTTTAGAGACTAGAGATCTTTATTAATTAGAAGTAGAAAACTGCATGAAGGGTTTCTGTTTAAGGTGGGCACTTTGCATAGAGTTCGACCTTGTTGTACAATATTACTCTTCTCCTTGTTCCTCAGCTAATGGCTCTCCTTTGGACGAGGAGGGCAGTCCTGTCTCTCTCAGAACTATTGTCTGAAGAGCAGCATCAAAGACTAGCTGTCTTCTGGGTCATTTTGGTTTCTTGTCAGGTCATGCCTTTGAATGATTTCTTCAAACAAGGAGAAATTCTCCTCTTAATATTCCATTTCAATTTTTTCTCATTGTCCTCTTCAAAGTGACAAATGTTCCTTTGGCTCAGTTTTACTTTATACTGCTGACAGGATGAACAACACACGAGCATTTGACTTGGTGCTCAGGTGGCTCCCCACCCCCTGTCAATCCGAGGGACATTCATCTTTGCTCCCACTACTTCCCAGAGTGATAGTGGGCTAGGTGACATTTTAAAATCAGCTCACTTTGATTTATGAATGGGCTTTATTCTTTCATCTCTAATAAATGCATTAATGCTATTTTCCTGTCACAGTTCTGGCTAGCCCTTCTATTCATTGGTATGCAATTTTCCTAGATTGTGTGTGGGTAACAGTGGGAGAAGGGAGGAGGATATATGTGGTTATTATGTGGAAATAAAATGATAAGGCTTCTGTAGGCAATAGCAAATATCTGTGATCATTAAGTTAAGAATCACATTAAAGTTGAGCCATGGAGTAACTCTGAGACTATATGAAGATAAAGAAAGAGCAATTTTCATTATGGCTCTCCATTCATTACGAGATAAGTACATTTCTCAATAGCTTAGGAGGCCCTAAAGGATCTTGTCCCACGTTACACTGTCTCCTATTCCTGTCTTCTTTTTCCCTTCACTCCAGCCACACCGGCCTTGCGGCTCCTTGGACATGTCGGGTACACTCTGCCTTAGGGCCTGTGCATTGGCTGTTCCTACTGCTGGAATTTTCTTTGCTCACATATCTGTCTGCCTAACTTTGTCATTTCCTTCAGATCTTTGCTCAAATGTCCCCTTCTCAATGACACTCTCCCTGCCTACCCTATCCAAATGGCCAGCCTGTTTCCTACCTCTCATTTCCAATATTATTTACTCTGCTCTACTTTTTTCTTTTCTCATAGCACTTATCTCTTGTGAAATATTAAACAATTCATTTATTGGATATTTTTGCCTGTCTCTCCTGGGAAGGGGTCAGAGGGGGAGAAACAGGGTTCTTGGCCTGTTTTATTCACTGATACATCCCAGGTGACTCAAACAGTGCCTGGGATATAGTGGGCCCTCGGGAAATATTTGTTGAATAAAGGAACTATAGGAGCCTGGGATGTCTTTGCTGTCAGCAGTCCCTGTGTGGCCTCCCGCGTCTTACCCAAATTTGTTCTGGTTTAACTTGAAATGACTTACTTAATGTCAACATTTCCCTATAGATGACAGACTCCCTTAGCACAGGACCATATCTCTTTCATTTTATTTTTTTGTATCCCCAACATTTGCATAATACCATGAAAACAATACATACTTAGCTATATGAAAAAATATAACATGGATGATGATGAATTGTGATGACATTTGTTATCTATTTCCTCGATAAGTGATTTATTTCACAACTTCATTTAGTCTTAAGTCAAATGTTATGACCACAACTCAGGGTAATTTGCACTGTCCTTCCCAGGTCATTAGATATATATTAATGTGCCCTAGACCAGATATCTAGAAAAGCTAGCACCTCACTTACACCTTAAAATGACCCAAAGAAAATAATCTTTAACATGTACATGGAAAATTGTTTAACAAGTTAGTTAATTTGCATATAATACATTTTTTCCAGATAAAATTTCCCAGGAAATACTGAAAGATTAAATCGAGTCTTCCTCACCTTCTAATCCAAAGTAGCTCTTGGTGACACTCTGGAGCATTGCCGTTTTGTTTCCTTAACACACTTGCTCTCACTGTGTTACACTTTCTTGTTAGTTTGTCTCTTCACTGTAATGGTAAGCTTCATGAGAGGATGTGTTCATTTTCTAGGGCTGTGGAAGTAAGTGATCACAAACATGGTGGCTTAAAACAAGAGAAATGTATTATCTCGCAGGACTGGAGGCCAGAGTCTGAAATCAAGGTGTTGGCAGTGCCGAGTTCCCTCTGAAAGCTCTGGGGGACAGGCCTTCCTTGCCTCTTCCAGTGTCTGGAATGATATAAGAAAAAGAAAGGGCATAAAATGCAGTGGACCCTTCGACTTCTGGCAGATATGAAATAAAATAAGAGTTTGTTCAGATCCTATAGGAACAGGGAGAAGATACTTTTGAGTGTATCAAAGGGCAAAGTCCTTTAGAGCAAAGCCAACTCAGTCTTTGAAATTTGAACCCCTCAACTCAGCTCTCATCTCCCTATTGCATTCGTTCTCAAGGAGGAGAACCACCAAGGAAAGGAAAAGATGGTCAGGTGCCAGTGGTGGACTTGTACTGGGAGGGAGTTCATAACTGCATGTATTAAATGGCGTACAAAGAGAAGAGGGGGAGAGGCATCCATAGGGCATCGGGTTCTGGGTTGCCCTTTCTGTAGCTGCCACTCCGTCTCAGCTTTGATCAGGCACAGTTAGGTCAGCTGGACGCGGAATGTGGTTTCATTCCCAGGGGACTTCCCCTCTAGTTATAAGACCAACGTGAGTGAAAGAACATCGGATGCTGTTAGTCGGCAGATGCGCCCCATTGTGTGGCAGAGCCTGAGTGCAGAATTGAGAGAAAAGATTATAAGAGGGCAGTAACTTCAGAAAACGTAGGGCTTTAGCTGGTTCTGAAAAAAAATGGTTACAGCATAGCTATGTGGAGGCTTTCCTGAGGAGGGAAGATGGTGAGATAAGAGGAGGAGGCTGGGGTGTGCCCGGTGCACGGCTGATGTGCACGGCTCACGTGTGGTCTGCAGGAGACAGGTGAGTCCAGGCAGGGCGGGAGTTGGAGCGTGTCATGGGCAATCAGGGGAGCTACGTGAGGTGAAGAGAAAGGACAGCAGCTTCATTTTAAAAATCGGCTTGCTTTCTCGTTGGAGATGATTGGAACTCATTTTGGCCTCTGCTCATTCCTTTACCTCTTAATGTGGTCTCTCTGACAGTGGGCGGTTGAGAAAAAAAAAAGAAATGTCTTCACTTGTCCTAACCAGATGAGTTCTACTATTTTGCTTTTTTTTTTTTTTTAAGCTATGATCTTTGAGCAATCTTTATCTGTTAACTTTTCAGCATTTTGCCCTCTAAATAGTACCATAGGTCACAGTCTGCTTTTTATCTTATGAATTTTTCCATTTCTCTTGTGATTTTTTTTCCTCTCTTAAATGTCCATTTTATTAAATGCAGTCTTGTAGCAATTCCTGTTTCTTGTCATATTAGATTTAGTTCCTTAAAACGATTTGGCCACAACCTATTCCAGTTCTGGAAGTTTTTCTAAGGCTTTAATGTTCTCGAGGATAGAGTTCACTGTCACCTGTTGCCTACCCTGTAACATTACACTTGAAATGAATGACAACTCTTTACATATTTCCAGATCCTCAGACATCATTGGCATGAGTTTCATGGCAATTCTCTTCATATAGTGCCTTGGAAGCTGAGGTTTTCAACGCTCTATTAATTATTTAAGCACTGGAGCTCAAGAATCATTCAAATGGATACTCAGAACAAGTGCTGAATCTTTGGATTCATTTGTTATTTTAGCCTCCTTACACTTTCAAAACAATCTGAAGTGCAAATGCTCTAAGAATCATGAAAATCAGGGTAAAAGTACAAGGGCCAATTAAAAAATTAATGGGAGATGATTGCATCTGGAATTTAGACTAAGATTCATGTTAACATTGAGTGCAAAATAGCAAGCCAAACCAAAATATGACAAAATAAAAAATAGAGCTCTCATCTGATAAAAGGAAAACCAGACCAAAAAAAAAACCTCTTTAATCAGGAGAGATGGATTTTTGTTCTGGCATTAATTTATTGTCTGAGTCAAGGAATATTGACCATTTTGGATGATATTTCAATGGTTTCTTAAAAGATGCAGAAATACCCTTCATTTGACCATTTATTATGTTACAGATCAAGAAAAACCAAGGATATGTTATTAAATTCCATGTTGAATGTTTTTTAATTAAAAGAGAAGGGGACTAACATTTAATAAGAGTTATGGCAGACAGTGTTAATTACCTGTCAAATGTCAATTCTCCCTTTTCTTGTAAAAGAATCAAGTGCATTGTGACCAGTGGAAAACTAGATTTTTCCTGCCTACTTAGTGTCAGGTATGGTCTTGTGACTCAGTTCTGGCCAATGAGATGAAAGTGAAAGTTCCTTCCGGGAAGGTTCCCCAGAAGGGAGGGGTGAATTCTTCCTTCATTGTGCCCAGCAGCAATCTTGACCAGGAGGTAACTTTGAAGTTTGAAAATAGGAGGCGTCTGGACCCCTGAAGACTTCTGGAGGTGTCAAAGCAGTCCTGGACTGCCTACCCTGGGACTTCCTTTCTGTAGGAGAATGAACCTTGTGTGCTTAGTGCACTAGAGTTGGGTCACTTTTGCTAGTAGCCAAATTAAATTACTCACTGATATGCACAGCCATGTAGTGTCCGTTGCTTCTCCAGTGGTATGTCCAAATTTCCTCAACTCTCCTTTGAGTCATATTATTACTGACTTACGGTGTTTGTGGACCTGGCTAAGGTCCTAAGACTATTTAGGGGACTTAGAATTTGAACTCCATTCTTGTCTGCATGCATTCAAGCACTGATGTCTCCAATACAGTTGTGATGGGTCTGAAGGCCTGCTACAGGGGCTGAGCTTAGAAGAGCTGGTCTCTCTCTGAAGCTTTCCTTTTTGAATCTCAACTGGCATAGTGTTTCTCGGCAGTGCTAAGAGAAAGCATGGGAAGAGCTTTGCCCATGTATAATAAAGGTAGACTTCAGATCCTCTGGAACCCATGTGTTGGGAGTATGATAATCAAAAGAGAAACTCTCCAAAGAAAGAGGAAATGGAGGAGCCCATGCATTAGCACCTGCTCTTAAGCTCTACAATAGGCCCTGGAGATTCTATATTTTATTTTGCTAAGTGAGGTGGTAGTGCTTATCTCTGCCCTTCATCTTTACCTCTAAGAAAATTGTATCACCTGGCAGACTGATTTGTAGAAAAACATGAGGAAAGAAGAGGGATGGTGGCTAAAAAGCTAACTGAGAACGGCTGTCTAAAGTGCATGGCATGCAAGAATCATGGTCAATATCCTTCTTCCCACCCGCCCTCATTCCCCCGTGGTTTCCTGACCACAGGCCTCAGCAGCACTTGCCAACCTACTGCAAAGTCCTCTAACTGGCCTCCCTCTGCTGGCCTCTGGCCCACTCCAGGCATTTGTGGGCACCTGCACGGGAGTCCCTTTTCCAACATAAATAGGAATCTGTTGTTCCCTTTCCTTACAAATTTCTGATAAGTCCCATTGCCTTCAGGGTGGAGCCCAAACTCCCTGTCCTGTCATCTCGCCCCTTCATTCTCCAGTTTTGTCTTCCATCGCTTCATCCCTACATTCTAATGTTCACCACCGACCCCCCACAGGTCACATTGAGCTTCCCCTTCTGCAACATTGTCTTTTACACCCAGCCAGTTTCAGGCAAACCAGTTCTGACAATATCCCATTAGCACCAGGCTATTTTTGAATTTAACTTACATTGCTCATCTATCATGTGTCTGAGTCCCACATCCCAAAGGTCTTCCTTTGCTATAAAGGTGCCAGTGTTACCTTTATTGCCCCCTTTCCTCCCGTTTTCTCTAGTGATTGTAACAGAGGGCTGTGGCTTCTCATAGTGGCAGTTTATTTCTCTTGACATTGGGTAATATTTGCAATATAAGGGTGCCCCTGAACAACCTTGAGGCGCTGCTCCCTGTTCATTTTTTTCCCAGCTGAGTTGGCGGTATTGCTTTTTTGTTATTCTCCAAAGAATTTGTGTCCTCGGTTTATAGACAACATACATTTGTCTCTTTTTTTTCCAAGCATTTCAACTTCATTATTTATTTCCGCCCCCCCCCCAAAAAATGATTCATTAACTCTCTAATCCTAGCAATGCCAGCAACTGAAGACTGCTCTAAGTTTAACCTGTTTGTTGGACGGAGAGGAAGTATGAATTTTGAGGGCATTCAGGTGCCCTATTGTCCACCCATGCCCTCTAATTTAGGAGAGCTTAATCTTTTTCCTCTTAGATGTCACAGCTTTCTGGGGTTATTTTAAATATTTGTTGAAAGAGAGTGAGTACTCATCTCCACTCGATGCTTCTCTAACGCTCCTCTATGCTGATAATTTCCAAATCTGTCTCCCTGACATCAGTATCAAGCTCCAGATGCCTATCTTACAGTCTGTTGGGCACTTCCACCAAGATACCCTGCTGGGACTTAAAATTTAATGTCTAAAAACAAGCTCTCAACATCCCATATAACAAATGACCTATCCTCCAGAGGGATGTAGACCCATCAGTGGTGCCATCTTGGTCATAATTATCCAGGCAATTTCATCAGCCTCTTTCCTGTTCAGAAACTACTTACAGAGTGGACATTAAAACTCATAAACTTGACATTCAAAGCGCTCTTCAGATTAACCCCGATATCTTTCCAACTTCATGCCCCACTATTTCCCCCTATGAATCCTTCACTGTGGTCAGGCATGTATTTACTACTACAGAGAATATGTCTTCACCGTATTTGTTTAAGTAGTACTTCTGCAGAAATGTCCTCCTTACTCTAATCGGAATGAAGTCGGGGAAGGTTTTGCCCCTTCCACCACAGAATTATCCTGACTCCCTGAATGATTTTGTCTTGACTCCTTTATATTCTGAGTGTGTACCATTTCTTTAGTACATATTACATATATTATAGAGGATTTAATGTGACTTGGAAAAGTTAACACAATGTAAGACTAATGATGAGAATGAAACTCTTTATAAAGAGCAGGAAGAGATGTTAACAGATAATTTGAGATGAAATATTTGCTGTAATGGGTCACAAATGTGGCTGACTTCCGAAGCAGCTGAGCCAAACTGCAAGCACATTGAGTTATATCATCCTTCTTTTTAATTTTAGAAAAAGAAAGCACACGAAAAAGTTCCACAGAAAGCAACATTTTTCAGGAACGAAACCTCACGATACATTTACAGTGTGAGTCTTTTTTTCATAGGTATATCTGGTTCACAGTGAAAAAGAGACAAAGGTGCTTCCTCATGAAATCCTCCACTATCAACCCTTTATAAAGAAGATAGTGTGAAATTGAAGAGCTGAGATAGTGTGGTTTTGGAACTGCACTTTCTGTTGATAGAGAGCTTGGGGAACCTAAAAGAATAGGTAGTTTACTTGTCCACTTGACTCTGGCATATTGGATATAAGGGAGCTTTTGGACTGCAATTGATTTATCTGACAAGTGCTTGTTCTGCATGAAGTCTATGTTGCTGATAAAAGTGCAAACCATATGCTTAGGGACCAGATGCACAGAAGGCACAGTTGTCATTCTGTTGTGAAAATTTAGAAGAGAGTTGTCTTCCACCCAGACAGTCAGCCTACTTTATCTCAGATGACCAGAAATGGAGCCAACTTCCCTTCCCCTTCAAATAAAAAACAAAAAACCTGTATTAGAACGTGAGATCGTACCTATAAAACTGTTACAATAATTTTACATATAAGTGAGTCTATGGAGAAAGTCTAGAAACAGAAAAAATTAATTTTTTAAAATTAAGTTTTATTAAAATGGTAGAGTTCTGGGGTCAATGATTTCTGGTCTTAAAATTTGCTTGGTTGTTAAAAAACAGACTCTTAGCTCTAGACTACAAACGGATGGTTACCAGAGGGGAAGTGGGTGGAGGGATGGGTGAAATAGGTGAAGGAGATTAAGAGGACATTTATCATGATGAGCACTGAATAAGTATAGAATTGTTGACTCACTATATTGTACACCCGAAACTAATAGAACACTGTATGTTAACTCTACTGGAATTAAAATTTTTAAAAAGACAAAAAAATTTGCTTGGTTGTTAAGATAAATCTTAACAATGAGTAGAAATGTGAAAAAAGCTTTCCAAAAAAAAAGAAAAGAAAAAAGAAGATGAAAAGAAAAAAGCTTTCCATCTTCTCCAGCTAAGTTAGTTAGATAAGACCCAGAGTCAGCTTTAATGTGTTTAACAAAAAGTGCTTCTAGCAACAGCTTATATTTGACACTCCCATCTCTCTGCCTCCAGTGGAAAGACTAACCCAAGGCAAATGAAGTGAACCGAGTTTGTCCTCTTCCCTCCTTGTCCTCTAAGTAACATCCTTTCCCTGGTTAAGGCCCTAATACTCTTGAAGGATCTGATGCTAGTTCCCGGAGGATCCTTTCTTCTCTCTACCCCAGGGCTCACAGGGGCATAGACAATGTTTTCTGGCATTATTTAATTAGCAACAACAATATTTAATCCCCTAATACTTTTATCTGATGTCTTAGAATTTACCTCTGTGCTTTGTTCTTTTTACCTCTGGAGATATTATGATGTTGGACAAGACATGACAGGGCAGAGGAAACACAGTGATACAGCATGTCCTACAATTCGTTGCAAAGCTGATGAATATCCATTACTGAGGAGTTAAGATAAAGTGATTCTGAGGCTTTGCTTTCAGGTGATTTAACAATTCTAGGAGAGATCTATGAGAATGTAAAAGATTGGATACTTCATTATTTTGCTCATACAACTTTTGTCTTCATTTTGTTTGGGTATTAACTCCACGTTATTGGGAAAGGATCTTGTAGATCTCTCAGTTCTCTCCCCTTCCTCTGGCTACCCTGACTCTCTCTGTTTGGGGGAGAGTCTAGTCATTACTGTGTCTTATGGTTTCCTCTGGAACATTCTACCCCTGGGTACCCAGACATCCATGAAGGTTTTCGTTCACCTTCTAAGTGCCAGTGATAACATCACCTCAGAGACACTTCCTATAGTAATCTAATATAAAATACCCTTTACTTTTGTATGCCCTATCCAATTACCCTATTTTATTTTCTCCATATCTAAGAACATGCATTATTGCTTGCTTCGCAATGTCTTTCTCCAATCTCCCACTAGAATGGACAATTTTCTATCTTGTTCATTGCTGATTTCCAGCTCTTATAACAGTGCCTAGTACACAGAAGGTGCTCAATAAATATTTATTGAGTGACTGAGTGACTGCATGAATATAAGAGACTCACCTTAGTGGGAGCAGCTCTCTGATAAGGGAAGTCCTGACCTGGAAGACAATGGAACAGTGCATTTTCATCTCACTGGAAAAGGTTCACAAACTTAGAACACTAGTATTGTAGACAAGATAAAGAATAAAGAGGCAATTGGGGTAGAGTGCAGGGACCCCTGAAAAGGTGCTTTCTGAGCATATGAATAGATGTAGAAGAAGAGAGAGATAATTTTATTTAGAATGTGAAATAACTTACAGAATGAAAACGAGAATACCAACCTACCTGGTCTTATAGATATCTTTTGAAAAATTTCTCTTTTTAGTCTTGTCCAGGCCCTTCCATAAATATTCCTTGAATGAATAAATTAACAAAAGAAATGTAAGAGGCACAAAGCATAGACTTTGGCACTCTTTCTGAAGGAGGTAGGCAGCCTGACCTCAAACACAGTTACAGCGTTGGTCTTCAGCATTTCGTTCTATTCAGAACTTGCATGGCAGGGCCCAATTTTGGCTACCCCTTCTAGACACTGTCCCAGTTATTTTCTGATCCTTTTTTAAATACTTTTCTCCATTCAACAGCTTAAGACCTGTTTGAGCCAATGTGGAGATCAACTTTTTGGGAGGGTGGGACATGTGTAATTGTTAGCATTTCTTGAATCATACTGTCAAGAACTGTGAATGGTCTAAGGGTTTTATCCTACTTATCCTACTTGCCTATTTCTGTTTCCTGGCTAAATTCTGCCAGAGTAGAAGATATGAGACTCCTGGATTAGAGATAAAAAAAACTTTATCTCTCACAGCAAAAGCAGGAGCCAGAGACTGGTGCCCCAGAGTTGCACAAGGGGGTGGCCCAAGTGGACCTAGATGGAAGCTTTGGCCCTGCAGTGGGTTGCATTATAGGAAAGGAACATTGAACTTGGGGAATCTGCCACTTTCATAGTAAGTGGAAGCAAGCCTGCTCTTTGTCTTGGGTAGTTGTCACTTCTTCTCTTACAGTTGAAAACTCAACCCTGAAAAAATGGCTTGGATAAACAGTGGTCAGAACCTTGCATTCTTGGGGCATCCAGCAAGGAATTACGGGGGAGCTCAGGGCAATAGTGGATTGCTTCTACCAACAAGTACTACATGAGATGTGAAGAGAGGTGAGTTTTGATAGACACACATGGCAAAGAGAAGATGGAATGGTTGATTAAGTAACACAGTAAAGGCTGATAAATGTTTAAAATTCTTTCTTAACACCCGAGAAGGAAGATATTTGAACATTTGGAACCTTGTAATTCTAAATGGTATATTCTATACTCAGATTCATAGTGAGAAAATTTTCCTTTAGCAGAGTTTCAAAAACTATGATTCCTGAAAATATGATTCCTAAGTTCAGATCATGGCATTTTCCTCCTTCCCTCACCCCTAGCCCCTGGCAATCACTAATCTTTTTACTGTTTCCACAGTTTTGCTTTTTCCAGATGTCATCTAGTTGTAATTATACAGTATGTAGCCTTTTCAGATTGGCTTCTTTCACTTAGTAATATATATTTAAGTTTCTTCCATGTCCTTTCAAGGCTTGATAACTTTTTTTTTTTTTTTTTTTTTTAAAGCACTGAATAGTATTCCATTGTCTGGATGTACCATCATTTATTTTTCCATTCATCTACTGAAAGACATCTTGGTTGCTTCCAGTTTTTGGCAATAATGAATCAAGCTGCTATAAACACCCATAGGCAGGTTTTTGTGTGGGCATGTTTTCAATTAATTTGAGTGAATACCAAAAAACATGATTACTGGATTGAATGGTAAGAGTATGTTAGTTTTGTAAGAAACTGCCAAAATGTCTTCCCAAGTGGCTGCACCATTTTGCACTCCCACAGTCAATGAATGAGAGTTCTGGTTGCTCCACATCCTCATCAGCACTTCCTGTTCCAGACTGTGGCCGTTTTAATAGGTGTGTGGTGGTATCTCATTGGTTCTTAAATTTGCATTTCCCTGATGAAATACAAGGTGGAACGTGGTTTCATATGCTTATTTACTATATATTGTCTTTGGTGAAGTGTCTGTTTGGCCTTTTTGCCCAGTTGTAAATTGGGTTGTTAGTTTTCTTATTGTTGAGTTTTAAGAGTTCCTTGTATATTTTGGACAACAGTCCTTTATCAGAGGCTTTTTATTTAAAAAATGTTTGCTTTATTATTGATCTTTTCTTCTGCGTTGTGTATTCTATTGGTTAATTATGATTGAACAACCACAACTCAACAATGTCAGCTGCAATGTAAATGCTGAGTTTGCCAAATTTAGAAATTTGCATGAGAGGGTGTAGGTGTGGCAGAAAAGTAGGGTGACACAGGGAGGATGAAACAACATAGCCTTTTAAAAAATGTCATGTTAAAATAAAATTGCCTCTCTAATGAAGCAAATGACACAGTCTTTGTGTGTGTGTATGATGTTGGAAAACCACAGTTTTCTGTCCTGATTTAGACCGGGATCTTTTAAAATCTTACTAAGGTATTCCCAAGCCACTTCAACAAGGGAATTTTTGCAAAGCAGGTTTTTGATCAGTTTGCAAGATTAGTTTTGCCTGAGCTTAACTAGGTCATGCTTTCTATTCTCTTCTATCTCAGCAGAAACATACTTTATCAAAGGCCAGACAGACCAAATGTGGGATGTGCTTTTTAAAAAAGGTGGGTTTGGAATGTTAACAAATTAGTTTTATCATTTTAAATAGTTTCAAATTTAAATACCAAAGCGCTTGAGTGATTGGGCTCTCACTGAGACCACTAATCCATTGTGATTTATCTTTCTTCTGAACACCTGAGCATGTGAAGGTCTGTAGCATAGATTTGACAGTTGCAATTTAATGATTTATTTTGGCAACATAGTGTTGTCTTGGGCTGTCATTTAATTTTCCAAATTTTCCTCTCCACAACAGAAAGAAAAACCCTTGTGTATTAGGGCTTTCCAGAGAGACAGAACTAATAGGTTTATGTCTATACAAACAGGACAGAGATTTATTTTAAGGAGTTGGCTCATGGAACTGTGGGGTTTGGCAAGTCTGAAATCTGTAGGGCAGGCTGGAAATTCAGGTAAGAGTTGGGGTAGTCTTGAGTCTGAAATCTGAAGGGCAAGCCAATAGCCTGCAAACGCAGATGGAATTTCTGTGCTGCAGTCTGAAAGCGAACTTCCTTCTTCCAGAAAGTTCAATCTGTTCTGGAACCCTTCAGCTGATTGCAAGAGGCCCATTCACATTCTGCTTTATGTAAGGTCAATTAATTGTAAATGTCAATCACATCTAAAAAACACCTTCAGAGCAACATCTAAACTAGCATACTATGGGTGTTGCCTATGGTGCCCATACCCGCGGGCACCATAAGCCAACCCGCTGACACATAAAATTAACCATCACACCTTGAGAACACGAGTTACAGATTCTACTTCTCTGTGGGTTGCCACAGTAGTTATTGTCTATTGGATAAATATATCCTGGGTAAGTACACACTGGCTAAATGAATATTAGTTTGTCTTCTGAAAATTACATGTATTACTTCATAAATGAAAATGCCAGTGGTATCTGATGTAGGAAAGACGTTAGGGTTTGAAGCCGACGGCCAAGAAAGAATTCTTGAGACATCTTTGGTGCAAAAAGGTGATTTTATTAAAGCACGGGGAAAGGACCCGTGGGCAGAAAGAGCTGCTCCAGGGTCATGAGGAGTGACCCATTATATACTTTCAATTTGGGAGGGGGTTAGGGATAGCGTAAGTCTCTAAGGAATTTTGGAAGCAAGGTTTCCAGGACCTTGAGGGGGCTGGCTATTCTTGGGAAAAGGTCATTTATTACTGTCTAATAAAACCTTAGTCATGAGACCCTTCAGATGAACATTGGTGGGTCATATGCTTGGGGGATGATTGCCAACATGTATCTTGGGAGGTAGAGATAAAGGAAGTTTCCAAAGGAATTTTTATATGTTAAAGTAGACTTACAGGACCGTGGGTTTGGGCTAAGATTGCCTTTTGCCCTTAGTGAAGAATTAACACCGAGGCAGTTGAGTCCTTCGAGGAAGGTCACTATGCCTATTTCAAGGACTTGTCAATGTGCTGTAGATAGTAAGGAAATATAATAATTTTTCTTCTGTGTTTGTTTCCCACATCAGTATCCAGATATAAATTTTAAAGGTTTTATTTATTTATTTATTTATTTACTTATTTGAGAGAAGGAGAGAGAGTGTGCAAGAGCCGGGGAGAGGAGCAGAGGGAGAGGGATATGGAGCCCTACCCGGGGCTTGATCCCAGGACCCCAAGATCATAATCTGAGCCCAGATCAAGAGTCAGACGTTTAACCGACTGAACCACTTGGGCACCCCCAGATATAATTTTTAAGTATTACATGTATAGATAGGCAATACCAGTATTGATTCTTTAAAAATTAGCCTCAAATAAGTTCACTGGGAAGAAATAGCATTTTAGGAAATGGGAACAACATGCACAATTAAAGGCGTGAAAGAGACCTTGCAGGCTAGGGGCGGTGGGTCTGGGAGTGCTCCCAACAGATTGTGCGGAAGGTCATGATGCTGTAGAGGCTGCTGGGAATCTAGGGGAGAGCTTTTCACTGGAATACAGGGTGGCCACTGAAGGATCTTGAGCAGGAGAGTGATATAATGACAGTGGTTTTTTAAGAATCTGCATCTGATGACAGTATATGGACCAGAGACAATGAGGCCAACCTGGTCAGTTCAGGTCCTCTGAGAAGCAGTGGCTCACACGGGGGGTTTTGGAGGAGAGTGGCTGTGAAAGATAAAGGAGCAGGGGAAGGTAGGAAGAGCCTTGGGAGCTGCACTGGCTGACAGGATGGCCACTAGCCACACAGGACTAGTGAACATTCGCAATGTGGCTAGGTTGAACTGAGATGTATAAAGCACTCCCTGGAGTTCTAAAACTTATTACCCAAACAGAAAAACAAAAAACCCGCCACACATATGAGAATGTCAAGTACCTCCTTAATGACTCTGAAAATTTGACACTATGTTAAAATAATATTTTGGGATAGATAAACGATATCATTCTTTTTAAAAAAATTTTAAGATTTTATTTACTTATTTGATAGAGAGAGCACATAAGCAGGGGGAGCGGCAGGCAGAGGGAGAGGGAGAAGCAGGCTCCCCACTGAGCAGAGAGACTGATGCGGGGCTCGATCCCAGGACCCTGGGATCATGACCCGAGCCGAAGGCAGACGCTTAACTGACTGAGCCACCCAGGTGCCCCAAAGATATCATTCTATATATATATTTATCATTGCAATTTATTCCATCTGTTTCTTTTTCCTTTTGTAATGTGATTCCTTGAAAATTTGAGATTACCTATGTGGCTCATTCACTTTATATTTCTTCTGGTCAGTTCTGCTGTCACACTTGTGACAGGAGAGAGGAAGGAGGATGGGGCAGGAAGGTGGGCTGCTGGTCTAAGAAAGTTGGAGTCAGGCTGATGGGGAGTCCCTGAGCAAGGGCTGGCCTTTGGGAGTGTCCTACATTGTGCAGGATTGGGTTGGCACCAGCACCCCCATCATACTCAGTCATTGGCTGGGGCCATCCTGGGGGAAGTGCGGCCTGGGTGGGAAGGCAGTGGGGGGTCCACAGGGGTGTCAGCTGGAGGCAGTCAACGATGCTCCCTCAGCAGATTCTTTGGAAGGAGATGTGAGTCCTGCGTCTTCATGGCTCCTCATAAACCCGTCCTTTCATGGTAATTTAGGCAGCTATATCTGGTTTATGTGCCGCTGCTGTTTGGCCCGTGGCTATGACTTTTTAGCCCCATTTGTGTGGACAGTTTCCAACACTGAGCTCTGGATGAGACCCATCCTCTGGACCTCAAAAACTTCTAAGCTTGTTCACTTTCTAAGACTCAGTGACAGGAAAGAAGTTAAGGAGACTCTGGGATAGCTTAATGTATTTGCTTTTGAATGCCTCCCTCCATGACACCAAAACTTGCTGCTCTTCTAGAACCATTACTCTGCCAAAATTGAGGCTGTGACTTGCGAAGTGCTTACTTGGTCTGTGTTCTCTAAAAAAGCACCAGTAAGCTGAGAACACTGTAGACCTCCAAGGATTTCCATTCCAAGTTCTCCATTCAAGAGAAGATTATTTCTACAAAATGTATATGGCCTTTAAAATGGATAAGCCAATCTCATGTTGGGAGTTAAGATCTAATGAGAAATGGTTCTGTCCTCAAAGAGATTGCAACTGGGCTCGTGTACAAAATGCGAGGGATTTCCTGCTCCGCGGGAAGCCTGCTTCTCCCTCTGCCACTCCCCCTGCTTGTGTTCCCTCTCTCGCTGTCTCTCTCTCTGTCAAATAAATAAATAAAATCTTAAAAAACAAAAACAAAAACAAAAACAAAACAAAATGCAAGGTATATAGCTTTCTCCAAGTATGGCTCTTTTTGTGAAGCTGAGTGATTGCAAAGAGGAAAGGGAGATTTAGATGCTATGGTTTTGGATGAAGTCATCAGTCCTGTTAGGAAGGAGATACAACAGTTGAAAAAAAAGATACTTTAAAATGTAATTGGAACTATCCTTACCTTGCCCTGAAATGTCATTCTTTCTCTGTGTTGACATTAAATCTTGAAAGAAGGGGGAAAAAGTTTATGTCACAGATAAGAAGCCCCAGTAAGTGAATTCCCCTCCATCAAGTAAAGAATTATTCTGTAAGAATAACAATCATTAAATCATCATTAAATAATAATGAACATGGTAGTTTATGAATATTATTAGGTATAGAGGAGAAAAAACTCTTGTGTATATTTTCCACAAATTTTAGACCTGTCAACACTGACTTTCATCCATAAATAAGACAGTAGAGTTTAGTGAATAATAAAGGGTTTAGACTTTGAAAATCCATCAGGCTCCCTCACTTAACATCTGGCCATGTGGACTTGAGCAAGTTACTTAGCCTTTCTGAGCCTCTGTTGATCCAGCTGTACATTGGAATGTTTATGGTACTCAGCCCATATGACTGTTGTGAGAACTGATTGACATAATGCGCACAAATACTTAGCATTGTTCCTAACACATACAAAATGCTCAGGAAATAGTTGTTAATATTATCTGAAGAGACAGGAACTGCTCCAAACCATCAGCTATTCAAGAAAATGTCATTTTTTTTTTTTAAAGATTTTATTTATTTATTTGACAGAGAGAGACACAGCGAGAGAGGGAACACAAGCAGGGGAGTGGGAGAGGGAGAAGCAGGCTTCCCGCGGAGCAGGGAGCCCGATGCGGGGCTCGATCCCAGGACGCTGGGATCATGACCTGAGCCCAAGACAGAAGCCCAACGACTGAGCCACCCAGGCGCCTCTGTCATCTTTCTTGTCTTTCTAACTTGACTGCAAGTTTCCACCTGCCAAGGTTAACAAAAAATCCAATGTAAATCAAATGTCAGGCTCCTGTCCTTGCCTTCTATTGCGTGAGAACCTCCAGAGCTCATGCGGTGCAGGAAGAGGTGGATAGTTCCTGGTTGTACACCAGGGGGCTACCATCACCTTACTGCATTTGAAAACACACAGCTTTGATAGAAGCTCCCTTCTGTCTGTGACCAGGCTCCTAAGAGGAGGGTGACCAACTGGCCCTTGTTTGCCCAGGATTCTCTCAGTTTTACATTGAAAGTTCTGACTCCTGGGAACTCCCCAAGAGCAAACGGGGTCAGTGTGGTCACCCTTAGGCAAGAACCCAAGTCTACTCATTTTTGGCCGGCTGGGAGTGGCTGACCCTAAAATGGGAATGATTGTATGGGTCCTGAAAGCCTGGGTGGGTCCTGGCACCTACCCTGGAAACCAACAAGGTCACTATGAGTGGGCCACACCCCTCTTCCATTTATTCCCTCCCCTTTCTGCTGGTCCTGTTTAATGCCTGATAGACCTGGGATCTGAAAACAACAGTTGATTTAAGAGTTGCCTTCCTGGCAGAGTACCTCTCCTGATAATTCTTGATTACGTTCTGCAGCTCCACAAAGGGCTGGTAATGTTCTCCATGTTAAGGACTCAAAGGACTGACTCCACTGTAAAATGTGGGCATGTGGGAATGGGGAGCAATAATTCTAGAGTTGAACACAAGATAGATAATTTCTCATTAGACGAACTTTCACCCTGTTGCACCACTGCCACAAGCATTCTCAAAATTGGCCTTGCCCGTATATGTCAGGCTGGCTCGTTAACCCAAACCATACCCAATACTTTCTGTGGGCTTTCGCTGCTCTTTGACTTTATAATAAAAACTCTAGTTTTGTTTGCTGCAAACACCCTAAGTTTCTTCCGGAATGACTTCCTGTCAAAACCCAAGAAGGGAGTGGGATGGGAGGGATTATTGGCAGCCCTAGCTTGTTTCCTTGCCTCTGGCTCTTCCTTCTCTAACCCATGCTGCAGGAATGTCAGATTAAGCCTCCGTTTTGAAACATTGCTGTCACCAAGGCTGTGAGTCTGATCCCCTTTTTTTCTTTTAAGTTTATGCTTAGGTTAAATTTCGCATCTTAGCTTGGCAACTAAGGGCCTACAAACGCTTGACTTAGCCTTCCATTCAGTCTTCCTCTCTCATAATCCTCATGATAAAACTTCCAGAAAGACAAGGCAAGTCCTGCTGGCCTAGCTTTGCTCATCCTCATCTCAGTGGCTAGACCAGCCATATCTTTTCCTTCTTATGCAGAATGACCCATCCTTCAAAGATGAGCTAAGGCTGCCCCCTCCCTGAAGCCATCACTGACCTTTCTGTTTCTCAGGTCCCCCCCTCTCCTAGAGCTGGAGAGAAGAAGCTGGGCTCCTGACCTGGAAAATGGAGTGAGTCTGGAGAGGAGGAGAAGATGTCAGATGGAGTTGAACTAGCTCTTTGGGGACATTTCCTGGTGTAGATGGTAGGACTTGATACTTCAAATATTCAGGAAAGCTGAAAACCTCCGTTCTTTGACACATGCATTTCAGACTCACATCAGAGGAAACTTCGTGTTGGCCCCATGTTGTCATACCCATGGATTGCTGATCATCTGCACTGTGTGACACCAGTGCTACCTAACGACTTCAATACTTGTCATCCTTTGGCTTTTCAATATCTAACTCCTCTTTCCTGATAGCACCCCAACTGCCATTTGTGGAAACTCCCATTATGTAGTCTTGGTGGCAGTTAGTTCCCAGAAGCATGTGACATAGGTTTAGCTTAATGAGTGCTTTGCAACTTCAGTCTTGACAGAAAGACCGAGAGCTGGTTGGGGTCTGTCTTTTGCAGGAGCAGTAGCAGTATGTGCTGCCCTGTCTGTCCTTTGACTATGGTGGCCTCGCCCTCAGGCCCTCTCCTGTCTCTTCATGCTTCTCACGGCTGGTCCTCCACTTCCCATCCTTTCTGTGATGCCAGATATTCCAATAATTTCTCTTGTTTTGCTCAAGATGTCCAGATTTGGTTTCTTTCACTTACATACAAGAATTTTGGCTTGGGTATTAAAGAGGGCACGTATTGAATGGAGCACTGGGTGTTATACACAAACAATGAATCATGGAACACTACATCAAAAACTAATGATGTAATGTATGGTGATTAACATAACAATAAAATAAAATTTAAAAAGAATTTTGGCTGATAATAAATATAATAGTAATATTAATCACCATTATTTTTATAAAGATAAGCTAACAATTACTGAGCCCATTCACAATGCCAAGCACCGTTCTTAGCCTTTATATGTCTTAACTCCCTCATCCTCATGAGGGCCATTGAGGTAGGCGCTATTGTCCCGGTTTCCAAAGGAGGACAGTTGAATGCAGAGAGCTTGCTCAAATTGGCTAATTTGAGCCAGGATTTGAATCCACCCAGTCTCTTAACCAGACTATTCAGAAATTTGTATCAGAAAGTGGAGTTTTAAGTAATAGACCTTTAAGGAAATGTGGGGAATTGGAGACAATCTCAATCTGAGATAGTGTAGAGGGAACTGAATGTCCTATTATTTTTCTGGGATGGTAATCCAGTAGCCCATAGCTTGCAATGATAAGATAGTGAATGAAATGATTGCCTGTGGACATCTGTGTTCCGGGATCCACTGAGGAGAAGGTTCTGGCAGACCATGTTGTCACCACCATAAAAACAGTATGAGAGATATGAAAAAATTGATGGGTAGTTGCTTCTGATAACATTGGATGGCTTAAAGCCAGAGAGTGATAAACTCAAATCTCTAAATTCTCAGTTTAAGCCATGGAAAGAAATTTAGGGATGACCACGATGAAAGAATTTATTATCTTGCAGCTATAAAGCTGTAATAGCCAAAATTCAGAAGCAGATTTTTGATCCTGAAAGATGCCAAATGACATCAATTCAATAAATGTTCTGCTGTGTATGTCATTTCCATGAAACTGTGGTCATCCATCAAAGAAGAGGCAGCCCTTGGACAGTGGGGTGGGGTCCACTGAGAGGACTCGCATCTGAAGAACCCAAATCCTCACCCTCTACTATATGGAGTTTCTGTTTCCCAAGGGCACAATTTCCGCTTCCTGCTGTGATGAGATCGTTCTTCTCTTGTTTCAAGACTATTCTTTTGTCTGAGGGAAGAGTTCTTGAAAGAAGATACCTATTCTCTAAATTCCCTACCTGCCTTAACACTTCGCTTTGCAGAGAAATAATTGGAGTTAAATCTCAACATGACTTGAGCGCAAATTACAAAATCACTCCTTTGATGAGAAGGTTTATATACCATAAGAATTCCAGGGCTTTGCTAATGTTATGGGAAAATAATCTGTAGAGGGGGGGGGGGGGATGGGGGATGGTGCTTGACAAATCAGGGGTAATATAATTATATATCTGACTGAATTTTTAAAGATGGATGCGCTTACCAGGTATTTTTGCATTCAGAGCAAGCCTGAGTAGACATATGTGGTTCCAGTAATTTGTTTGGCTCATTAACCCAAACCTGGTTTCAACTCTAGCCCACAAAATATTGGGCCTGATGAAAACATGTCTTGACATAGAATAAAAGAATGTGTTATTTTATACATGGGGAATATGGAGTGATCCCTTGGGAGCATCTTACCCAAATATATCATAAGTTGTCTTAAGAATCTACTACCTTCAACAAGGTCTTCAGATACACATTGGTAAAGGAAACACCATTTCTGGAATGGGCTCTTTTCTGAAGACTGAAGATTCTGGTAGGAGACCACACAGTAGAAATGGGCTACCTAATTTCACGGTCGACTGGGGGATCCAGAGGTGGCAGAGACCACGTAACTCCACTTAACTATCAGAGACAAAATGGGCATTATTTCCATAATGGTCAGTAGGTTCAGCATCATAAATATAAATGGTCTGACCCAAAGAGATTTTTTTATATAGATTATCGATACTAGGATCTGTGAACTGAAGGATAATTACCCCTAATAATCTGCTTGCAATTTTTTTTTTAACTTCTTATCCCTGCATGCTGGGTTTAGCTGATTCAAATGCTTTAGCCTAAAGGTAGGAATGCTTCCAACTTGGATACAACAATGATGTTAGTGAATTGGGTGCCACACTGTCCTGTGCCCTAGGACTTTCCATGCCCTAGGACTGTCCCTGTCCATCAGGCCCTAAGACTATCAGGATCAAAAGGGATTACTGTGTTGTAGAATTGAGAAAGAGGCCTTGGCTATCAAAGAAAAATACAGTTCTATTCTTAATTGTGCCCGGGAAGAGCATGAATCAAACCCATGTGGTCTCTAGGAGCCTCCTCCTAATGCAACCTCCTATATACAGTACCTCCAGGGGCTCAGCTCCTCAGGTAATAAGTTGTGGGTAACTCAAGAAAGCCAAGAACTGCAACCACCTATGCTGACTGAAGCAAAGGGAACATGGAAAGTGCCAAAGAGAAGGAAAGCCAAAAATCGATGGGTAGCTGCTTCTGATAACATTGACTGTGGAATATCAGCAATAACTTTGTGATTATTTACAGAAATTAGGACGAGAACCTCAACTACATTTGACTTTCTATTCTATCATGTGTACATACTTATCTTAACTGATAACTCTTCTTTCTCCTCTCTCTTTCACCTACTTTCTAGGATGAATTCTTTTTTTAAGTCACATGTTGCAAATGTGGGAAACATACATCATCTGGAGATCCTGGATTAAGAGCTGGGAAGCAGTAACTACTTAATTTAGACATTTCCCTTTGGGAAGTAGTGAGGATGTTCTCAGTTCTATTACATTTGTGTTAGGCAGGAAAAAATCTGTGGACCCAAACGGGGAAACTGTAATGAACACTTGTGATTTTTTCACTGTTCAATCTTTAATACTCCTTCCTGTTTGCACCCTACTCTCCATTTTGGGAAGACTCCCATCATATGTAGTCTAGCTGGAGACTACCTTCCCTTTTGGAAGCTAAAGGAATCAGGTCCTTGCCTGTCCCTGCATCTTACTACTGCATGGGACTGGTTTGACCAGGTAGGCACTCCTTCTGGAACTTTCAACCTTGAGAAAATGCTCCAAGAATCTGGAGATGGAATCAGATCATTCGTCTGAGTAGCAGTGGTGGTGGCCTGAGGCTGGGAGGATGGGGCTCCACAACCTGGACTGGGATTCCTGATGCCTCACAGGGGCCCTGTGCTCCTTGTTTTCCAGACCCAATTCTCCAGCCTTGCTGGAGCCCTCACTCTTCCCATTAAATTGTCTTTTTGCTTAAGATAGCCAGATTTAGGTTCTGCTGCTTTACCCAGAAATGCCGTTCTATAAATCCAAATGATAATTTTAGTTCTTCAGCCTACAAAAAATATTGTAGTTGAAAGTAGCTCTCTGTCAAAGTTGAAAACTTTATTTTCTGCAAAGAGGTCTTCAAGTTATCTGAATTCAGATGAATACTAATTTATATTCTTGGGATTTGTTCATGTTACCAAATTTCACTTTTTCTGTGTAAAATCTCACTCATCAGAGAATCAGAAGTGCAGAATACCACACTTCTATGTTATCACACTGTTGACAAAATTCTTTCCCAGAGGTATTTGAAAAAGAAGCAGCCAAGTATTATTTACCTTGAGTTCTAGCACCAAGGTGTATGACTGGATCAAAACAGGGTGATCTACAATCTCAAGCCTGATACTTCAATTCAGACTACTAGGCTCATGAAATGGGGAATTTCATAGTATACTTCTTATCCCAAACATACCCCTGATAACTACTGCTTTGAATTTTTAAAGAACCCATAGATATGCTTATGAATTAAATAAATGTTCTTCTACCCAAATACATGTATTAATTAGACCAGAAAGGTTGATTCCGAATTTTTATTTTTGTGGTTCCTTTCAGATATCTTTGTATCCATGAAATGTTTCTCCTCTTTCCTCCCGATTAAGGAGAAATGAAAATGAAAAAGACTTTCATTTCTTAGCTTTATCCTGAGGCATCTTTGAGAAGGAAGCAATAGGGAGCTATGCAATATTCACAAGGATGACTCTACTTTTTGCTGAATGACTTACTTTCTGTGCTCAGTCAGAAGCCTACAGACAAATAGTGCCTATTTTATGTGTGTTTATTTGTTGTTTCTTTTCTCCCTCGTTCCTACTTCCTCCTTCTTCTCTTTAAACTTCTTACATTTCCCGGCTTGCACAGGTGAGGCCTCATGTCACTCAGTACAACACAGTGAAGCAGCTCTGGGGCGCCTGGTGGCTCAGCTGGTGAAGCGTCTGCCTTCAGCTCAGGTCATGATCCCAGAGTCCTGGGATGGAACCCCATGTCAGGCTCCTTCCTCAGTGGGGAGCCTGCTTCTCCCTCTCTGTCTGCCTACTGCTCTGCCTATTTGTGCTCTCTCTCTCTCTGTCAAATAAATAAATAAAATTAAATTAAAAAATGAAGCCCTCTGGAGAACGAGTGCTGTGACAGTCCTCTGTCTAGTGAGAACATCAAGCCAAGGTCAGAGCTTGTGTGGGGCAATGTGCCAACATAAACAGCATCTGGCATGACCTTACTATCCCCACTGTGACCTCTTGGGACAGTCATGATCCCAAGATTTATCTATCTCAAAGGGAATTCTTAGGTGGGTAGGTGTGGGCAAGGCTGAGCCCAGAGTATTGCACACAAATATGCGGAGCAAGGGTTATATAGAGAGCAGGCACCAATGTGGGGATACCAGCCCACAGAATAAGGCCTGAAGAGTCGTCTCCCAGATAAGTACTGGTCAAGACCCTGAGACAAAGGAGAAAGAGAAAGGTGGCTGCAGAGACCACAAGAAGTGAGAACGGAGCCTCCTTATCAGACTGGACAGGTAGGGCAGACATGGGACACCAGCTGAGCCACAAGGGCCCATGATCCCATTTGATCCAATATTGGAGCAGGGAGGGCATTGTCAGTATTCCTGTGGTTAAACCCCCCACACACAAATTGAGAAGTTGGAGAGATAGAGTTCAGATACAATGGTCAGGCTTATTGTCCAGAATGGCACGCCGTCACTTCTTATCTCAAAATCTCTAATGTCCACCGGTTACCTATAGAATGAAGTCTCAATTACTTAGGTTGGTTTTGGGGCCTCATTTACCCATATCTCCCTGACATCACCCCTCTCTACTACCCTGCAAATCACTGACATCCTGGCCACCCTGTTTGCGTTGTTCCCATAGCCTGGCAAGTCTTTCTATTTCTTCTCCATCTTGAGAAAATCTTACCTGTTAGAAAAGAGCCAGCTCCAATATTGTCTCATCCATGATGCTTCGCTGGGAGTCTCCCAGTCAGAATCAATGGCTTCCCCACTGGGCTGACGCATTCCAGCTAGGGGAGGCCTGGCTTCCCAGCCTTGACCACCCTCCTCTTGTCCTTACTCGTATGACTTGCCTTCTAGAGAACTGTGTCCTATTCTCTAGGACAGATCCTGACCAGGATTAGGGGAGATTTAAAGAATTCTAACTGGTCCCTTCAGCTTTGAATATCTAAGACTGATACTGACTCTGGACCCCAATTCTGTTAATTGGCTTTATGCTTGCGTCCTAACACTTATTCTCAAATTTATGGCCCAGGTTTGGTGATTGTTCTCTGTGCCTCAGAACTTGTTCTTTACCTGACTAGACTCTGCTAGATGAGAGTGTCTATAACGTGGGCACTCTCAACAGTCTCATCATAGAGCAAGCTGCTGCCCCCTCCCCATTTTGATGTCTTGCCCCTGACCCCAAGCCTAACGGGGTCACTCTTGTGAGTGGTGACAGAGATGCTAGTGCCCTCATGGCTCTGCCTCTTCACGTGCATCTGTGATTATTCGCTGTGCTGGCTTCCCCTATTTTTGCTCTGTCCAAAGGGAAGGCCACAGTGTTACTGGGTATTGGACCCCCCTGTGGTGAGATGGCCTATCTGGATTTCTTCCTATCATTGATGGCTGTGCTTTCCAGCCTCCACGTTCTGCTTGCCCAGCTGGAATTCCCCTTCCACCTGAAGCTGAATCCATCCTTTCAGTGTGACTCTATCCTAGTAGACATGTCTACTTTCAAGTTCCAGCTGCTTCCTGTCTGCCCAGTTCAGCCGCGGTTGCTCATGTCCTGAAGGATGGAAAAACTCTGTTTTGTTCTAGCTTGTGTTGTGGTGATCTGTGAATGTGTTTTAATTTGTTCTTTGATAGTCAGATGCCACTCAGCTTTATATGCTGCACCGTGCACCACGTGGAGCTAGGACTCTGGAGGCATTCTGTGTGTGACATTAGGTGATTTGGGAGTCCCGTGGCAGCATCTTCCTCAACATGAGCTCTGGCTTCTGTCTCTATGTCATCCGAGTGGAGCCCTGGCATGCTGTGATCCTTCAGGGAAGCAGGACATATTTATGGGACTCTGCAGTCTCTCTTGTCTGTAACTCCTCAGCCATATTTATCTTCGCCAAGGATATAGTTTGATTATGCCAGCCCCTTGGCATGTGGAAATGACTTCCCATAACACAGAGAACAAAGCTCTAAATTCTAGGGGTGACCTGCATCTCCCTTCAGAGGATGCCCCAATTTGCTTATGCAAGTTATTTCTGACGACTCCTCTATTAGTCCCTCGTAACAGAGATGAACTGAGTAACTGGATCGTCCACTCACGCACTTCATAGTTTTCCACTTTTGTGCCTCTGTGCGTATTGTTTTAGCTCCACACTCTTCACCAAGAAGATTCTACTTGTCCTTCAAGGTCCATTGCAAATGCTCTGAAGATTTTCCTTATCTCTGCAACTAGAGATGATCTCATCTCCATTAAACTTGATAATTTTCTCATTGGATTTTTTTTTTTTTTTGCATTCTGTCTTGAATTTTAGTCATTTGTGTATTTTATGTATTATGTTTGTATTATTTACGTGTTATTTTAGATGAAGAGTTCCTTGAAGGTAAGGGAGGTCATCAACTCTGTACTTAACTCTTATCCTTGGCACCTATGATGGACATTCAATAATTATTTACTATTTTTATTATTATAAAGCCACAAAATATGACCAGTTTCTCAGGGTAGTTTCTCTGTGGAGAGTATTGCTCTCTAGTCCAAACCTGCATACTGAATTTTAAAATAGTGATATTTTAAATTTATTCTGCATTATAAGGCTTGGGATGAGGAAAAAATTATAATAAAATTTGAAAGATTGTGGTATTTTTGTCTAAATCTTTCCATCAAATACATCACCTTGATTTATTCTGAACCTTCTCTGAGTCTGTGAGAGAGAATGACTTAGAAAATATTTGAATACTCAGAGAAAAATCTTCTTTTTCTATTGGAAATATTTGCATCCTATTATAACTTTATAATGTTTTTCAGTGAGTTTTAAAAGTAACTTTTAAAGTAATTTTCACATGATGCTTCTTAGTTTTAGTGGAAATATTATTAAATTGGAGTAGTAACTAATCCATGATAAAGAATTCTTTGGGGAACATCGGGCTCCCTGCTCGGCAGGAAGCCCGCTTCTCCCTCTCCCACTCCCCCTGCTTGTGTTCCTGCTCTCGCTCTCTCTCTGTCAAATAAATAAATAAAATCTTTTAAAAAAATAAAAGTAAAAAAAAGAATTCTTTGGGGATAATAGTGTGCATCCTTAACTATCACATTGTAATTTGAATAAACATACCACTTTTCATATGGTGCAACAATCTCCCAATAGTGTAATTGCATTAACACTTTTTTTCACCTTTTGTACTATTTTCATATTTTCAACCTCTCGATATGAAATAAATCACAATATATTATTGTCACTTTTGCTTTAAACCGTGAATTGACATTTAAAGAATGTAAGAAAAGAAATAAAAAAAAGTCTATTCTTTTTTAAAGATATTTACCATTGCCAGTGCTCTTCCTTCCTAATGATAGATCCAAATTGTATCTAGTACTATTTTCCTTCAGCTGGAGGAATTGTCATTGTCATTTCCTGTAGCAGAGGTTCTATCAGCTTTTTATTTGAAGGTAGGTTATTTCACCTGCACTTCAGAAGATGTTTTTACCAGATATGGAATGCTTGATTGAGAGGGTTTTTTTTTTTTTCCTTTTAGCATTTTAAAGATGTGGTTCCATTGTCTTCTGGATTCTACTTTTTCTAATGAGAAGTAAACCCTAATTATTATTGTTACCTTTATGGGATGAATCTTTTTAAACTGTGGTTGCTTTTAAAATTTTCTTTTCATCTTTCGTTTTTAGAAGCTTCCTTATGATGTTGCCAGGTGTGATTTTATTTGTTGTATCCTGCTTGGGTTTCACTGAGTATCCTGGATTGGTGGGTTGCTGATTTAAATCAAATTTAGAAATGTTTTCAAAAAGATTTTATTTATTTATTTGACAGAGAGAGAGATAGCGAGAGCAGGAACATGAGCAGGAACACAAGCAGGGGGAGTGGGAGAGGGAGAAGCAGGGCTTCCCACTGAGCAGACAGCCTGATGTGGGGCTTGATCCCAGGACCCCAGGATCATGACCTGAGCTGAAGGCAGATGCTTAACCGACTGAGCCACCTAGGTGCCCCAAATTTAGAAAATTTTTTGTCCTTATTTCTTCAAATATAATTTTCTGCCTGACTCTTTGTCTCCTGTCCTTCTGGGACTCCTATTGCATGTGTATTAGACTGCTTGATATTATTTGACAGGCAATGCAGGTTCTGTTTATTTTTAAAAAGTCTTTTCTCAGTTTGGATGACTTCTATTGACCAATCTTCAAATTCACTAATCCTTTTTCCTGTTATGGCCAAACATCTTTTAATGCCATCCAATGAATGTTTTATTCCAAATATTGCATTTTTTAGTTCCAATATTTCCATTTAGTTCTTTTCTTTCTCAGGTTTCCTACAAATTCCGTATATCTCCTAAAATTCCCTATCTCCTCACCTCTCCTACTAATCTTTTCCTACAGATGCTTTAAACATTTTAGTTATTTCAAAATCTCTTTCTGCTAATTCCAACATCTACACCATCTATTAGCCTGTTTCTATTGGCTAATTTTTCTCTTGATTATGAGCTACATTTAGTGATTTTTAATTGCATAGTTGGTATTGTGGTAGTGCATTATAGACAACCTGAATTCTGTTATCTTTCTCTGAAGAGTGTGTGATTTTGTTCTAACCCTAACCCTAATCCTAACCCTAATCCTAACCCTAAAGATCCCCTTGAGCTGGGAAATCTTGGTTTTAGCCTTTCTTAGAGTAGGTTTATTTTAGTTTTGTCATTAGTCCCAAGGAAAATCTCTTAGTCTGAGGATAAAGACTTTTTTCTTCAGGGTCTATTTAATAGCTTAATTGAAATATAATTTCCATACCGTAAAACTCATCTATTGTTAAGTGCATAATTCAATGATTTTTCATAGTAAATTATGTTACCACGTACAGTTCAGTGGCATTAAGTACATTCACATTTTTGGGCAATTATTTCCACCATCCATCTCCAGAACTCCTTTATATTTTGCAAAACTGAAATTCTATACCTGCCAAACCATAATTCCCCATTCCTCTCTCCTCCCAGGCCCAGAAAACCATCATTTTACTTTTTGTCTCTGTGTATTTGCTGCTCTAGGTACCTCATATAAATGGAATCATACAATATTTGTCCTTTTGTGACTCGTTTATTTCACTTAGCATAATATCCTCAAGGTTCATCTATGTTGTAGCACATGTCAGAATTTCCTTCCTTTTAAAGGTGAATAATTCCTATACATATATACATATATATATGACATTTTGTTTATCCATATATTTATGAATAATTCATACATATATGACATTTTATTTATCCACAATCCAGTTTTAGAACATTTCCATCACTTCAAAAAGCTGCCTTGTGCCTGTTTACAGTTAATCCCCACCCCTACCCTCAGCCCTAGGCAACCACTGATCTGCTTTCTGTCTCTATAAATTTATTTTCTCTAACCATGCAATAAATAAATCGTACGGTATATAGTTCTTTGCATCTGGCTTCTTTCATTTAGCATATTTTCGAGGTTGAGAGTAAGTCCTAATGCATGTCCCTTGTGGAGTTTTAATGGAAGCCTGGGACATTTACCCAATGCTTCTAATTGGGTGGGTCAAGAAGTCTAAACTCTGTGTTCCCTATGGTGAGTGGCCACTGAAACCAATGCACAGGTGTTTCAGCTTTTCCAGCTATCACTCTCCTTCTGAGTTTCTTAGACTCTTATCCTGCACAAATACAGTTCAGAGGTTAACCAAGATTTTGAGGGAAGTTAATACACAGCTTTGGGGGCTTCTATTACTCTGATTCCCTCCTTTTTGAGATTAGTTCTCTCAATGTCCAGCTACTGTGGTAGTCCACAAATACTCAGGCTTCTAAGATCAGGGCTTTCTATTAGGGACCATTCTCCATGCCCTGGATTGGAGTGTGCCCCCCACCCCATCCAGGGAAAAACTGAATAATGAGAGTCTTACCCATTATCATTGCTTCTTTTAAGTGCTGAATAACTTCTCGATTCTGCCTCCTTTTGGACTTTCTCCAGTGACTTTGAACAGGCAATCTTTACATTTTGTCTAGAATATATAATTGTAGTTGGTAGGACAGTTAGTCTGAAATAAGATATTTCACCATTACCAGAGCCACTTTATGACAGATTTCATTAGTGTGAAAAATAAGAACTAAGAGGTTCAGAACCAATAATTAAGATATCATCACTTCAGGATTTGTGATAATTCAGGCAGAATTTTAGCCATAATTTCTTGAAGGAAATGAATATTATAAATATGATCACAAGAATAGTTCCTAAACTACCTACAGGGATAGAATCCTATATCCTTCTGGACATGGCACCTCTGAGTCATGGAGTTTAGCAAAACATCGAGACAGGACTGGGTGACCTTAAGTTCTACGAGGGATGTAATGGATCACTTCCTGATGGAACTCATTTATGAAGAAACTAGTGGATCAGTGGATGTTCTTTGAATGTGGGAAGAAGAGGAGTTTAATTGAGTTTAATTGAGCCTCAAAACTTAGCTGTTTTAGGTTTCCACTGCCTCTTCTTTGGTCTAATAGGACGGCCAGTTTCTCACATGTGTCATCTAGTTCATGCTTAGCTGCTTAAGCGGCAGCTGCAAGCAGAGTTTCTGATTATCTCCTGCTGAACATGACCTGTTGGCCGTGGACATTTGTCACTTAGGCAGAACTTATGCCCCTGATGAGAAGGCACAGCTAAATGCTGCTCTGATTATCCAGTTGAAGATCTTTTATTGTAACCTAAACAGCCATCTAATTTAGTTGTGACAGAAGAGGACCAAAAAATAGAATATTTTTGAAGGATCAAAATAATCCCAATATACAGACCCATGAATTTACTCACAAAATAAGGTCTTACTGGAAATAGATACACTGATATTTTCACAGAGGTTACTTCCTGGTATTTGGTCTATGGGTGGTTTTTATTCTCTTATTTGTACTTTTCTGGACTTTCTGTTTTCTCAAAAATAATAAAAATTACATTTGGACTCAGATTTTTACAGAATGAGGGATATGGTAGCCTGGCTGTCAGTGTCCTACTTTGAGCCAAGGCCCCCAGCCCTGCTTCAGAAAGCCATAAACCATCCCTCATGCCTAAGACCTTCCAAAAATTCAAACAGACCCAGAATTGTAATTTTCCTCTGAAACCTGTCCAGCTACTCAGTTTCTTATAAATATCAAGAACCAAATATATATATCAAGAACCAGATATATAAATTTCCACTTAAATCCAACAGGTGGTAGACATCTAATAAACATCTGATGGATAAATGCATGAAAGAATAAATGAATGAATGAATAACCTATTCGGTCAGAAGTTTTTCAATTACAAATTTCTGAAAGCCGACTATAAATGGGGCATTAGTAATTACTATACCTGGAAGGATAAGGGTCAAGCTGTACTCAGGTATATTTTTCCTTAGCTTAGCCCCCCATGACCTGGCTTCAGATTCCCTCTGGCTCCTCCACAGGTGTGCCGCCCAAATGTGACATTAGACGGCTCTGGGGTTACATTTTTCGAGCATTTAATTCAAAGTAAAAGAAGAACTTTGCTTCGCCTCCAATCTGGGAATTCCAGGTAAGTGTCTAACGGGACCACCGTGAGTCCTCGCCCACCCTTATAGCCAGCATGGGTGGGCACTGTGACGGACAGCCACAAAACGAGGAAGAATCCCTCGGAGGAAGGGAGTGGGAGGCACAAATACCAGGAGAAGTAAGGAGGGAGACAGACTGAGCAGACAAAGCCAGCACAACCTCTAGAGAGAAGCATTATTAATAATGGAAATGGCCACAGTGATAGTAACTGTGATTTATCATAGGCAGGTATCGCCTAAGCCCTTCACACCGTTTATCTCGAAGCCATTCCATAACCCTGCAGGTGCTAAGGATCAGAGCCATTAAGTGACCCAACCAGAAGCTAAGTAAATGATGGACAACCAAGAGGCAAACACTTAATGGACTATCATGGAAAGGGTACAAATGCATTGAGGTATTTTAAACTTAGACCTGCCCGCTGAGAGCATGCTTGACTGTTTTTGTTTTTTCAAAAAAGGGAAGAAAGTCATCCCTGAATAAAATTTAGGACTATGTTGCTGACATACATTTTAATTCATAAATTTATGCCTTCATTGTGACTCTGGCAACGAAACAGTCTAGCTTTTCATATGACTTAATTCTTTTTAAGTTAAGGTGATTCATTAATCATATAACTGAACAACTTGGTTTTTATAGTTTTAAAAAATGTAAGTAACCTAATTTTTTTTTCAAGCAAATCCAGAAATTAAGAAAAATCACTAAAGCAGGCATGTGCCCTCCTTTGGGGTTTGGGAACTGTTGACAATATATGACTTTCATTTAAAAAATATATGTCTGTACAAAGCCACTCACAGAAAGGTAGTGTACACAGTGGTTCAGAGCGTGGGGTCTGGGGCCAGACCTGGGTTGGATTCCAGACCCTTGATGCTGTCTTATCAGCTGTGTGAGCTTGGAGAGATTACCAAACTGTTCAGTGTCTTGGTCTCCTCCTATATGGAATGGAGATAGGAATGGGTCCTCTGTTATAGGGCTGTTGTGTGGATTACAGTGCTTCAGTCCATCAGAGGTGTTGGAGCAATGCCTGACTAAATAGATGGTAGCTCTTAATTTTATTAGTGCCCTGTTGCATTTGCATAGGGGCTTTTTGCGGGCTCTTTAGACTTGTTTTGCTTCTGGGTTTTTTGTTTGTTTGTTTGAGAGAGAGAGAGTGGGGGAAGGGCAGAGGGCGAGGGAGAGAGAGAATGTTAAGTTGGCTCCACACCCAGTGCGGAGCCCCGAACAGGCTTGACCCCACCACCCTGAGATCATGTCCTGAGCCAAAATCAAGAGTCAGGTGCTCAACCAACTAAGCCACCCAGGCGCCTCTGGTTTTTATCACAGATCCACATCAGACAGGAAATAGAGTTGCCCCCTCATTACAGAGGCTGTGTTTATTCCTCGATTCACAGCAGTGTCGGGGAAATCATCTCATGGGTCTGGGCTGCTGAAGGATTGAGTGTCCATACGAATATCAACTACCTGACTCTTTTGTAATCCACAGAGTTGAACTCTGCAGTCGAGACTGATGATCAGCGAGAAGGTGAAAAGGTGCCTTGCGGCAAGTGAGGGAAAAGAGGAGCCTGAGTCTTCCGGCCAGAGCTCATACTGAATCCAAGAAATGAGGTGGCGACTGGGGAAGGAGGTCTCTTCCATCAAGAACCCGAAACACCAAAGTAAAATAATGTAAAAGGCACCCTTAAACTGACAACAAGTTTCAAAGCTGGAGGGTTGAATTTAAACGGCTTATTTTAAGTTAAGCATCTGAAAATATTGAAGTCTAAATCATGAAAACTTACTAGTTAATTGCATCTGTGTTTGCTTGTCAGTTACTTATTGAGAAGATAAAGGCCGGTTCTTTCTTCAGCTTTGTCTTCCTGCGTTAGCTGAAAGTCCGCTGAGATCAGAGACTCAAGAGGAAATGGATAGAAATAATGAAGCAAGACATATTTCTTCCTGTACTCTGGCAGCTTTTCCAGGCTGCCAATTTTGAGTAATATAAAGCATACGCAGGCAGGCAGTTAACTATATTAAGACATACCTAGCACCAGAGGGAGTGGTGGGGAAGTTGAAACTCCCGCCAGAGAGCTAGTCTCTTGTTCCACCATGTGTTTAGGTATCAAGCTTATCCTCCCCCTGGTCTTAGTTTTAATGGGTTTTGATTTCCTTGTGCTCCCATACCTTGAGGTGGAAATATGATCATCCTGAACATACTACTTACTTTTACCTGCAAACTTGAGCTTTATTGGCTTAAAAAAAAAATCATGAACAAAAAAGCCAGGAAAAGATAAATTTGCATTTTAAAGAAGAAAAAAAAAATTGAACACATCTTTTGCTTTGAAATTTTTTCCCCTTGAGATGAATATCCATGCTTCATAAATATTCACTCAAGTCTGTTTTGACAATCGGCCTATATGAAGAAGATTCTAAAACACAACCTGGAAGTTTTAAATGTCTTCTTCTTCTTCTTTTTTTAAAGATTTATTTATTTCTTAGAGAGAGAGAGAGAGCATGAGCAGGAGGGGCAGAGGGAGCGAGAATCTCAAGCAGACTCCATGCTGAGCACGGAGCCCAATGTGGGGCTCAATCTCTTGACCCTGAGCTGAAACCAAGAGTCAGTGGCCTGGCTGACTGCACCACCCAGGCGCCCCATGGAAGTTTTAAATATCTTCTATGAATGAAAAGGCTTCACTGTTCTCAGAGCATCCACAAATACACCTTTGAATTTTTTCACTTTTCTTTTTCTTTAACCTGGTCTGAGCCTTACCTCTTTCCCACTCCCAAGAAATAGAGTTCATCCAACATTCCAAGTGTTCATGGCATTGAACTGGGGGCTTGGATGGAGGTAAATGAAGGAAGGGAAATCTCTTCTGCTTGTGGAGTTCACATTCTAAGATTGAAAAATCTTAGTTTCTAAAAGAAACCACTACTCAAGATATTAGTTAAAAGAATTTTGGAAGATTCTTGGGAGGGGTCAGTATAACTTAGGGTTCTATGAAAATATTCCAACAATAAAATTTTAGATTTAAAAAGCTATAAATATCAGGATGGACCATGTTCACATCTTTTTTTAAGCTTATCATTGATTTTTTTTTCCCCTGTCTCATTTCTTCCAAACATGAAAAATCATGACTTAGGCTTCTGATGGGTTAAAAATATATTCTGACTAACATTTAGCCCTGAATTCCACCACGTGCTCTTATATGAATAATGCCACCTCATCCCAAACTGAAGCATGGGAAATTTGTAATTCGCTCAAAGGATTGTAAATGAGCCTGTTGTCAAGCTGCCAAAGTAAATTAACAAGATTTAAATTTTTCCGTAATATCAATCAGAAATTCTAATGACTAGTAATTAAAGCAGTCCTTGCTCTCTTGTGACTCATGCAGTGTGACAAAACAGTCCTAATGTGTCACCTCTCTGCTTCTGCCTGTTTGATTATGTTGAGTTGGGCACCAGGTGGCTTATCCTGTAGGGTGTCTTACAGTCTATTAAATTCTAAATGTGAAATAGAAATAAAACTCAATAAATATTTTATGGTATGGGTGAGTATATATTCCTCGAAGCCATCCTGTACCCTTGAGTTTTATGCCAACAGCCTTTTCTATAATAAAATAGTTTGTTATCATTATAGAAAAAAATTTTTAAATGCGCAAGAGGGAAAAACTATCCACCATCCATTGCCCAGAGATAATCACTTTTAATAATATTTTTGTGTATTTGGGCCCAGAGATTTTGCTATACATTCAGAAATAATTGTGATCATATGACCTATACATCATACAAATTGACTTTAAATCATCTTTTTTGGATTATAAAAGTGGTACGGTAACATTACTGAACATTTGGAAAATAAAGAAAAGAAGATAAAAGTAACTAGAATCCCACCCAGCGATAACCACTATCAATATTTTACTTCTAATTATAATCTTTTTCCTTTGCATATTCATATATATTTAAAGGTACACAATAGTGATTTTTTGGCATAATGAGCAAAAGAATATTTCAAATGATTTTTTTTTCCAAGATTTTATTTACTTATTTGAGAGAGAGAATGAGCTAGAGCATGAGAGGGGGGAGGGTCAGAGGGAGAAGCAGACTCCCTGCTGAGCAGGGAGCCCGATGCGGGACTCGATCCCAGGACTGCAGGATCATGACCTGAGCCGAAGGCAGTCGCTTAACCAACTGAGCCACCCAGGCGCCCTATTTCAAATGATTTTGATGGATGATGTGATGCAGAGTGGCAAGTGACAGTGTGTTTACTTATCTTTCATAGAAAAACTTAATAATTCAGGTCATTAAAAATGAATTTTAAAGAAATAAAGAATAAGGTTTTGGGTTACTTGACTAAGAAACTAGGACCTACTTTTTTTTCCAGGAAACTTGATTGTGTATGTTGAAGGCAGAGGAGACAAGAAAATTCTGGTCTGGGGGCTTCTCCCTGTCCAGTGCCATAACTACATGAAAGAATTTAGCCTCCGTTAGCAAGAGCTGGAACCTGACTTCCATAGGTAGTCTTTTAAATGGTCATCAAACACAGCAAATGAAGGATTCCAGCTGAACTCGGGGGTGAAGGATGCAGCTCAAGAAGCACATTTTCTGGAATTATGGAAAACACACAAACAAACCCAGAAGCAGAAGAGAAATATTTGAGAAAGGTCTAACTCTATAAAGACTTGTTGCCAGGCTATCGAATGCTTCTGACAACACATATTCAATTGCATTTCTAAGTTTGGAACTCAAACTATGTAAGTTAAGTCTCAAGAGCTCTTTTATATAGTTGGACTATTATGGAGTTTTCTATTAAGTATTTTTTTCCAAGAGAGGTACACGTGTAGACTTTTGGGGGCATTTTCGTACCTGAGAATGTCTTTGTGGATGTTCCTGAGTCATAATCCTGTCCTTGTAAATTCCATAGACATTTCTCCAACGTGTTTTGCCAATTGGGGTTGCCGGGGAGACATCATAAATCAGCTTTTTTGGGGTGTATTTGTAAACAATTGGTAATTCCTACTTGATCTCTTGTTAATTTTTTTCCTCCTTATTTTTCAGTCTTCGCCCATTAAACTGTCATTTGGATTCTGATATTGAAAATAAAGAACTGGCTTGCCTTTCAATCCCAAAGCATTCATTAGGGATTTGTATACAACAAGACTATATATGCAATAAGATACCATGTTATCCATATATGCACATAAACGCATGGGTTCTCATGTCCAGATAGGATAGCCTCACCAACCCTCAACCGAACAGCTTCAATATGCTGTTTCAAAGACAGGCATAGTGGGGTGCCTGGGTGGCTCAGTCGTTAAGCGTCTGCCTTCGGCTCGGGTCATGATCCCAGGGTCCTGGGATCAAGCCCTGCATCAGGCTCCCTGCTCTGTGGGAAGCCTGCTTCTCCCTCTCCCACTGCCCCCTGCTTGTGTTACCTCTCTCTCTGTGTCTCTGTCAAATAAATAAAATCTTTAAAAAAAAAAAAAAAAGACAGGCATCGCTTATGTCGGTGGCCTCTGGCTGGGGTGGGTATTCTGGGCCCTGGTGAGACTGAAGTTAAAGTTTAAGGATTAGTCTTTGTGACTGAATGTTTCATCTATTGGTTGGTAGAATTCATGCCAAGATTGAGAGGAGTATTTTGCAATGAAGTCCCGACTCATCAGAGAAGGAGAAACACCTGGCTTGGAATCTGTTACTGTCCAAGATGAATTCTTGAACATGACAAGTAAAGCAGCAGCTGAGTGTGTGGGGTGAACGGTTGAGGACTACAAACAACTTGGTCTAATTACATGGCGGTAATTGAATTTTCTACTCGGGATATAACACCATCACTTAATTGATTTAGCTTGTATCTCAGTAAACTCCCTTCATCTTCATATTGAAGTTATTTTATCAATTTCAAAAGAAATTCTTTAATTGTGCTGTACTGCTTTTAATATAGCTATTTTCTTCTCAGGAACACAAATACAATCCTTAAGAGATATCTTATTTTTGGGATGCCTGGGTGGCTCAGTCAGTTAAGCATCTGCCTTCGGCTCAGGTCATGATCTCAGGGTCCTGGGATCGAGTCCCGCATCGGGCTCCTTACTCAGTGAGAAGCCTGCTTCTCCCTCTCCCTCTGCTTGTGCTCTCTCTGTCAAATAAATAAAATCTTAAAAAAAAAAAAAGAAATATCTTATTTTTAGGTTCTGAATAACTGTTATCCTCTAATTAAAAAAAAAAAATCTCTTTCTCCCTTTCCTTTGCAATCTGGGAGAGCTCAAGTTGGTTTTCCGTATCACTGGCTCACTTTTCTGCTGTGTGCATTCTGCTTTTTACTGCCAGAAAAGCACCTTTCAGTTCTGTCTTAGGTGGCTAAACCAAAATACCACAGATCTGGTGGCTTATAAACAACAGAAATTTATTGCTCATGGTTCCGGGAGGCTGTAAGTCAGCTGAGGGCCTCCTCCTGGGTCACAGACTTCTTATTGTGTCCTCCAGGGCAGAAGGATCAGGGGAGCTCTATGAGATCTCTCATAAGGGCACTAACCCCATTTGTAAGGGCCCCACCCTTATGACCTAAGCACCCTCCAAAGGCCCCACTTCCTAATACCATCACCTTTGGAGGTTAGGATTTCAACACAGGAATTTTGGGTGGAAACAAACGTTCAGACCACAGAAGTTCTATTGTACTTTTGTTTCCTTGTAGGTCTTTATTATCTTAGCCAACTCCTTTTTCATTTGCTTCTGATTTTCTTTTAATCTCAACTGGTTTTCTATGACTTTTGGCTCCTTTTTCCCTGAGGAGTGTGTTTTTGCAATCAACTAACGATACCAAAACAATTCAGAAGGTGTTTGGCGCATGCATTAGATGTTTTTAAACGTTTAATCTTACTCTGAAACTTGAGGACTAAAGCTCCATGGAGGCTCTTAAATTCTTAGTTGAGACAGGAGAACTCTAGATTCAGTGTCTGTCCGCAGCCAGGGTGTGGATGCCCTGGGTGTGATTCCTGGCCACATGGGTGCTGGCAGAACTAGCCTCTTAGATCCACAGCTGGGGGCCAAGTCCACGTGTGCATCTTCCAACCCAATTTCCAAGCTTTGGCATATTCATCGAGTTCCAGGGTGGCTCTGTGATATGGAGATGGGATTTTTTTTTTTTTGCCCCTGACCCTACTTCCTTCCAACTTGATACTCTGAGCAAATAAAATACAAGATAATGTGAACTACACTAATACCAAACTTTCCATTTCTGTCTGAAAAACAGCACTTGTGGGAACCATCCTTCCTGGTGCCAATTTATCTCCCCCTACTTTATACCCTATTGAATCTAGGAGTTGCAGCTTCTGAAAGGATATAGAAGTAAGGGTGGGGGTAGCCCACCCACTCTGGCTGCCCCCCCATGGGCTGCAGGTGTGGCTGCCTCCAGCAGAGGCTAGTGCCTGGGGGGGTGGGGGGGCATTGCTCATTTCAGAACTAATGGTTTAATAAAAGTATGGAAACTTTCCCCCTGTCCATTCAGATGTCTATTCCAGTAGTGCTTCTAATACAAAAGACAACCTTTCCAACATTAAAAATAGATAAATGCCATAGATGAAATCCAATTTAAAGTTGGTTATATGGCTACTGAGTCTTTGAAATCTTATATTCCTGTGCTGTGTCTTTTGGGGGATAATCTTGTGTAAAGGTAATTTGTAATAATTATTCAATGATTTGAAAGAAGATTCATTACAAATGTTCATGTTGCATTTCTAGATATTACAGAATGGCATGATTTTTCATTTGCTAAGGCCATGACTTGATGCTAAAGGTCACAGTAAAAATAACATTCGTGGAAATTGCAGTTTATAGAGGATGTGAAGCAAGGAAAGTCTTAGGCATATTGCACAGGGATTATAAACTCTGCTGATAATTCTTGTGTCCTAGACCCAATATTTGACTCCAATATTTCAGGGAGCTTAGAAAGCTGAAGACAGAAAGATTACACATTAAGTATATAATGTTGCTGCTTCTGTTGATACTCATACTTCCAGGGGTGTGATGTGGTTTCACTTTAATTGCAATCACTGTGACAGTAACTGTAACAGCTAACACTCAGATACAGGGTTTGTTCGAGCCCTTTTTTCAGTTCTTGTCCTAAAAATTAATCTTTTAGTTGAAAGCTTCAACATTGATTCTTGGTTTCAAATAGAATTTTCTGAAACATTTTTTTCCAGCTATTTTAAAGACATTAAAAATATCTTTTCCATATTTTTAAGAAAGAGCCAAACCCATTCTGAGCTCAGATCAGACCTCATGTTTAAATTAGCAATTAAGATGGGGCGCCTGGGTGGCTCAGTTGGTTAAGCGGCTGCCTTCAGCTCAGGTCATGATCTCGGGGTCCTGGGATCGAGCCCTGCATCAGGCTCCCTGCTCAGTGGGGAGCCTGCTTCTCCCTCTCCCCCTCCCCCTGCTTGTGCTCTCTCTCTCTCTGTCAAATAAATAAATAAAATCTTTTAAATTAGAAATTAAGGAAAAGTGATCTGCATGAACCTGGGAGGTAGTCAGTGTATTTAAGGGGAATCTGTGACAGTTGCACATCTTTTTGTATATTTTCAATCATGAATGCATGGTTTTACTGTTTGTTTACAATCCATTTTTGCATGTATAATTTGCATGTGCCAATTAATACAAAGGATGAGGGCAAGAAGAAATTAGGTGATAAGCTGCCACTGCCAGCCATCCCTGGGTGTGCATTCTGAAGGGCTGTGCTGATCCTTGTTCCCGCACTACCTGGTCATATGGATGCTGGTGGAGCTAGCCTCATCTAGTTCCAGGGACTGGGGAAGAGTAGATTTGCAGAATGGTCCTAGATGGACGTATAGCCCGAGGAGCTGTTTGTGATCACACCTGTGAATGTATGATTCCAGGGTAACACCCACACACATTTGCCCTCCACTTAAACCTCACGTAGTCTTTTTACACCTGAACTCTTATGGCCCTTATGGTCTACCCAGCTCCTCTGGATTCCTTATTATATATTGCTTTGCAATATTACTTACCATTTTGGTGTATTAAAATTTTGTCTTTTCAACTAAATTTTCAGTTTCTTGAGGTCAGGGGCAACATCTTATAAACCCTTCGCTTATTATTTCTCATATATTAGGCATTCAATAGACATTTGTTGAGTTAAACAGAACTAAGTGCATTTGACTACATAAAAAATGTTCCTGCATGCTCTGGGAATCAGAATATTCAAATTTGCTATGTTTTCTGGCTAAATGAAAGTAAGTCAAGAAATTATTTTGTTTCAAGCCTCATTAACTTTCCTGATTTAGTAACATATATCTGAAGAGTTCTTAATGCAGGAAAAAAATCATTCGCTATGATGTTAATCAGAATACAAAATTGAATATACTGTATCATTTCAACTAGTATAGGAAAATGGTAGAAGCATCCATCTTTGGATGATTATATGAATTTTCCTCTTTTTTGATTTTTCTAAATCTTAAAATTTTTTACCTCTCAAAACATTTACTTTTGTAATCAGAAGCAAATTTAAGAAGGAAAAAACATCTTTGCAGGCCTTGTGTGTGTGTGTTTGTGAATATGTGGGTAAGTATGTGTGTGAGATAGAGACTCAGAATTTTCTTTAAAGTAAAATAAAGCAATAACAACAAAAATCTCTAAATAAAGGTGAATCGTGGTTAATTGCTATTTTACCAAAACACATATGGTAACTTGACATAATAAAAGTCATTTTGTTCAACACTTTATTAACCAGAACTCTAACTGTAATTTACCATATGCATATCTCCTTCTATATTTGCAACACTCTCTTCAATCTCTATTTTAATGTGCAGCAAGCTCTGACTTAGAAGAGATGTATTCTAGTGAATCAAATACCAGAGTTAAAGAGACAATAGCTATTTCCAGTTGGCAAAATGCTAGAAACCAATATATTTTTATTGTTTGTGTTTGTATTGATGAGCAATACAAACAGAAATTTAAACTTCTGTACCTAAATACATTATTTCTGTACCTAAATACAAACAGAAAATTAAACTTCTGTACCTAAATACATTATTTCTATTAAGCCTCTTCTTTTCTCCTCCTCAGAAGCAGAATGGGATAGTTGAAGAATTACAAAGTGATGATATTGTAAATTAATGGTAACAAAGCTGTTTTGAGTACCTATGTCTACTCTGCTGGGCACCAAGCTGAGAGAGCTGAACTGACCCAGGGCTCTGCTCTTGAGGAACTCGTCTGATGGGGAGACAGACATGGACACATAGTTACAAATGCACTCAGTGTTCTGACCCAGAATGTCACTGTTAGCTGAGAAGCACCATCTTGTCTTCCTTTATGTATGTGCAAGGTCACTTTTATTGGACATCGTCTTTGGTCTTCAGAAGTTCTCATGGATGAGTACTACATATTTAATAAGCACTTATTATGCTCTTATTCTCTGTTGTTTTTCTTTTTTTCTTTTTTACTTTTTTGCCCACCCACCCCACACCCACCTCTCCTGTCTGGCAACTATCAATTTGTTCTCTGTATTTTAGAGTCTGTTTCTGTTTGTGTGTGTGTATGTGTATTTATTTATTCATTTGTTTAGTTTTTTAGATTCCACATACAAGTGAAATTGTATGATATTTGTCTTTCTCTGTCTGACTTAGGCCCCTTCATGTTGTCACAAATGGCAAGATCTCATTCTTTTTTATGGCTTAGTAATATTCCATTATATATATATATATATATATATATATATATATATATATATATACACACACACACACACACACACACACCACATCTTCTTTATCCATTCATCTATTGATAAATACTTAAGTTGCTTCATTTCCTGGCTATTATAAATAATGCTGCAATAAACATAATGGTGCATATATCTTTCTGAATTAGTGTTTACATTTTCTTTGGGTAATTATCCAGTAGTGGAATTACTGGGTTGTATGGTATTTCTATTTTTAATTTTTTGAGGAGTCTCCATACTCTTTTCCACAGTGGTTACACTAATTTGCATTCCTACCAACAATGCATGAGGGTTCCCTTTTCTCCAAATCTTTGCCAACACTTATTATTTCTTATCTTTTTGATTCTAGCCATTCTGACAGGTATAAGGTGGTATCTCATTGTAGTTTTGATTTGCAATTCCCTGGTGATTACTGATGGTGAGCATATTTTCAAGAGTCTGTTGGCCATCTGTATGTCTTCTTTGGAAAAATGCCTATTCAGGTCCTCTGCCCATTTTTTAATTGGATTCTTTGGGGTTTTTGGTGTTGAGTTGTGTAGTTCTTTATATATTTTGGATATTAATCCCTTATTGGATATGTCATTTGCAAATATCTTCTCCCATTTAGTAGGTTGTCTTTTCATTTTGTTGATGGTTTCCTCCATTGTGCAGAACTTTTTATTTTAGTGTGTTCCCAATAGTTTAATTTTGTTTTGTTTCTCTTACCTGAGGAGACATATCCATACATATGTTACTAAGGTAGATATCCAGGAGATTCCTACCTGTATATTCTTTTAGGAGTTTTATGGTTTCAAGTCTTACATTTGGGTTTTTTTTGGGGGGTTTTGGGTTTTTTTAATTTATTTCAGAGAGAGAGAGAGAGAGCACACATGAGCAGGGGAAGCAGCAGAGGGAGAGAAAGAAGTAGATTCCCCACTGAGCAGGGAGCCCGATGTAGGGCTCGATCCCAGGACCCTGGTATCATGACCTGAGCCGAAGGCAGACGCTAAACGACTGAGCCACCCAGGCTCCCCCAGGTCTTACATTTGATCTTTAATGTTCTCTGTCTACTTTTATGCTAAGGCCCAGTCACTGGAGTTGTAGTCAGGTTAAAATCCTGGTGCTGTCTTTTACCAGTTGTATGAACGTAGGTAAATCATGGAAGCTGGTTAAGCCAATTGCTTCATCTGTGAGGGCTGGCATGAGGATCAGCTGAGATCATTCACATGAAGGTCCTGGCACCAGCATTGGCCAGGGCTTTACTATAGGAATGCAGCTGTTGGGTCTCAGTTATAACTCAAGTATGAAAGAGATGGCATTTTTTTCGTTTTCTATCACTCAGTTTCTGACTCTATGCCTCCATTTCCCTGGGCGACAACCCCCCCCCCCCAAATTGTATATTTTGTATAGGAACAAAGAAGTGGCAGTCACTGGAGAAAGAGTGTTCTAGGTCATTAAAAAAGCACGTGTCACTGCTCTTATCTGCTTGGCCCTTCCAGGTCTGGGGCTCTCTCAGCTTCCTCTGCCTCACCAGAGCTGTGGGGTCTTTTGTGAGGGAACTTATGCCCCATCTTCCAGGTAAACCACAGCCAGACTTCTCCCTAACATCTCATGGTTTATGAGGTGAGTCAGGTTGGTGCAGCTTGGTCAGCTTAGTGACCTCCCCAGAGCCTCCCACCTCCCTTTTTTTCCCCTCCTGTATTCACCCTGTAATATTTGGTTTGTACCCACAGATAATGCTCCTTCTTTTTAGTGTCTATGGATACTTTGTTGTTCTTTTCTTTTTTTAAAAGATTTTATTTATTTATTTGTCAGAGAGAGAGAGCACAAGCAGGAGGAGTGGCAGGCAGAGGGAGAAGCAGGCTCTCCACTTAGCAGGGAGCCCAATGCGGGACTTGATCCCAGGACCCTGGGATCATGACCTGAGCCCAAGGCAGACACTTAACTGACTGAGCCACCCAGGCTTCCCAATACATTGTTATTCTAAGGGATTAGATTTGTAGGCCAGTTCTGCTTTCCCCAAAGCCACATAAGTCCCTAAGGGTAATGAGAGGTTGACCAGCTACCTCCTGAACAGTGGAAAGAGAGAAGAGAAGATACAATAGAACAAAAACAAATGAATGTCTTAAAGTATTATCTAGCCACACTAGATTTGGAAAAAGCATCAGAAGAGTAATACTAGTTAACACTTTATATTGCTTTGATGTGGTTTGTATAAAATATGTCCACAAATACATTAATACCTATACTTTTGAGAGGTAGAACTTAATTTCCTTCCCCTTGAATACCCTCTCTTTCCCCACTGGATCACAGGCTGTGGAGAAAGCCAACTTCCATGTTGTGAGCTGTCCTGTGAAGAAGTCCACTGGAGAGAAACTGAGGGAGGCTTCTGGCCAACAGCCCATGATTAACTGAGGTCTGTCAGTGGTGATGGAAATGAGCTTAGAAGCGGACCCTTCAGCCCCATTTGAGCTGGGAGGTGATTGCAGCCCTGTCTGACTGTAATCTCATGAGAGACCATTCAATTACATACATATATAGAACAAGTTGGAACCATATGTGACAATTTAAGTACTATACAGTTTTAAGGGCTGAAATTAAATTAGTAGTAGAAAATAAGTTATTTCCATCTCAGTTGTATGCAAGGGGCCATGTTCCTGGCAACACGTTGAAAAACCACAGTATGAAAAGAAGTTTAAATGGAAGGAAAGAGCAGGGTAGACATTCTCCTATTCTACAAAGCGGATTGAAATGAGCTGTCTGCATTGTTCTGCCCAGAACCAACAATAGTGTGTGTGGACTGTGAGGAGCCCTATCCAGTAAAAATGCATCTGTCTGCAATTGCACTATTATAATCCTAGAGTTACTCAATTTGCTTTTCTCTCTACTCTGATGTTTATAATCTAAAACATAATTGCTATAACTTTGAAGCAATTTAAACAATGCTTTGTTAGAAAAATTACCTGCAAAAGTGTGATTTACAAAGGAGCATACTGGTGTGGCAGCAGAGATGATCTCTGTTGTCATAGTAACAGAGTTTGAGCTTAACCCAGTGTGCTGAAGTAATGGAATGCTAGAGAAGTGTTGGCAATACTGGAATGCATAAAGACACATATACTGCCATTGACATGCAGTAACCCTGACATGAAACTCGTAATAAGCATTTTAAATAGCGAAAGGCATTTTGTTTTGAAAATGCAGCACTCTCACCAAAAATTACTGAGAATTTATATGTGGTCTTTTGTATCATAAGAAAAGCTTGGTGTCTGCCTTTTCTAGAAGTTAGGCACGGGCATTAATTCCCAAAGGTTATGTTTGATGCCTACACTGATTTCTTTTTCTGCATCAGGCATATCCTGAAAGAAATAAATTTAGAGCTATGTTTCTATTAAAGATCATGAAAAAAAAAAAAAAAACAGAATTGAGATCATTATTTTGACAAATAAATAAAATAAGTATTTCCACTTCTCTAAAATTCCAGCCCAACTTATGCCACATGTCCAAAGACCTGGAACCTTAGCAGAGACAGTCCAGATGATTTTATGCATATTCTGTAGTTCAGGTTTTATTAGTAAAGGTGCCATGTAGAAGCTCCTTCTAAAGTTGTACTCTCAGAGATCTTAAAATAACTGAAACACATTGTTAGGGTTCGAAGCTGACAGCCAAGAAAGAATTCTTGAGATGTCTTTGGTGCAAAAAGGTGATTTTATTAGAGCACGGGGACAGGACCCATGGGCAGAAAGAGCTGCAATGGGGTCATGAGGAGTGGCCCATTATATACTTTCAATTTGGGAGGGGGTTAGGGATAGCGTAAGTCTCTAAGGAATTTTGGAAGCAAGGTTTCCAGGACCTTGAGGGGGCTAGCTATTGTTGGGAAAAGGTCATTATTACTGCCTAATAAAACAGTGATGAGACCCTTCAGATGTATATCAGTGAACCATATGCTTGCGGGATGATTGCCAACATGTATCTTAGAGGGTTTAGAGATAAAGGAAGTTTTCAAAGGAATTCTTATATGTTAAAGTAGACTTACAGGAATGGGGAGGGGGATGGTCAGACTAGAATTGCCTTTTGCCCTTAGCAAAGTATTAACATCAAGGCAGCTGAGTCCCTAGAGCAATGTCATTCTGCATGTTCCAAGGACTTGTCAATGGGCTGCAGGTAGTAAGGAGATTTAATAATTTTTCTTTCGCCTTTGTTTCTCACATCATAGCCACTTAACAGTTAAAATATTACCTTTGTGACAATCTTACTATCCTTTTCATATGGAGTATGGAGTATGAACAGGGTGAGCCTGGGCCAAGCAGTTAGTTTGAAACTCGTGATGTTGTCTTGTTTACATGTGTTAAAAAGCAATTCAACGGAGTACATTTAAAGATCTCATCTCATTGGCTTTATTCAAAGACTAATGAATTAGCCAGCCCCCTACCTGGCAGATAGAAAGGAGCTCTGAGGAACTATACAAAGTGGAAGGCTTTTATAGGCAGAACCCGGCAGCACCAGGAAGTTATTAGCAAAAGAAAAGAAAGGATTGTTGCAGGCAAGGTCACCTTCCCTCAGGGGGCAGGGCTGGTGGTCTTATCATGCAGATGAATTCACTAGTGCTCATCAGGAAATTCCAGGTTTAAAACTGGTTTAAAATTCCACTCCCAGGAGAGGCTAAAACTGCCTTAGGTTAGGCGTTAAGTCTCGGTGGGGCTTAATATGAGTGACTCCATTTTGGGCCTGTTTCTTTTTAACAATTGTCATTGTAATTCAAGGGGATTATAATATGCCACCCCAAAAGATGCCACTTTGGCATAAGAGTTATTTTGAGCCAAAGTCACTTGAGATTCAACAGGTGCAGTAAGAAGCCCTCCCAGAACTTTCCTCATCTGACTGAAAGCAGGCACTCCTGAGAAATAAGGATTGCCATAAATCTCCTCTCCCAGGAAAGTGTTATGGCCATGAAAAAGAGGAAAAGTTGGCACCAAGATGGACCCACATAAACAAACTTTGTTAAAATGGTCCTTGTTTTCCATTAGTTTTCCACATGTATTTATTTTTCACAGTTTGTAGCCACTAGAAGCCTAAAATTCCCTTTCCTTTGTTTTGTCACGTCTCCACAGTTTATTTCTCTTTGTTAAAAATGGTATATAAGCTCTCACACCTATCTGTTTCTTTGGGTCTTCACTTCTTTTGTAGGAAGGACTCTATGTCCTGTAAAAATTACCATCAAATAAAATTTGTATGCCCTTTCATCTGTTAATCTGCTTTTTGTCACTTTAATTTATAGGACCCCAGGAAAAGAACCTAAGAGGGTAGATGGAAAAGTTTTATTTTTCCCCTCCATAACTGTAAGTGATACCAGATTTTCCCTTTTCTGGGGCATTGAACTGTGGGGACTGTGATAAAAGTAAGTCAGTTTAGAGTTCAAAAGCCTAGGGATTGCAGTACAGAGAGGAGAGATTTTCTGAGTGAAAGAAGGAAAGGGAAAACCAGAGATAAAGGGAAAGAGATTGGGAAAAACAGAGGCCCAGTCTGTTTCCCTACCCACTTCCCCCTCTAGTGTTTTGGGCTTCACTCTAGGGAAATATGGAAGAGATAGTTTCTGAGATGTGTTAGTTAGAAAATGGTCTGTCTTGTTGTTCTTCTTTTAGGATTTTCAATTCCTGAGACAACAAGAATAAATATGTCATTGTGAAGAGAGATCCCTCCTGACCCTGAATTCCTGATTAATCTCCCCATGCCCTGAGTGTGTGGTCTCTCCTAGGGCAGACCTAGAAGGAAGTCCCAGGCAGCCTCTCCTACGTTCTCCCGCCCCTCTACTCTCTTTTCAATAGGGACCTTAGCATTATTCCCATTTGTTTAGAATTCAAATATAATCTGTCCCTTAAATCCAATCATGTGTAAAACAGGAGTTTCCTGATTGCTCTCTTCAGTGTGATCTCTTCATTAACATCAGCAGCAAGAAGAGCTGCAGCAAAGACAGCAACACCAGCCATCAGCCCAACGGTCATTTAATGAATGTCAATTAAGTGCCAAATGCTGCCCTAGATGTTTTACAGACACTCATCTGACACAATTCTCTCAATGATCCCATGGAATAGGCGTTATTGCCCTTCTTTGTTAGATAAGATAACTAAACTAGCATCAACACAGCTTCTCTGTTTTCTAAATTTATCTTATAAATGGGTTCTTTCATCATTCATATGGGATTCAAAGCCCCTGGAGAGCTTACTCAGTTTTGAACTGTATTTAGTCTTGAACTGCTTCATAGCACTGAGGATAGTATTTTTGCTCATAGATACTCAATAGCTGTTTGCTGATTGTTATTGTTTGCACGTGGACTTGGTTTCCATAGCCTAATTATTTCTGTATTTGATCAGAGCAAAATTTCCTCTTGAGCTACATTGAATTGTAATAGTTAATGCTTGTTACAGGGTTTTGAGGTGAGGGTGGGGATGTCTTTAAAAATATCTATAAGATTTCATTTATTCCTAGCAATAGTAGATCTTAAAACTGCAGCCTATTCTCTCTTTTGATCATGAAATCTTAATATTGTAATTTGTAGATTTCTAATCCACCTTTACAAAAGCACACAATGAAGAGAGTTAGGACACCTTAGAAGGAACACTAGTATAAGTAGATGCTTGGACTTCCCTAAATTTCACAGTAAGTGGTTTGAAAAATGATCTTCCCATTTCTGTTATACTAGACAGTGACTTCAGAGTTCTGGTTCTGAAGTTCAGAATGTTTGCATTTATCCAGATGCTAGGAGGAAAAGGGAGCAAGAAACCTCATAACCAGGCCCTGATGATCTGGGGGCTCTCTTGCAATCGCTCCAGTATCTCTGTCACTTGTAAGGCTATTGAAGTATCATTGCTCCAGCCACCCAGTAGCTACCCCTCTTCAATTGACAGTCTATCACTCAGGCAACACCACCTGATCAAAAGTTCACACTCAAAACCTGCAATCAGAATATTTATTGTACATTAGGAACACATTTCCTCTCCAGCGTTACTAAAATGACTTATCCTGTGAACTTTTTACTTTGATTAAAAAGATGTTTTTTAAGTCATTTTTTTTTCCTTTAAAGGTACAAGAAAGTCATAATAAAAAGGTACAAAAAGGTTAATATCTCATCTTGCTTAATATGATATGGAAATTCTGGGGTTTTTCTGGCTGATTGAATAACTAATTGCTACTTTAATAGAATCTGGCAGCTCATGAGTAAATGAAAATACACAGGAATGTGATCTAAAATGGTATTGTCTAAAAATACAGAAGTAGCTATTTTTGGCATCATTGCAATTGCACTTTCTTAGACTGTCCAAATTGTTTAGATGCCTTAGCTGATAGACAGTGTCAAGTGCTAATACAAACTTTTAAACATAAGCATAACATTTGTTTTTAAACAGCACACTTTTAAATTTTTTTGTCCTTAACAATGCACTTCTTTCATGACAGTTTCTACCTTCCTGCTTCTCTATAGATCTTCCTCTAAAAAAAAATGAGGTATTACTGGGGCTCCTGGGTGGCTCAGTTGTTTGAGCATCTGCCTTCGGCTCAGGTCATGATCTCAGGGTCCGAGGATGGGCTGCTCAGTAGGGAGTCTGCTTCTCCCTCTCCCTCTGCCCCCCACCCCCACTTGTGCTGTCTCTCTTCTCTCAAATAAGTAAAATCTTCTTTTAAAAGAAAGGGTTATTGCCAGCATAGCATTCTTAACTGGTCTAAAGCCAATATTTCCTTGAAATAAACTAGTGATGGATAACCAACACATAATGAAACTGGGAAAATGTGAAAGGGTTTACCATTATAATCACATACAACTGACAATAAAATGTGTAATGTTAGTGTTCATGATGGAAATGCAAGTAACTTCCACATTGGTGGAAATCTGCTTGTGGAAATGACTATAACTCCCCTTCTTTTGCAGGACCCACCCTGGGTATATCTGGGGGCTGCTGAGTAAAGGGAAACAGAACCTGGAAGATGCTGCCTTACTCTAGGGCCATAATCAAGAGGCCCAGGTGCCATGGTTTCTACGCTTTTTGGTTAGTGGTGATGCTTCTGCTCCAGGCTGTTGGTAGCTGGCACAAGGTAGAAACTAAAGACTATAAGACAGAGTTGTGTCTGTCCCTCTGTAATGAAAGTTGTCCCCTTTCAGTGAGGGGCAAATACAGTGCACTTGGGGTTGCCATTGTAGGCTACACTATAGGGATCAGAAAGGACTATTCCATAGCAGATTATGTCTATCTAGTTCCCCCAGTAGAGAACCAATTCTTCAGTGATTGATTTTACACAATGCTGGGGACACAAAGATGAGAACAATCCAGTTCCTACCATACAAACAATCCATTTCCTCTAAACCACCTGTCGGAGGCCAACTTTTTCCACATCATTGATTCTAAGGCTGGCCCCTCAGTTACAATAACAAAGTACATAGTGGTTTAAAGGGATTTGGTGAAACTCAACTCTCTGTAGGGGAAAGAAATTGATTTATGAACACTTGTCTCTCCATTCTCCCTGGATTTTTCTGATTATAAGGGGAGTAGCCTAAAGGGTAGGACTTAGGTAAATTTCTCCTCTCCACCATCAGCTCCCCCCCTTCATGTTGCCCCAACACACCACAGTTTAAAATTTTGCCAACAGAAAATCATTTGGGTTGATAACACTTTGAGGAGTTGGGTAATTATTTATAGATCTCCTTAGTCTGTAAACATCATTTACACACATCTTTCTATGTCATTGTGCCATTCAACATCTGACATAAAGGCAAGAAATGGGAGTTGAATGACACCTGTCATGAGATATCTATCTCAAGAAATGCAAGTTGAATGAATGAATGAATCAATGCTATGGGTCAATATGATTGGATTCTTTTGCTTCTACCATCTAGCTGAGATTCAGGGAATGTAATTTGGAGTTTTCAGCGGTGAGGAGTATAGAAAGCATGGCAATTTGATGTAATGAGCAGGAGGTTTGAAAGGTAGCTGGTGGCCACATAACCCTCAGTGGCTCCAAGAGACAGACAGTGCTTTGCCCTGGAAGGGAAAAAGGCATGGGGACCAGGGAAGAAAGGGGGCTGGAAAGACTTTGCACAGAGGCAGCCTTGCTTTATCTTACTACTTATTTCTGCCCAACCCCTCAAACCACAGTCTAGTTTTCCTTCAGAATCCTGAGGATGTGGGATCAGAACAGTGGAGAAGGGGGCTGCTTTATTGACGAAGCATCATACATGCTTCAGGTGGAGGCAGCCTGTGCTGGAGGTGGAAGGTGGGTTCATGGGAACTCTCTACACTTACTTCATCATGTGCCCACCTAATCTGCAACTTTAGTCTTAAGTAGTGTTGAAACAAAATACACTGTCTGGAGATGCTTATTGGCTTGGAGAGAGGGAGAGAGAGAGCATGAGAGAGGGGAGAGTCAGAGGGAGAAGCAGACTCCCTGCTGAGCAGGGAGCCCGATGCGGGACTCGATCCCAGGACTCCAGGATCATGACCTGAGCCGAAGGCAGTCATTTAACAGACTGAGCCACCCAGGCGCCCCGAAAAAATGAGATTCTTTATTAGCAACCATGCAGGCACTCTTAAATTCAAGGGCTAATCACCATAGTTGGCAATGGAGGACATCTCAGGGGAGGAGATTTTTGTTGCTAGGTCTTGGTGCAGGCTGGCTGGGCTCAAGGACCCAGAGGGGAGGTCCCACAGGCCCAGCCAAGAGGGTCTTTGACTCTATGCAGTCTAGAAATCAAGTGTGAGCTGAGAGGAAGTGAGAGCAGAGTTTATTAAAGATACAGAGTGTAGATACGGACAGAGCATCCAGGAGACTGAGAAAGGAGAGAAGAGTGAGTCTGATTCTTTGCTTGGAGCCTAGGGTTTTTACTGAGGATGGTGGTCCTGTGTGGTGTCTTCTCAGTGATCCAGGAACAAATACAAGCCTTTAGGTGTTCTCCATAAGTCACTTCTGCCCTGAGCCAGGGGTCTCGATGAGTTGATGATCTTGATGAGTTGATGATCATGAACGTTCATGATGACCCCTCCCTAACACTCCTGAGGTGTTATCTATTGGGCTGGAAGACTCCAAAGAAGTCATTAAACCCTTGACCTTTACAAGGAGGACATATGTTATCTGTTCTATAAGGCATGTGAAAGGCAGGGCTGTAGGTCTTAGCAATAGAAACAGGAAAAGGAGCAAAACAGCAGGTTTTCATGGGGTCCCTTTAGTTTCCCTGTCTCAGTCCGGTATAAGAGAAGTTTAGAACTCCCAGTTTGTTAAACTTAGAGAATTAGGTCTTGCCCACATTCAGGAATCCAGCAAATTTTGTTACTTAAAAAGTATGGAAATAAAAGCCACAATTAATTGATTTACAGAATGAGAATGAAAATAATAATATCTTCAACTTATTTTGTCCTTTTAGCATTTTCTAATTGGGCAAATCATTTAGCCCCATGTATCTCAATTTCTTCATTAGAATAAAATATTCAGAATTCTATATATTAAGCTTACGTGGCTGATTGGTAGCACAGTCAAGATTAGAAACTAGGTCTCTAACTGCAGTCTTTCCTTGGCCTATAGTTCAAGGCCACACGAAGGAGGGAGACAATAATAGCATGGCTCTTAAAAAGGGCAATTGAGGAAGAAATATTATTGAACCATTATAGTAAGTGTAAGGATGGAAGAAAATCACAGTCACAAAGCAAAGTCCATTAAAAATCGCAATTTTTAATATTTAACATTTTACAAGGTAAAGAATGTGAAATTAGTAAGGAATTTTGGTGGAACCAGTGGTTTTAATGGAACGGCACTGTCCATAGACTTAAAACTAAGGCTTCAGAAGACTGACGAAAAAACCCAAAATTTTTATTACATCTTAAAATAGAAGGAGTTCCTCATTTTCATTTTAAGGAAGGGTAAATTATGGAATAAAAGCTAAAAGATTTGTTAGGATCAAAAAGCAAATGATAAAGAAAGATTAATCCAGTTATCCCTAGTCAGTTTACCTGCCTATCTTCTGATAAGCATAATTATAGTGATAAAATTCTAAAGGTTAAAAGAACAACAAAATTATGCAACTGCTCTCTGAATTACTGTTTTAATACAGTGGATTTTTCCCTGGGAAACAATTGTGATTTTCTTCTGAAGGTCTTTATCTTCCTCTGAATCTGCATGCTAGAGGATGTGTGAAATTAGCAAATGCTCTCTGTGAAAGTTAGACAGAAAATGAAACACCACAGATCTCTTATTCCTTCCCTTGTTGATGAATTCAGCAATCCTGTACTGAGTGTGGGAGTGACTAAGTAATTTGTGTGGTCCAGTGCAAAATGAAAATTCAGGAGATATCAGGGTTGGAGATGCCCAGTTGGGAGTCATCTGCATTTAGCTGGTATTTAAAACTGTGGGTCTGTAATGAGATCAGCCTGAAAGTGGGTGTGGATGGAGATGAGAACCCGGCTGCGAGTCCCGGGGCCTGCCAACAACTGGAGTTTGAGACTAGTAAAGAAAAAGAGCCAGCAAAGGAAGCCTTGGAGAAGTTAGTGAGGTGGGAGTAAAATGTGCAGCTTGAACAGTCACAGAAGCCAAGAGAATGAGGTGCTCTTAGAGAAGGGTGTGGTCCCAGGACTCCTGCTGAGAAGCTTGGACAGATGACCACAGACAAGCGACCCTTGGATTTGGCAGCATTGCTCCTACCGGTGACCTTGACGAGAGTGGTTTCGGTGAAGGAAAGGGATTGAAGCCCAACTGGAGTAGAATGAAGAGTGAAAAGAGAGCGGGGGAATGGGATGAAAACTGGAGGGGTCCTCAAAGATGGAGATTTTTTTAAGATGGGAGGAACCAGGATAGACAAAATTGTTAACTGAGTATGGAGTTGTGGGTCTTTGCTAGAAGACTGCACAAATTTACGTTGGTATTGTTACAGGAGTTTTTTCCTCTGTCGGTGCCCGTGGTTCTTGGTCACGCCGCTTTGAAGAATGAAGAGGTAGACCAGACAGAGTGGTGGTCAGCAAAGCAAGGTTTATTGATAGCAAAGTGATAGTAGAAAGCTCCAGAGGAGGGAGGGGACCCGAGAGGGCTGCCACTGGTATTTCTAAGTCTAGGGTTTTTATAGGCTTTTTGGTGGGCTGTTTTAGTCTGATTAACCCTCCCTGCACCTGTCATCCAATCAGGTTTTTGTCACATGGGAGAGGGTGGAGGGCTCCTTCCAGGGTGGTGTAAAGTCCTTTTAAGGGTGGTTTCCTCTTGCGGAAGGGGGTGCTGGGGGGGACGCGCTTGTTCCTGCCTGCCTGCCTTCCAACTATCCTTCATCAGTATGAAGAAGGGGATGATGGGGATTCCTCTCACTTTTTCTTTTCTTTTTTTACATTTAAAAAAGTTGAAGTGTAGTTGACACATAGTATTATATTAGTTTTAGATGCATAACATAGTGGTTCAACACTGATATACATGTGAAGTGGTCACCTGGATAAATCTAACTACCATCAGTCACCATACAAAGTTGTTGTATTATTAACTATATTCCATATGCTGTACATTGTATCCCCATGTCTTATTTCTTTTATAACTGGAAGTTTGTCCCTTTTATTATTTATTTATTTATTTATTTATTTATTTATTTATTTTTAAAGATTTTATTTATTTATTTGACAGAGAGAGACACAGCGAGCGAGGGAACACAAGCAGGGGGAGTAGGAGAGGGAGAAGCAGGCTTCCCGCCGAGCAGGGAGCCCGATGCGGGGCTCGATCCCAAGACCCTGGGATCATGACCTGAGCCGAAGGCAGAAGCTTAACTGACTAAGCCACCCAGGTGCCCCAGTTTGTCCCTTTTAATCTTCTTCCTGTATTTTGTTCATCCCCCACCCACCTCCCCTCTGGCAGCCACCACATTGTTCTCTCTATCCCTGTATCTATGAGTCTATTTTGTTTTTTAGATTCCACATAAAGGTGAAATCATATGGTATTTGTCTTTCTCTGTCTGACTTATTTCACATAATACCCTCTAGGTCCATCCAATGGGGACTCTTCTGAGCTGGTAATTATAGGGGTACAGGCCTCTCTGCCCCAAATACATCTCTTATTATTATGATTTCAAAATGTAGGTCTAACCATGTGACTCCTTTCCTTAAACTTTTTAATGTTTTTCTGTTTTCCTTGATATAAATCCCAAGCCCTTGAGCTAATCTCTTGTCATTTCCTCCTGTCCCTCTCTATAAACTTCAGGCACACTCCACTGCTCTCGGGTGCTCTCTTGTGTGGGCCTTTGCTAATGATATTTCCTCTACTCTTTGGCTAACTCCTATTCAACTTTTAGATCTCAATTTAAATGCTACTTTCTCTAGGCCATCTTTTCTAACCCCTTGACTAGATTATATTCTTTATATTTTAACTACTTGTTTGTTTAGTTACTTTTTTCATTGAGATACAAGCCCAAAGAAGGCAAATACTCTGCCTTGTTTATGGAGTGTTTCCTGAGCCTAGCACACGGTGCTTTGCACATAAAAGGCACCCCACACTTTCCCAAATTTTTGGTGTCAATGAGTCAATCTGAATGCATAAAAAGGGTATGCAGTAGGGAGGGGTCAGGCAGTCTTTTGTTTTGCTGGGAGGAATGTCTATCTTAGTGGTCTAAGCAAAGACTCTGGAGGATTTCCTGCTTTTAAACTCTGGTTCTACTAGTTATTAGCTCTGTGACTTTGGGCAACTCACGAAATCATTCTGTGCCCATCTCCTTTTTTATAAACTGGGAATAGTAATAACATCTATTTTACAAAGTTGTGAGAATTAAATGAATTTAAACATGTAAAGTACTTTGAGCCAGTGATTATCATTATTATTTTATTTACATTACCCATCAAAGTAATTATCTATAGTTTCTATCTTAGAGAAAGTAATATAAATAAATAAATCATCAACAACCCTCACATAATCTCTTAGATTTATGTAGATATAGAATATACAAATTCTTAATAGAAAAGAATTTAAAAACCATATTTGCAAGGCTTATCTATGAGGGAAGATTAATATTATGAAATAGGTAAGATTGTGATTTCATCACAGATATACTTACTATGAATTTTGAGTATAAAAAGCATATTTACATATTGTATTCAGAAAAATAACTGAGAAGGATTTAGAAAATTGATCTCCTTTCATATTTGTTCACTGGAATCACTCCACAGTTACCAGAGTAATGTCAGTTCCTCTCTTCTCACATGTTGAGCCCATGACACTCAGGGGAAATTGGGAAGAAAAAATTTCCAGCTGTTATGGAGAAAGTAGATAACTTGGTGAAAATTTATTGTTAACTGAAAAAAAATCCAATCTTAGCACCTTCAATATGAAAACATACTGATTGCTTCCTGAGTTTTTCCCTGGAATTTAAGATATCCCTGGTTTACAATTTCAACTTCTTATCTGCCTAAAATCTTCAAATATTGCATATTATCAGAATCTTTGAAGCCCGTTATAAAACTCGAGTCTCTAGATAAAGAAGGTCTTTTCAAAGTGATGCTTCCAATATAAGAAATTAGAACTAAACATGTCTGGATTTAGGAAGGCACTCGGCAGGGATTCTGGCTCTTTGTCTTGGCATCACCAGGCCCTTGATAGATGTGGGGGCCAAGGGCAGGCCACGCCAAATTGTGCCACTTTGGCATATTGATTATTTTGAATTAACATTACTTAAGAAACAGCCAATGTAAGAAGAACACTCTGACTTCTCTTTGTCTCCAGAAATCAGAAATCAGGAAATAAATCTCCCATGTGAAAGGTATCCTCCCGGTACCAGGAGGTAAAGACAGTCTTATCACCTGAGATAGGGAATCCAGAGCTGAAAAGGTCATATTGACAAACTTTGTTACTTTTACTAATTTACTACCCCAAATTTTACTAATTTGCTAGCCCAAATTCTATTTAAATTCCTTATTTTTTTTTTAAAGATTTTATTTATTTGACAGAGACAGCGAGAGAGGGAGCACAGGCAGGGGCAGAGGGAGAGGGAGAAGCAGACTTCCTGTGGAGCAGGGAGCTTGATGCGGGGCTCAATCCCAGGACCCCAGGATCATGACCTGAGCCGAAGGCAGACGCTTAACGACTGAGCCACCTAGGCGCCCCTTAAATTCCTTATTAATTAAAGCTCCCAAACATAAGTTTTCTTAGTCCTGTCATTTCCTCACAGATTTATTGTTTCTTTGTCTAAAAAGTATAAAAGCTGTCTGTCTTGACCTTTTTTGGGGGTCTTAATTTATTGAGTCTCTGTATGCACATAATTAAACTTTTTTTTCCCCCTCCTGTTACTCTCTCTCATGTCTGTTTAACTCTTAGACCAGACCAGCTAAAAGAATCTTAAAGGGTGGAGAAAAGCTTTTACTCCCCCAAATAGACCCTGAACTCTAGTTCAGAGCTCTTCATCAATTCTGTGTTCCCAGGACCTAGCACATAATTATGTTGGTAGTTTGGTCAACGTTTCTGGTATTGAACTAATTCTGAGACTTGATAGATATAATATGATAATGTTGATTCTTAAAGAAAGTGTTCCATGTTTATGGTTATGAAGTAGAAACGTCTGATTTTGATAATCACTTGCATGTTGATCAGGAAATCCTTTGTGTGTGTAAAATTCTTCACTCTTTAAGAAGAACCTGTGAAAGGGAGTGACATTATATACGTATGGTTTAACTATTTTGTGTAACCAACCACTTTAAAATTCCACAGCTTACAATAGCCATATATTTTTATAGCTTATATACCGGTTAGTTGAAGGCTTGGCTAATTTGGCTGGGCCCGCTCATGTATCTGCAGGTTGGCTGATGTCTCTGTTCTAAGCTTGACTTGGCTAGAGTGTGTTAGTGCGTTATCTGGCAAAGCTCTTCTTCATGTGCTTTCATCCTCCTACTGAGATATAGACTAGCCCAGGTATTCCCTTTCTTGGTGATGACAGAAGCTCAAGAGAGCAAGTTGAAACATGTAAGACTTTACTTATTGGCAAAACACATGACTGAATTTGGAGTCAAGGGGTCAGGAAATACATATTTTTGCAGAATTGCAGTCTCTGGGGAAAGGGCATGGCTATATGGAGGGATGAATAATTTGGGCCAGTAATGCAGTCTACCACGTTGCATTTTAGAGGCTATGGATGTGAAATAGAGTTGAATTTTAGTATTATTAAACATCTTCTCTTTAAGAGACCTTCCACTCTTATCATTATCCTACAAAGAAGTATCCTTTAAAGAAGGTAATTTCATTAAAATTTAACTGTGTTTGCTCTTGATCACCAAATAAACATGTCATTAGTCCAATAGTTCATTAAGACTTTGCGTCCCCTCCATAGCCTAATTGAAATCAGACCCAAAGATTTTCAGAATAAATGTGTATTGTGTATTTTGTTTGACTATTTTAGTTCTGTAGATAAGGTTTAATTGAGAGCCCAACTTTGTGCCAATATTAACATTATAGACATATAATTTCCTGTATTATTCACTTTCCAAACCAACCCTGGTTTGTGGCTTTTGGCATTTCCTGTTGTGTAAACATTCCCATTGTGGCTGATTTGAAGCCGCCAATGTGCAACACAGAATGCAGAGTTGGGAAGAGATTCACCCTATTGACTCTGAGCCAACTGCGACCTAACCACTGCCTAGAACCCACCCCCTTAAAAGTAAAGGATACTGGCTGACATAAAGAGGTAGATGTAGAGACCTAAAAAAAGATTGCCAGGTATATGTTATGTGATATTTGGGGGCCGGTGTACAGAGTGGGTTGTAGTTTAAGATTTCCAGTAACCAAAAGTCAGGATACAAATTAACCATTTTCCCTACCCCTTTTATATGGTTGTCAAGATACAGACACAACTGGTTTCTCTTCATGAAGATCTGGGAATTAAAAGCCTCTTTGCTCTACATCATCAGAGTTACCACATTCTCATCCTGCTTGAAGAGGTTCAGTGATATGTGAATGATGGTTTTCCATTTTTAATGCCCTCATTGAGGTCCGGCGCACAGGAAAGGGTCACCGTCACTTACCTTCCACTGCAACATGAGCCATGAGCTGCAGAGATGGACTATGAGTCTGGAGAATGGTGACAGAGTCATGAGGGGGTCTGAGCCTAGGTGAAGGTGACAGGTGGACGGGTGTCCCAATTAATATTTTGGCAGCTGCAAGATGGCTTTTGTTTTTTAAAGCAAAAGCAAAATAAAGCTGAAAATAGTATATGAGTCTGTAGCAATGGCAAATTGTATAATGAAATTTATATAAGTCTCCAGTTTCCATGGATTTGAGAAAGTGCCTTTTTTCTTTTTCCTTCTTTTCTCTGTGTCCAGGCCTTTGTGTTTCCTGACAACCTACTGCCTACGAAGTGGTCTGTTAACTTGCTCCTATAATGAGCTGTGGGCAAAGGTTATTGTGGAATGGGCTGAGGTTTTTTTCTGCACTTATTTCATCTTAAGACACCAGAAGTTTGATGTATGAGTATTTCTGTCTTATAAAGATAGAACAACACAACATAATTTACCCAGCTCTGATCCTGTGCTAGGTTCTTTGAATGCATTATCTTATTTCATTAATCTTTTTTTAAAAGAGATTTATTTATTTTAGAGTGGGGGGAGGGGCAGAGGGAGAGGGAGAGAGAATCCCAAGCAGACTCTGTGCTGAGCACAGAGCCCAACAGGGGGCTGGATCCCACAACCCTGAGATCAGGACCTGAGCCAAAACCAAGAGTCAGACATTGACTGAGCCACTTAGGCACCCCTTATTTCATTAATCTTATCAGGAGATGACAAGGGGAAATGAAGTATACATCTTTCAAAAGGGCATCTAATATATTTTTGGGCATAATTTTTCTTTGGGTAAAAGGAATCAGTGATTTTGAGCATGACACAGTTGTGAGATGCAATGAAGACAATCTCCATCAACTCTACAAATTCAAAAACTTGTACAGCATTTATTTCCCCATTGTTTCCCACATGCTTATTATCTCATTTCTTGCTGATGATAGAAGGGGCAGCATGATTTCTGCTGACATCCTTATTGCTGAGGTCCTTACTGGTCTCCAAATTTTTGCTCTGTATTTCTACCCAGAGGGTGTAGGAATCTTTGCTGGGGCTGGATCACTTCTGCTTGGGGTTCTTCACTTCTGGGTGCACCTGTGCATCCACTCTAAGTTTTTGCCCCTTCCTCGAGTGGTGGGAGTCAGGGAGAGCATGGGTCTACTGGTCACCATATCTGCAGATTTGCCCCCTCTTCTCCCTTGCCTCCCTTTCTCCTTTTTTTCCTTTCCTTCCAGGACCACAGGGAAGCATAATATTTTTAATGGCTGAAGCTTTAGGAGAACAATAGTTGTCTTTACAAGCAACGTCTGCTTTGAAATCTGTAACACAAATATAAACCTGCCCCTCTGCCCTGTAAAGAGGTCCAAAGTGAAAAAACCCACACGTTATTATAAAAAATTACCCTGCTAGGGTATTTATTAGAACAGGCTCCTGACGATGATTATAGATTCCTTTCTTACCTTAAAATAAAACAGCAAAACAAAATAAAACAAACCCGCTTCCATTCATCACAAGGAGCACTGCCTCTGTTTTCTCCAGCTGACACACACTAGGTCTCTAGGAGATCGTCATCCTCATTTGTTAAGGGTCTCTCTGTCCAGCCATGGAAGCCTGACCCCCCCCCCCATAGTTTTATTCCATGACCGACAGGCTGGTAACCAGACTGTCTAGAGGAATCCCACTTCTGCCATGCCCAAATAATCCCCGTGTTCACCTCTTACCATAGGTAGTGAGAGTGTAATAAGGAGGGGGCAGGACAGAACAAAGGGAGGAGGCTGGGGGCAAAGACAGCTGTTTCTATCCAGACATACACTGGGGCTCTTTCCCAACTCACAGTAGACACAGGAAAAGGCTGGAAGGAAGATGCGTTGCTTTTCTGTCTATCCTTGTCTCCCTTTTAGACACCGTAATGAAAGAAACAAGAGGGGAGACAAATACGATCTCATTGCTATGATTCACTCCTCACTAGCCCAACTTCTACCCCTTTGCTCTCCCAATTTCTGTTGAGATTCTGCATCATGCCCTGTCTCCCGGCCCAATTTTGCCTCCAACTCTAGCCCAGTGTCAATTGCTCACTGCCTTCTGCTCTATTCCACTTTTTCTTCAATACTTCTCCTATACCTTGTTCTAGAACAATTGTCTTCCAGCTGAGTCCTCTGTCCCAGGTTCAAGAGTCATTGTCAATGTCAGTGGTAGGTGCTGGAGAAGGTGAGATTCCCAAATGTGAGGCCAGACCTGTGGTAAAGGGAGCTGTGTTCCTGACATCCAAGTGAGAAACTGAATGAAATTTCCTTAGAAACACCATCACACTTGGTGATACTGTGCTGTTGAAGGGTAAGTAGAAGGTAGGTGTCCAACCTGGAAAACCCAACCTTCCAGTATAAATTCTCTCAGAGAACGTGTTATCAGAATCTAAGACTTCCAGATGGTTTTGGAAAGCAACATATTCCTAGATTTGGGATTTCCAGGGTAGACTGGTATTTTGTCATTTAGCCATTGCTGTGTGGTACTCCAAAAATCAATGGATTAGAACAACAAGCATTTGTTCACTCATGAGCATGCTCAGCTTGGCGTTAGTTTGGCTGGACTTCATCATGCATCTGTGAATAGCTGGCAGATCAGTTGGAGGCTGGCTGGTCCAGGATGGCCTCACTTACCTGTCTGCTGGCCAAGAGAATGGGTTGGGTAGCCACTTGTCTCATTCTTCAGCAGGGTGCGCTGGCTTGTTTTCATGGAAATGGCAGGTTTCCATGAAACAGTGGAAGCAGAAGGACCTCTGGAGGCCTGGGTACAATGTTACTTCTGTCACATTCTTTTGGCCAAAGCAAGTCACAGGACAGCACAGATTCAAGCAGTGTGGAAACAGACCCAGCTTCTTGATGGAAGTGGTTGCAGAATCACATTATAAAAGCAAGATCCAAAGGCCATTCATCGGACCATCAATGCAATCAGTCTTCCATGAATATAGAATCCATAATTCCCCAGGTGTATATGCTAGAAAAATGGTTAAAATTAATCTTTGCTATCCTGCCATTTCCCATGTCCTTCATTAAAGGGACTGTACGTCATTCAGAAGAGCCTAGCTTTCTAAGATCTGTTAAAATAGTAACTGGCGGAAGGTTTGCTTTTTCCAGGAGTATTTATATTTGAATAGAGTGTTTCTAAAATCTGTAGTGATAGAATTTCAGACACTCAAGTTGGTGGTAAGAAGATAAATTCTGAAGGAGGTGAATACATCCTACAATTCTCAAATCACCTTAGTTACTTATAAGACAAATCCTGTTAGGAGTCAAACTGAATTAAGTAGTTAAATTATACATCTATTCATTCAGTTTTTCATTCTGTTATTTACTCCTCTGAGGTGCTAGAGCTCTTACTAAGTGCCATGGTGTATTAGATGGGTCTCTTTTGATTTCTTGTGTAGATATAAGAAGCATAAAGCAACTAGCTTAAGTTTAGGAGGGAACATTTCATCAGACTGTCCCCCAAAAGCTAAAGGCAGAAATATGGCCAAGCCTCAGAAGGAATTGAAACAGGGAATGGGAACCCTGACAGGAAATTTGTGCTCTTCATCTCTCACCTTGATTTCTCTCTTTAGGTCAGCCTCATCTGTCTCACTGCAGAGCTGCTGTGTGCAAGGCTGAGTCCTAGGGCTGAAAATACAGTAGCCAACCAAGCAGACCATGTCCCTGCTCTCGTGGAGGCTATATACTTATGAGGGAGGTCAGAGGACAAAAAGAAGAAACAAGTACATAAATAATATAATGCCAGGTGGAAATAAGGACTCCAAAATCACATGAGTAGAGATCTAGAGTCATGAGAAGAAGAATTCTAGATAGGATGTTGGGAATGTGTCTATGGCCTTTGGGCAGAAACTTGAATGACATAGAAGAATGGGAAAAGAACATTTCTCTTTTATTATTCCCCAAACTCCCAGGGAAGGAATGTTGTTGGCCTAGCTTCAATATGTGCCCAGCACTGTGAGGACCCTGTGGGTGAGGTGAGGGAACAGAATCTTGTAGTCCCAACACGGCTGCCCAGAATCTAAAACCATGTGGATTGGTAGGAAGCCAGTTTCCAGAGAAAGGAAGTATATTAATTTCCTTGGGCTGCTGTAACAAATCACCAAAAACTTGGTGGCTTAAAATAATAGAAATGTATTCTCCCGTGGTTCTGGAGACCAGAAGTCCAAAATCAAGGTGTCGGCAGGGCCATACTCCCTCTGAAGACTCTAGGGGAGGATCCTTTCTTGTCTATTCCAGCTTTTGATGTCTCCTGTCCCATTTCATACATGGATACTGTCATTGGATTTAGGGCCCACCTCAACCTAGTAAGATCTCACTTCAATTCTTACCTTAAGTACATCTGCAAAGATCCCATTTCCAAGTTAGGTCACATTGTGAGGTTAAGGGGTCTAGGAATTATTGGAGGAACACCATTCAACCCACCACAGGAGGGGAGAGTGGTTGTTCCCAGGGCTTGGAGAATGCCTGAGAAGGTGTCTGCCACCTGTACCTGTGTTGGGTGATGAGGATGTAACTGCTTGCCCTGAGGAACTCACAGTCCAGGAGCGAAGACGAATTAGCAAGTGCTGGCTGAACAGTGAGAGAACTGATAGCAGATTTTATAATGCAAAGGGAACCTAGACGAAGGTATGGAGCAGGGCAGCTTGAAGGTGTCAGGAAAGTCCACCGGGGGGAGGGAGGGATACTGCATTGTCTTCCATGAAGAGTAGAGGTGCATCTGGTGGATGCTGAGATTAGGACCTGAAACAACCATTAGAGAAAGAAAGAGGGCCCCTATATTTTATAAAACTACTACCCCTTTTCTCAAAGGAGGAGAAAGGTCTAGAAAGTTGAGTGCGTATTCTAGAGTTGGCATAGATGTGAAGGCCAGAATATTGTCAGGTGAGTTTTTGGCAAAGGCACATGCCTTGCTCCGTGGACTCATGGTCATTTTCACAATGTTCCTACTTGGCCTATTGCTCCTTCCTCAGTCCCCATTAACCACTTCGTTTAGAGCAGCTGCCGTTCAACAGCAAGGGCTTTCGTGACTGGTCAGAGATGTATCAATATTCTGAAGTGTCATCCTGAGAGGTCTTTCCCACTGTGGCCAGTAGTCATGTCCTAGAGATACTGGAACCCTGGCTCCTAACATGGCGGTCGGAAGGCTTTTACTTTCTGCTAGATCTGTTTTTCCTGGAGGGTAATTAGGCTTGAGAAATGTCAAGCCAGATGCTTTGTGCAGTTTTGCATAGCTCTCTCCCTTTGCCCACAGCATGCAAAGGTGTGAGATTTTAAGAGAAATTGGAGATCTGCTCTGTGTCTGTAGCACTGCGCTGCTTGCCTGAAATATTTGCTGCTCCTTGGTTTCATTTTCTATGAGAAGAAATAACCTACATACTATTATTGTTACTATGAATTTCTGGAGACGCAGTACTTCTATTTTCTTCACTGCTAGGCATTCAGACTTTTCGTCCCAGTCTCGGGATAAGTTTTCCTTCATTCTTTCCTTAGGTTGGTGAACTTTGATATTTATGTGAAGAAATCTATTTATTTGAGGTATACAATGAGTCAGTGTGACTTCACTACAAAATGAGAGTATCGAAGAAGAAATTTGTTCCAACATCTGTGAGATAGGCTGCCTGATCTCAGAAAGAAAGAATTAGAATGGGTATATTGAAGAAAATTCATGAAATCACAAAATACTTTTAATATGGAACTGAAACCCAAACTTTGTTTATATGTGTGTTGCAAACCAGGTCAATGAAAAGAAAGTGTCAATTAAGAGACAGCTCTTTCCCTTTTAAAAATAACCTTTATTTCATTTAGTGGTATTTCTTTTATTCGTATTTAAAAGCAGACTAATGCATTTTATCTTTGTTATTCCAAATGAATTATTATATGTCTTTATGCTAAACACCGAGGTTTGGAAAGATTCCTGGGACTCAGTTTTTTGGGGGCAATACCCTGGATCCAGTCCTCAGAGCTTATCACTGTGCCTCAGGCAGGGGTGGCCCTTGCAGGAACCAGAAATGAGAAAAACTAGGAAGAAAGCATTGGGTGGGTTTTCAAAGGTTTAGGAACACTAGCATATTCCTCCAAAGTTCTCCCCAACAACTGGTCTGAAATGAGCATTTTAGTGAACATACCCCGTGGAGGGGTGGCTCCATAAGCAGTTACTGGAGATTTGTCCTTTCACAGGATGCAAGGATCATGGAACAATCTACAGAATCATATACTATCAGATGGTGCTGAGGGTCTGAGGGAACTTTGGGAAACACGTGGAAGGACCGTTTTGCAGCCAGGTGGTATTTAGAGTGTGGGCTTTGGAGTGGCAGACCTGGGCCTAAATCCTGGCTCTGTGACCTTCTGGCTTGTGTTCTCCTGTAAGGAATTTATCCTAACTCTGTTTCCTCTGCTCTCAAGGGGAGACACACCACCTGTTTCAGACCCACTGTGATCACCGAGTGCGGTGTCAGAGCACCGGGCATGGAACAGGCATTACATGAATGGACATGCTCCTCTGTTTCCCAGTTTCCTCTAGAGCCAGCCCCACATTCTCTTCACTAGGCCAGTTTTGCAACTTGTCATCATCTGATGGTTTTCTTTGCTTTCTTTAGTGTCCATGTCATGAGTGAAGATCACTTCATTTTTTTCCATCAGTGTGAGAAAGACAGCCTGTCCCCTCCATCACTTCCATGCAGCCCAGCCACCAACTTTGTTGTTCTAACTCAAGCTCCCTCCTAAGTTCTGGTCCTACACCTTCAAGGGCTTGGTGTTTCTCTACTTGGATGCTCTGCCATCTCATCAAATTCTTTACCTGTTTAATCTCAAATTGAATTTATCACCTTTTCCCCAGAGTTCCTTCTAGTGTGTGTGTGTGTGTGTGTGTGTGTGTGTGTGTGTGTGTGTGTGAATTCCCTCATTCTTCCAATCAACCTAAGGAGAACTACTAGAATTATCTTTACCATTTCCTTCTCCTTCCTATCTTTTATATTAGGCTCTGAATGCTACAGAATCCCCCCGTCACCGATCCCCCAGTCCCGGCAAAATACACACTTTGTTCCTCTTACTTTCTTTTTCTTCTTTTCTTTCATTCAGCATTTATTCATCAAATATATTTATGGAGTACCCTTGTGTGTGTCATGGCAACAAGTCTAAGTGAATTCTTACCACCTCCCTTTCATACTCTTGCAACAATCTCATAACTGATTACAGCAGAAGTTGGACTCTGGAGCCAGATTACGGAGATTCAAATCCTGGCTCTGCAAATTTCCACCTGTCGGACCTTGAGCAAGTTACTTAACTTCTCTTAGCTACAGATTTGTCATCTAGAAGGTGGTAATCATGACAGTACCTACTTCATAAGGTTGTCAGGAGCAGTGAGCGAGTTAACACAGGTGAAGTGCTTAGAATAGTGGCTGGCACATGATCAGGACGACATAGATGACAGATAGTAACCGGGTTCCCTCCCTCTCTGCTTCCTTTCTCTGTACTTCATCCTTCATTAGATTTTCTGAATTTGCTTTTAACGAAGATTTCATCAGATCAGTTTCCAGTTTGGTGAGTCCTCATCCCTACAGATTCAGGTCATTTTCTTTGCTTGACTTTCAAGAGCCTGTCTATCTTTGGCCCCAACCTCACTTCCTGCTATACACACTCTCTCTCCTCCAGCTGTTATGAACTTGTGCACACTGTGAGAGACACACCTCATGTTTGCATGGTTCTTTCCAGTGTTAATGGGTTTTCCACGTGTCAGGATACTGGATCGTTTCCTTCACCATCCTCTGTGCAGAATGCCTCTTCCCCTTGCCCCAGATTTGTACATCCCAAGGCTTCCCATCTTTCAGTCTTACCTTTTCTAGAGATTCTTTCCAACCCACTCTGTCCTCAGTGGTATGTGGGAAATCCTAGTCGCATTCATTTAATTCTCTGTGTTTATGACAGCACATCGTACCTATTTCTATACTTTGCAGTCTTCCTTACCAGATTTTGACTCCACATCCTCTAGGGCAGGAACTGACAAAACTGTTTCTGTAAAGGGCCAGATAGAAAGAAAATGTTTCTAGGCTTGTGGACCATACTGTCTCTGTTCTGTCAACTACTTGCCTCTGCCACTGGAACATGAAAGCAGTCATAGACAATATGCAAACAACTAGGTGTGGCCATCTTCCAATAAAACTTTATTTACAAACACATGTGGCAGGATGGATTTGGCCTTTGGGCTGTAGTTGCTGACCCCTGCTATAGAGAAGTGCCTGTTCATATACTGAGATGTTAAATAAAATGCTACTGATGGAGTGATCTCAAATGTGAGATTTGGATGGATTCTGATGGGTTTGTGACCATCTCCAAATGGGGGCAGGGGAGACTCATCCAGGACTTACAGACACAGTAACTGCACTTGGAAAAACCACAACATGCTTGCTGTACATCCATCCCTGCTCTTCCCAGAAATCCTATTTAAACTCCAGATAGTGGAGAAAGATGGGAGGTGGGGGAGGGGTGGTTGCCAGGAGGAAAGTCTCATCACCATGGAAACAGCTTTTTGCATTCCTGCATTGGTCTGTGAACACCAGGTGGTTCACAAACAGCCAAGAAGCATCTGAACTTACACTGTGAAGAGAAAACAGCTTTTGACTATACTCAGAAAAATGTATCTGCCTTGGTCACTGGCCCATGGGTTCCTAAATGATTTTTCAGAGTACCTGAACACCACTGTTTTCTGAACAGCCTTGGAGAATATTTTTTTAACTGATTAAACACATAATGTTTAATTATTAAACACAAACTGATTAAACACAGGAAAGAACAGTGATTGAAGTTTTGAATATTTTTTTCTTTCCTTTCAGACCGTAGATTAATGTTAGACAGGCGTAGCTAATCAGATTTAACATTTCTTCACACTTTATTACTTCAACAAATGGGACAGGAAAACCTTCCTAATATCTAAAGCTCCCAAGATTTCATGAAACCATTTAAAAGATTTATTATTTTTTTCTTCCCAGACTGTTTTTCTCAATTTTAAATAGTGACCATTCCAACTGTGGTCTTCCAAATGAAAAATTACTCTTCCTAAATTCACCTCCCCCGTTTTTGCCATGTAATTAATTGTGGATCAACTCTTTCAGTACAGCATGTAATAATTACTTTCTATAATTGATTTAAGTCTCAAATTATAAGCCCTTTGTTTCCCTGTGAGGAGGGACACCAGAGAACTAGGAAATCAGAAGCTAATGCCAGGTACTAGGAAATTGTGCCCAGAGTAACAGAAGGCCTTATCAGAGTACAATGATGGTTAATTTTAGTCAGAGATAATGGAATTAAGTTCCAGTTGAAGACATCAATGATTAGAACAGGGCCGGATGCTCAGAAAAATGCTGCCCCAAATGGGTGGCCTCTATATGACAACTTAACATCCAGTAACTATGAACTTGACCTTATTTGGAAGTTGCAGGTAGAATCAAGTGAGGATGAAGTCATATTGGGTTAGGGTGAGCCCAAATCCAATGACTGACGTCCTTATAATAAGGCAGAAATGTGGACACAGACACATACAGACGAGAAGGCCACAGGAGGATGGAGGCAGAGATGGGAGTGATGCCTCTATAAGTCAAAGACTGTAAGGATTCTGGCCACCATTAGAAGCTGAAAGAGTCAAGGAAGGATCCTTATCTAGAGACTTCAGAGGGAGCGTGGCCCTGCCGCCATCTTGATTTTGGACCTCTGGCCTTCAGAACTGTGAAAGAATAAATTTCCGTTGTTTTAACCACTTAGGTTGTGATATTCTTTTACAGCAACCCTAGGAAACTAATATAACTTGTATTATTATTTAGATAATATTTTTCTTTAAATTGATTCCTTTTTTAAATAGACACCTTCATTTAAAAAGTAAACTTTATAGCAGTATTATGTGTGGAGAAGCAATAACATTTTCCACATATAAAATAAATATAGGAGAAATATAAAATTATTGCCCTAAACGTATTTGTCAATGAACTACCTCATGGCTTGCTTCAGCTCTCTTTTGGATAACTCCTGGTATAGGAGCCAGGTGCCCTTTGTACCAGTTTAATATTCTCTCACCCCAGGTTTTGAGGCACATAATTTCCAGCTGAAAACCTTAACTTTCCACTTGGTTGGTGTATCAGGATGCTTTGGGCACAAAATGAACAGAAACCTCAATTTGAATTGTCTTAGACAAGAAGGAAATTTATTATCTCAAGTAACAAGAAGTTCAGAGATAACATACAGACATAGTATGATGGAAGCTCTGCCTCAATTTCTCTACTCTTTTCTCCGCTCTGCCTTTCCTTTCTCCATATGTTCATCAGTGAGCTTCTCTCAAGTTTGCAAGATGGTTCCTAACTGAAGGAAGGTGGTAGAGGGAACAAGGAGTGTGGGGGTGGGGGCCGGGAGAAAGAACCTCTCCCATGCCGTGGGTTATAAAGACCTTCCCTTAAGTTAATTGGGTCTACTTAGGACATGTGCCCATCCCCAAACCAATAACCATATTTGCTGGGGGAATGCTATGCTCTGGGTTCCTGAACCAACCATTGGCAAGTATGATATGGGTTGGCTAAGATAAATTCAAATATGCTTGGGTTAATGCAGTCACTCCTTCCCAAAGGGAGCCAACTCAAAGCTTCGTTGAGATTCCATGTCTGGCTCCAAGTTCAATATCTCTCAGTAATATCTTCCTCTTGGTGCAGAAATCTCTGGTTAAGAGTTAAGTTGCTCACCACCTTCCCCAACATTATCTCATATACAATGGTGGAAAATGAACACAACGGTAAATACTCACTCGGTGTGTGTGTGTGGGGGGAGAATGGAAATAGCATGTAGTGGTCATTGGTTCAAAGCACATGTTGGATCATAAGAGTGTATGCCCCATGCCCTGGCAGCCGTTCTGACACCCTAGTTCTGCACTACAGGCTAATGTTCTGTCCACTGTTCTCTGTGGGCACTCTGTGACGGGCATTAGGAAAAGGAATGCCCTGTCTTCGAGGTGCAAATCTTTAGCAGTTTATTTATCATAGGTACAAATTCAGACAGCTTGTGATTGCTTTAAAGGGTTATACGATCACAAGATGCTAGCTGGAATCAGAACATTTTGGGTAATACAGAGGCTTTAGAAACTGAGCGGGTATTTTGTTTACTTGCTTCTGGTTAATTCCATGGAGTAGACACCAGAGCCAGAGATCTTACCCAGACATCACCTTTGTGGCTTGGCTTTTCTGTCCGCTTCCTATCTGCCTCTGTTCTTCGCCTGATCGCCCTTGCATCCAGGGTAAAGGATATTTCAAAGCAACAATTTAATCTAAAGTCAGGCTGCTTATTCCAGCTGCTTCTTCACATGGAGCATATTTAACACTTGGATGAAGCTTACAGGAGGCTCACAGGCAGGGCCCAGGTGATCAGGCTTGTCTTCTGCTCCAACCTTTTTTCCTGCCTAGTCTCTGCAGTCTTTGCCTTGGTTGGAAAACTTTAGTTTCGAATAGAGAATTTTAATTTTACAATCTTGCAAGGCAGTAAATTATCAGATTTTCAGTCAATTTAGCTTGCAGGCCACAGGTAGAAAGAACTTTTTCAAAAAAAAATTTCAAGTATAGCTGACATACTAATTTCAGGTGTACAACATAGCGATTTGACAGTTACATACGGTATGAAATGCTCACCACGGTAAGTGTAGTTACCATCTGTCACCGTGCACTTATTACGTTATTATTGACTATATTCCCTATGCTGTGCTTTTCATTCCCGTGACTTATTTATTTTATAACTGGAAGTTTGTGCATCTGACTCCTTTTCACATATTTCAAATAGCAAAGCCATACTTGCTTTTCTTCTCTGCTTTTAAAATAGCCACTTTAGGGATCAAGGTTCTGTGAAAAATAAAACCAGACGCTTTCAACTTAAATCTGTCTGTTGTTTTCAATATATCTTACTGAACACCATAAAAAGTAGCTGACACAGTCCAACATGCTGAATTTTTCCTAATATGAGAGCCTTTATAGACACATAGGCCCTATCCCCAGACATAATATGCAACAGCTAAACAGTTGTCTTCTACCTGCATCACAAGCATCCCCACTTTCAGGTTGGGAATCCCAGTCTGCAAGCTCAACTCTAGGGGGCAATGTTCAGGTTGTAATTTGTCTTCATGGCTATGGATGGCGACCTGCGAGGAATAGCTGCGTCCTCATTACCTTACCTGCACTCAGCCAGTGCTGTACTTGGGGCTCTATCCCCAGCACCCCAACACTTGCTGCCAATTTTTCTGTAAGTCTTAGCCGCGATCAAGAGAAATGGACTTCGGTCAATTTAAGCAGAAGAGTAATTTATTGAAAAGGTATTGGCTACTTTCCGGAAATGTTGGGAAGTCTGGAGTACTAGGTTTGGAAAAAGTCGAGCTCAAGGAGAAAAAAAAAAGAGAGAGAGAGAGAGCTGCCCATCAGAGCTGCAGCAAATTCTTGTCCCAGCCTCACACTGGCAAGGACCACTGGAGCCACTGCTGCTGGGCACCCAATCCCACAGGTCATCTGCACAGGAAAGTGGATGTCATCGCTTCCTCCATGTCCCTTAGCTAGCTTTCCTGCTTCTGTTGCATTACATCACTACTTCACGATGTGAAAATCTCAAGTGGGTGCATCGGATTGGCTGAGCTTATTAGGCTTTGCTTCCAGGACTGCTGTGAAAGCACCTTCTAGTGTTTTCAGCCTCTCTAGGAAGAGACAGGCTCTGCCCTTCCCAGGACTTTTAAGGTGCAGAGTTCCCGATACGGGGGAAGGAGGCAAGGGCACTGTGTTAAAAAGAAATGACATGCCTATTTGAGCAGAGTATATATACCTGTTAGTTTCATTTGCTCTGAATTCACAATTAAGGTTTTATTTATAGCATTTTTCAAAGTTCTATAGGTGCCTAGGTAATATCAGCTTCCATTTATAAAATGAGCACAAAGTGTTTCAAGTGCTATTTATAGGTAGCCTTTAATTCTCACAACCCCCAACGTAGATATGATCCTAATATTAGCGATGATGATCAGGATAACTACAATAATTGCAGCAACTAGCATTTACGCATCTGTGGGACAGACCCTATGCTAAGTGCTGCACCTGCGCAGCCTCATTCCATCTTCTGGTTACATTGTTCCTGTTTTACTGAGGAGGAAAGTCAGGCTTCGGGCTTTTGTAACGTGCCCACCGCTTCCCAGACGGAAGGAGACTGGAATCAGTCTCAATGTCTCTGTCGCTGGGCACTCCAAGACTACAAATAATAAGGGTTGCACTGAATGTTGAGTTTGGGCCTTGGATTTGGTCCAGATCTATAATTCAAGTTTGCGTTGGCTTTGACCTTCGGAAGGCCAAGCAGCTAAATGCTCCTTTCGTTGTTATTTGTGGCATCCTTGAACTTTTGATCAACATCACACAGTTTTCACTGTGTCTAATCAATATATCAACACGAGTAGTGTGAACAAGGTTTGTCATTTTGGTTTATTGTCAATATCTGAATATTCACATTTAAATATAGTAAGCATTTCAAATGTAACTTGAAATGAAAATTTCCTCATCAACCATATGTTTAAATTCTATCAGTTGATTGAGATATTTATTATGGCAAGACTGAAGTGCTGCAGGCGGTAGAGTTGCTAGCTTTATGTACCAAAAGAGTTATTATGAACTTTAAAATGGCCAAATAAATAGGAACTGCATTGATAGTTAATATGGATGAAGTAGATTCATTAGCTAGATAGCTTTAGAAAGATCATTATTTACATTTTGAGTCAAAAACTTTATAAAATTTTAAATAACACTACAAGATGGAATAAAGAAATTAGATTATATCATAATTCTACTCTTCAACGATTTGTTTGCTCTGCTGCCATGTTTTTAAAATATAATCTTTTGTTTGTTTGTTTGTTTTATTTGAGAGAGAGAGAGACAGATAGGGACAGAGATAGCGAGAGAGAGCACACACAGCAGGGAGGAGAGGGAGAAGCAGGCTCCTGCTGAGCAGGGAGCCCGATGTGGGGCTGGATCCCAGGACCCTGGGATCATGACCTGAGCCGAAGACAGACGCTTAACCTGAAGACTGAGCCACCCAGGCGCCCGTTAAAATATACCCTCTAGGAACTACATTTGATATTTGGTCCTTTAAGTCTACTCAGGCATTGAGTCTTTTAAGAAAAAAAAAATTCTTTGGACTTCTTTCATTTTGATGGGAAGAATTTTAAAAAGTGGAATGTCAATATTGTCACCTCAAAATTTTACAATGAGGAATTAAAACTTTCAAATCATGTACAACAGCATCTAGGATGAATCATCCTCGGTCTAGACAGAATAAAGAATTTTAAAAGTGGGGGGGCGCCTGGGTGGCTCAGTCGTTGAGCATCTGCCTTCAGCTCAGGTCGTGGTCCCAGGGTCCTGGGATCGAGCCCTGCATCGGGCTCCCTGCTCGGCGGGAAGCCTGCTTCTCCCTCTCCCACTCCCCCTGCTTGTGTTCCCTCTCTCGCTGTGTCTCTCTCTGTCAAACAAATAAAATCTTAAAAAAAAAAAAAAAGAATTTTAAAAGTGGGAAGAAAAAAGTATTAGGGGAGAGTGAGCACATCGGGCGCCTACGACTGTCACTAATCAAACCTTAAAAAAATAGACTTATCAGAAGATGTTTTAAGAAGATAGTGTCTTACAATTTTCCTTCTACAGAGGCTAGAACTTGAAACAAAAGACTGGTGAATTGATTGCTCTGGAGTGCTGACCACCAATCATTTTTAGTAATTAAAATTGGAGGATTTTTGTCAGGTTTTCCAAATCTGTGAATCTAAAGGTACAAAGTTCCTTAGAGAAAATGTTTCTGAAAATAACTTTCCTGAATTCTATTCTACTGTGCATAAAGAGGTTAAAAGTAGCATTGGATGAGCCAGTGGAAAGTGACTGTCCACTACGATGTTGTAATTGTGTAGCACAGGGAGCTGACAAGTGACAATTCTATGAAAGTATGTTTCTGCCCTTTTAAAATTTGACTACTAAAAATGTTAGTAATAAAATTGCAATTTGGGGCATGAAATTTCATATTTGTACTTGTATTTGAGAAGTTAGATAGCTAGATTCAGCTTTGGGTTTAATTTTCAACCAATACTGTTACTAGCACTTGACCATTCAGCATTCCCTCCAAATGTGTATTATGGGCTCGTCTCTCATAAAAAGGGTTCCTTCCTGCCCAGAAAGCCAGGCATGTATTTCTTAAAACAAAGTACTTCGCAGGCATCAAAGGAATGGCTGAAGCTGGCCAACACCAAGCCTTTGTCCCCTCCTCTTTCTCACTAGGGGTTTCTTTCTTCTTCTTCTTCTTCTTTCTTCTTCTTCTTCTTCTTCTTCTTCTTCTTCTTCTTCTTCTTCTTCTT